>NC_134694.1:70178592-70516925 GCF_050947455.1 Rhinoderma darwinii | reverse complement strand
TTTTTTAATATTCTTTTCTTTTTCTAGGACGATACAAGGCTTAGAACTTTAGCAGCAATTTCTCACATTTCCAAGAAAATTTTCAAAAGGCTATTTTTTCAGGGACCAGTTCAGTTGTGAAGTAACTTTGAGGGCCTTCTATATTGGAAACCCCCAATAAGTCACTGCATTTTAAAAAAAAGTCACCCCTCAAAGTATTCAAAACAGCATTTAGTAGAGCTGAAATTTACACATTTCATTTGTTCGTTTTTTTTGCAGAAATTTTTAATCTATTTTTATTTAAGGAACAAAGTTTTAAACAGAGAAATGAAGCTCAATATTTAATGCCCAGGTTCTGCAGATTTAGGAAATATACCACATGTGGCCCCAGAATGCCTATAGACTGAAGCACAGGCCTCGGAAACAAAAAGGAGCACCTAGAGGATTTCAGGGGCTTCTTATTAGAATATATTTTAGGCACCATGTCAGGTTTGAAGGGCTCTTGTGGTGCCAAACCAGTAGAAATCCCCCAAAAGGGACGCCATTTGGGAAACTATACCCCTAGATAATTTCCTTGAGGTGTGTAGTGAGCATTTTGACCACACAGGTTTATTGCAGAAGTTATTGGAAGTATGCCGTGAATATTAAAATCGAAAATTCTTTCAAAGAAGGACTAAAGGATTAAAACCACCACAAAATATGTAAAGCAATTTCTTCCGTGTAAAACAATACCCCATGTGGTTATAAATGGCTGTATGGACACTCAGCAGGGCTTGGAAGTGAAAGAGCGCCATTTGGCTTTTGGAGATGACATTTAGCAGGAATGGTTTGCCGAGGCCATGTCATATTTGCAGAGCCCCTGAGGGGACAAAACAATGAAAACACTGAAAAAGTTACTCCATTTAGGAAACTCCACCCCTTGAGGAATTCATCTAGGGGTGTAGTAAGCATTTTGACCCCACAGATGTTTCATAGAATTTATTAGAATTGGGCAGTGAAAATAAGAACAATCGTTTTTCTTCAATAAGACATAGCTTTAGCACAAAATTTTTCATTTTCTCAACAAATAAGGGACAAAAAGGACCCCAACATTTGTAAAGCAATCCCATATGTGGTCATAAACTGCTGTTTGGGCACACGGCAGAGCTCGGAAGGGAAGGAGCGCCATTTGGCTTTTGGAGCGTAGATTTTGGTGGATTGGTCCCTGTGGGACCAAAACAGTGGAAACCCCCCAGAAGTGACCCCTTTTTGGAAACTACACCCCTCAAGGTATTCAGCTAGGGGTGTAGTGAGCATGTTAACCCCACAGGTGTTTATGCAGAAATTAGTGTGCACTCGATGTTGGAGTGAAAATGGGAATTTTTCCATAGACATGCCAATATGTGGTGCCCAGCTTATGCCACCATAACAAGACAGCTCCCTAGTTATTATGCTGGGTTTCCGGTTTTAGAAACACCCTACATGTGGCCCTAATCTTTTGCCTGGACATTTGACAGGGCTCAGGAGTGAAAGCGTACCATGCAAAATTTAGGCCTAATTTGGTGATTTACAAAGTATTGGTTCAAAGTTGCGGAGGCTCTGATGTGAAATAAAAAACTCCGGAGAATGATTGCGCTGTGGATGGTGCAAAGCAAAAGTTTTACATTTTCCCCTAGATATGCCATTTCAGTGGCATATATGTCGTGCCCAGCTTGTGCCACTGGAGAAACCCGAAAAAATTGTTAGAATAGTTCTCCCGGGTATGGCGATGCCATATATGTGGAAGTAAACCGCTGCCTGGGCACGCTGTAGGATTCAGAGGGGAGGGAGCGCAATTTGGCTTTTGTAGCGTGGATTTGCTTGGTAGTAGTTTTGTTTGAGTATTGCTAGTGTTTCCATTTATAATGTGGGGGTACATGTAAGCTGTGTGGAGATAATCAGGGGCATAGGCAGGTGGTATAATAATGGGGTAAAAAGAAAAAAACACACAATAAAATAATCCATATATGTGTGTTATGCTGTGAAGCAACCTTTTATGCACAGGCCAGTGTCGCACTGATATATGGCGTCCTTTCTTATCCCCTTTTGGTCCACACTCTGCACCTTTGTAGTTTGGGGAATTTTGCTGGGAAAGTGTTGTCCTGGTATAATACGGGCATCCTCGCTTCCAGCAGATATGTTTGGGCTCTCCCCTTCCTGGTTCCCTAGTTTTAGGGCCTTGATAATTTGCCTCTTGAAACAGAAGAAATGTTCTCCTCGGGCCTGCACAGTTGCAGATCTTTTCTTTCCTGACTTTTTGGAGCCTTAACTAATATTATTTTTTCATAGACGTAGTGGTATGAAGGCTGTTTTTTTGCGAGACGAGCTGTAGTTTTTATTGGCACCATTTTGGGGTAGATGCGACTTTTTATCCTTATTTTTGGGAGGCATGGTGACCAAAAATCTGCAATTCTGGCATAGTTTTTTTGTACAGTGGTCACCATGCATTATAAATTACTCTGCGGGTAAGTCCAATTCTGGCGATACCAAATTTATAGCACTTTATGTTTTAAAACTTCTTCACAATAAAATTACTTTTGTAAAAAGGATGTATTTTTTCTGACGCCATGTTGTGAGAACCATAACGCTTTCATTTTTCGTCGACGGAGCTGTATGAGGGCTTGTTTTCTGTAAAACTAGCTAGTTTATATAGGTACCATTTTTGGATACATGCAACTTTTTGATAACTTTATTCCAATATTTGTAGGGCAGTAACCAAAAAACAAATTCGGATATAGATTTTTACGCCGTTCACCGCGTGGAATAAATATCATATTTTTATAGTTTAGGCCGTTACGAACGCGGCAATACCAAATATGTATGGTTTTTGTTTTTTTCAATAATAAAGGACTTGATAAGGGAAAGGGCGATTGTGTTTTATTTTACTACTTTAAGCTTTTATATATATTTTTTTTACACTTTTTTTCCAAGTCCCACTAGGGGACTTGAAGGTCCAACGGTCAGATTTTTTTTTTTTTTCTAATACATGGCACTGCCTATGTAGTGAGATCTGTCAGTCAGTCACTAACAGCAAGCCGATTAGGCTTCACCTAATCGGCTTCCGTAATTGCAGAGCAGGAGGCCATTGTTAAGCTTCCTGTTGTCATAGCAGCATCGGCAGCCCTGATTGCATGGCAGGGCTGCTGATCTGCTAGCAACCTCTAAGCTGCAGCTATGGCTTCCGATCGCCGCATCTAAGGGTTTAATGGTTAATCGTTAATCGGGAGCCAACTCCGGTTCCTGCCATTACAGGTGGATGTCTGCTGTAACATACAGCGGACATCAACCGCTGACGACACCGGCTCAGCCCCTGGGCCGGCGCCATCTTGCCGTCTGCTACGGAATCCTTTCAGGCTCCGTCTCTGGGCGTCTGCAGTAAGTTGGCTATACTTCTCCTCAAAGTCCTTAAAGTGCAGCTAAACGTTTGACAAACTTCTGACATGTCATAGGGACATGTCAGAAGTATGGATTGGTGAGGGTCCGAGCATGGATATCCCCACAAAATCGCTAGAACAAAGCAGCTGAAGTGCTTGTGTGAGTGCTTAGCCGCTTCGTGTCTGTTTGGCATTTTCAAGGAAAGCCCACGTATCGAAGTACGGGCTCATACACTTTCTATTGTGTCCGTACACCGAAACATTTATTTCCGGAAAGTCTAACAGACATGATGCGGCTGAGCGCTCACACAAGCGCTTCAGCTGCTTTGTTATAGCGATTGGTGGGGGTCTCAGTGCTTAGTCCCCCACCAATCCAAACTTCTGACATGTCAGAAGTTTGTCAAACGTTTAGCTACACTTTAAAAGACTAAACTTTCAAAAAACTAGTGACATATCAGTAGGGGCCAGATCACAGAGACCCCCACCAATTGCTAAAACGAAGTGGCAGAAGCGCTCGGCTGAGCACCGAGCCGCTCCTTTTCTGATCGACTTTTCTCGAAAAGCCGATCAAAGACAAAGCGGCTCAGCGCATGGCTTCACAGTGTGAACAAACAGCGTGGAACTTCAAAATATAAATTGGCTATATTTATGTTTCCCTCCAATTTGTAAAGATTATACATAAAGAGACCAACCCCCTTAACCCCTTCAGTACTGAGCCTGTTTTGGCCTTCAGGACGAAGCAGATTTTTAAAATCTGACATGTGTCACTTTATGTGGTAATAACTCGGGAATGCTTTTACCTATCCAAGCGATTCTGAGATTGTTTTCTCGTGACATATTGTACTTTATGTTAGTGAAAAAATTTGGTTGATAAATTCAAAATTTCTTTGTAAAAAAACACCAAGATTTGGAGAAAATGTGCAAAAATGGGCATTTTTCTAAATTTAAATGTATCTGCTTGTAAAACAGATAGTAATACCACACAAAATAGTTACTAGTTAACATCACCCATATGTCTACTTTATGTTTGGCATAGTTTTTTGAACATTCTTTTATTTTTTTAGGACGTTACAAGAACTTTAGCAGCGATTTCTCATATTTTCAAGAAAATTTCAAAAGGCGATTTTTACAAGGGCCAGTTCAGTTCTGAAGTGGCTTTGAGGGCCTTATATATTAGAAAGTCCCCATAAATCACCCCATTTTGAAAACTGCACCCCTCAAAGTATTCAAAACCGCATTCAGAAAGTGTTTTAACCCTTTAGGCGTTTCACAGGAATTAAAGCAAAGTAGAGGTGAGTTACAAATTTCATTTTTTTTTTACAAAATTCATTTGTAATACATTTTTTTCTATACCACAGAAGGTTTTACCCGAGAAATGTAACTTATTATTTATTGCCCAGATTCTGCAGTTTAGAAATATCCCACATGTGGCCCAAGTGCGCTAATTTACTGAAATACAGGCCTCAGAAGCAAAGGAGCACCACCTAGTGGATTTTGGGGCCTCTTTTTTTAGCATATATTTTAGGTACCATGTCAGGTTTGAAGAGGTCTTGTGGGGCCAAAACAATAAAGACCCCCAAAAGTGACTCCATTTTGGAAACTATACCCCTCAGGGAATTTATCTAGGGATATAGTTAGCATTTTTAACCCACAGTTTTTTTGCTAAATTTATTTGAATTAGTATGTGAAGATGAAAATCTACTTTTTTTCTGAAAAAACGTAGACATTTTTAATTTTTTCAAGGAATAAAAGAGAAAAAACACCCCAACATATGTTAAGCAATTTCTCCCGATTATAACAATACCCCATATGTGGTAATAAACTGCTGTTTGGACCCACAGCAGGACATTTTGACCCCACAGTTGTTTTGCTGAATTCATTGGAATTATTCTGTAAAGGTAAAAATCTTTTTTTCCTGAAAAAAGGTAGCCATTTTAAATTTTTACAAGGAATAAAGGAGAAAAAGCACCCCAACATTTGTAAAACAATTTCTCCCGATTACGGAAATATGCCATATGTGGTAATAAACTGCTGTTTGGATTCACAGCAAGGCTCAGAAGGGAAGGAGCGCTATTTGGCTTTTGGAGCTCAAATTTAGCGGAAATGGTTTTTGGGTGCCATGTCGCATTTGCAAAGCCCCTGAGAGGCCAAAACAGTGGAAACCCCCCAAAAGTGGAAATTACACCACTTAAAGAATCTATCTAGGGATATAGTGGGCATTTAGACCCCACAAGTCTTTTGCAGGATTTATTAGAATTAGGCCGTGAAAATGAATATCAACATTTCTTCCACTAAAATGTTGCATTTTTTCAATTTCACAAAGGATAAAGGGGGAAAAAGCCGCCCAACATTTGTAAATCAATTTCTCCCGAGTACGGCAATACCCCACGTGTGGTCATAAATGGTTTTCATTAGAAAGTAATTAACCCTTTCTGGACTGATCCATTTTTTTCTTTTCCTTTTTAGTTTTTTCCTCCCCGCGTTCCAAGAGCCACAACTTTTTAATTTTTCAGTCAATAGAGCGGTGGGAGGGCTTATTTATTGAGGGACGAGCGGTCGTTTTTATTGGTACCATTTTTTGGTACATACACTTTTTGAGAACTTTGTATTACATTTTTAGGTAGAGCCGAGGTGACCAAAAAACAGCGATTTTGCCAGTTTAAAGTCTTTATTTTTCACGTGAGACGCTCCATACATCACCCCCCACACTAAGACATGCTATGTTGTGGTGCGCGAAGGGGTTAATGTGCAGCGGATGGTGGTCGCACTGATAAAGGTGCTCAATCTTATCTGCTTTTGGAACACTCTGCACATTTTGCATCGCTATATTCTGAGAGCCAGAACTTTTTTTTATTTTTTCTCCACCGGAGCTGTGTGAGGGTCTATTCGTTGCGGGACAATCTGTAATTTTCATTGGTACCATTTTGGGGTACCAGAAATTTTTTTGATCACGTTTTATTCCATTTTTTGGCAAGCAAGGTGACCAAAAACCATCAATTCTGACAATGTTTTTTATTCTTTTTTTTTATGGCCGTCACCCTGGGCTATAAATGACCATTATACTTTATTCTGTGGGTCGATACGATTACGGCGATACCAGATGTATATAATTTTTTTATGTTTTGCAGCGTTTTTTGCAATAAAATCACTTATTTATAAAATCAATTATTTTTTGTGTCACCATATTCCGAGAGCCGTAACTTTTTTATTTTTCAGTCAAAAAAGCTGTGTAAGGGCTTGTTTTTTGCGGGACGGGTTGTAGTTTGTATTGGTACCATTTTGGCGTACATGAGACTTTTTGATCACTTTTATTGTATATTTTGGGAGGGTTGGTAACCAAAAAAATTGTGATTCGGGCACAGTTTTTCGTTTATTTTTTTTGCGGTGTTCACCGTGCGGGAAAAATACTACAATTTTATAGATGGGGTCGTTACGAACGCGGTGATACCAAATATGTGTACTTTTTTTAACGTGTTAATTTTTTTCCTATAATAAAAAAGACTTATGAATAAAGAATGCTTTTTTTTTCCTATAATGTCACTTCTAACTTTTATTTTTACACTTTTTAAAAACATCTTTTTTTTTTAACTTTTTTTACTTGTCCCACTAGGGGACACAGACTTGCAGCTCTGATCGCTGATGGAACACATTACACTACCTACGTAGTGTAATGTGTTCTAACTGTCATTGTGACGTAACGGTCACACTGACAGGAAGCATCGGAGAACCGGCCGGAGGCTGCTCCTCCGAGGCTTCCGTACATGGCAACCCGGAGGTCATTGTCTGGCCTCTGGTTGCCATGATAAGGATCGCCAGCCCCCGCAAATGCATGTGGGGGGCTGCCGATCCGCTGTAAACCTCTTCAATGTGGTGACCGCATCGAAGGGGTCAATTGCCGATTTCAGCGGTGACAGGCCGCTGATCAGCAACGGGGAGAGCAGGGCAGACACCCTGCACAGTTAACCACCGCTGCGGTGTAGCGCTGCGGTTAACTGTTAAAGCGCAGATGTAACTGCACGCCCAGGTGCGCTAAGTTACTGTTCACCTGGACGTGCATTTACGCCAAGGTGCGGGAAGGGGTTAAGCTTCAGAACTGCTGTTACAAAACAAATACATAAAAGGGCTTGTTCACATTCGTGCCGGAGGCTCTGTAGCTGTTGCTGGACAAAACAGCGCAGCATGCTGCACAATATTTACTGATAAAACTACAGACACCCCAACGGAGCCGTTGTTGTCCATCATGTGATGGATTCTGCACTTTCGTTTTTTCATTGTTCTGCTCCTATGACGGAACAGAACAACTGAAAACCATAACGCAGATGTAAACAAAGCCTAAAACATACTAGGTGTAAAAATGAGTGACACAATTACAGCAGGTCTTTCTGTAGTCTCAGCCAAAAACAAAAAGAAAATTATGAATATTCTGCCTATATTAGTATTTGCTGATGTTAACCAATTTGCCATTAAAAAAGCACGTCACGTAATATTCATATTTGTTAAAAAGTACCTGTGTTTTCAGCATTCGGTTGAGGTGGTCCTTCTTTGATTTGTTGCAGCCTTCTCAGCAACTCCTCTTTAGTAATTTCTCCTAAAGTGGGGCGCAATATAAAATAAATGAGATGTAAAGTTATAAACCCACAAGAAATACATTTGCAACATAATACAATAATTTATTCAATTTCCGGATGAGAAGCTCTTCATTTTTCAGCGGATCAAAAAGACCTTAAAAATAAAAAATTTAAAAAAAGACATTGCAAGTCTGTAGTGTCTGTGAATGGAGTTGTCATAAGAGATAACACATCTATCCTTCTATACACAAACACACACACACCACCTCCAAGCTCTAGATGGACAAAAAAGGAACGGTCTGCCTAGTTGTTACATGTCCCTCTGATGTAACGGTGCAACCATGGCATAGAAGCAGGTGGTGTCATGTGCACAGAAGCACTACTCACTGGAACAAAGACCCACAACTTTAAACCAAATTTAATTAAATATACATTTTTTAAACATTAACCCCTTCTCTGGCAGGACAATTTTTTTTTTTTTACACTTGACATACCACACACACACACACACACACACAAATCAAACCTGAATTAAAAAAAAAAAAAAAAGTTTGTAAAAAAAGAAAATAAAATGCATTAAAATTCATGTTAATAGCTGAAAGTCTGACTGAAGCAGAGCCCGAGAGGCACAACTACCCCTAAAAATAAAACTCCCCTAAACATTACAATTGCAGATATCCTTTCGTGTGAACGGCCCCATTGAAATACATGTGTCCACGTGGCGGTCGTTGCTTTAACGGTCGTCACACAGACTAGTTGCACACGCTCGTCTGAATGAGCCTTAACAGCCTATGATCAATTTTGCTGCTGTCACAGCTCCCTGCCCCCGTTGCGGCGACACAGAACCAGCAAGTATAACATTTTATCCCGCTGCCCGACTTCAAACAAGTGCTGCCCCAACATTGCACCAAGAGCTTTGATCCTATTATTTGAAAAACCTAGCCCTTATATTTCAGTTGTTACAAGTGTTTATTAGTCAGGACTTTTTATATACATTCTTTTTAGTGAAAGGATTAAACGAGTTGTCCCATTAGGATCACCCCTGTCCATATGCCCTACATCAGCTGCAGGTTCCATCTTATCCCTTTGAGCTTAAAGAGGATCTGTCACTAGTTTGGTAATGCCCTATCTTCTAGCCAATCTGATAGGCGCTGTCACACTTATATGGCTAGTGAAAATTGTGTCCAAAAATATGCAAAGGAGCTTTTACTTGACAAGTGGGAGGTAATAGCAGCGATTCTCCTGAGGAGGAGCTACCTCACAGCCTCGGACGCTGTCCTATCAGGATGAAGCTGCTTCTCACACAGTGTGAGAGACTGAGGGGGATCACTTCAAATACCCATATCTGGGGGCTGTGGACCACCTAGAAGCAGTATACTACATGATCACACCGTGTAGCTGGGCAGGGAAGGGCAAGAAGCCGTATGCGGATTAGACCGCGTCATACAGAAAACATTACACCGCCCAGAGTGAAAAGAACGTTACCTCCTATTCGGCTATTAGAGCCAAATTAGCATATTTATAAAACCGCTCATGACTTTGCAAATAAATTTTCTTGAGGGGGGGGGGGGGGGGGGAGAGAATCACACTATGGTTATCAGCATTTAGAGCTTATTAGCTTAGTTAGGTGCCATGGAATTAATAAACTAGTGACAGATCCTCTTTAAAGGGGTTGTCCCACTACAAAAACGAATCACCTT
This sequence comes from Rhinoderma darwinii, assembly GCF_050947455.1. Classification (NCBI taxonomy): domain Eukaryota; kingdom Metazoa; phylum Chordata; class Amphibia; order Anura; family Rhinodermatidae; genus Rhinoderma; species Rhinoderma darwinii. Next base: position 70,507,286 of record NC_134694.1, on the reverse strand, counting down.
ACCGGGATGGGTGATAAGCGTTTATTGCTGGGGCTCCCACAAATCACAAGGCGGCTACAGAGTTCCCTGCTTGTTTTGAGCGCCGGTCACACGTGAGCACTGCCGCTCCACTAATTCTCTACGGGACTGACGAGACAGCTGAGCACAGTACTTGACTTTAATACACATTCGGTATTGCCACATTCGTAAAAACCCCTAAGACAAAATAAACACAATATTCCCACATGGTGAACGTCATAAAAAAGAAAAACAATTTGCTGGTTTTTGGTTTTATTTACATCCCGCCCTCCAAAAACCTGGAATAGAGAGTAATCATAAAATAGTATGTACCCCAACATTGGTCTGGCAAAAAACAAGAAAAAAATAAAATAAATCGGTTCTCAGATAAAAATAAATATAAGGTTATAGGTCTTTTTCTTAAAAAAATAAAGAATGTTCTTAAAAAAAAAAAAAAAAGGACGTTTAATCTGGCAAATACAGAAACCCTCCCAAAAAATACAAACATTTGGTATCACTGTAATCATAGCGACCCACAGAATAATAATATCATGTTTCTTTTTTACTGCACAGTGAACTCCATAAAAACAAAACCCAAAAAACAATGGCAGAATTGCGGTCCGTCCCCCCACGCCTCAAAAGAAAAAAAATTGCTGCGTCCTTTGGTCCTAAATAAGTGGTTAGCGGCTATATATGTAGCTAAAAGCTGTTGCCATAAAGTTATGTACAAGCAAGCAAGAAAGGGTGGTTCAGAACTTCCAAGCCCAACAAAGAGTAAATTTTTTGTATTCTGAGTGATGAAAAGGTGCAAAAAACTCACTGATGTAATCTTTAAGCACAAAAATTTGCCTCTAAAAACAGACATGGGCTACAGTTAAACTGCAGCAGCAGCCCCTTAGACACTACATGATCTTCTGCTATTTCCCAAGTACCCACATTTATTTAAACAAATACCTGCATGCTTATAGAGGTAATGGAAGCTCAGCAGGAGCCGCTAGAACAGGGATTGAAAATCTTTTTCTACTGGGGCCTCACCAGCTAGAACATTGTGATGCCGGAGCCTAACCTTTGGTGGTATCTCATGCAAACATTTTAAAAAAAATAAAATAAAAAGATACCTCAATCTATTCTAAATGGTCTCTTGAACCGAGTAAAACAAAATAAGCACAAAAGTAGTTAGTGATGTTGCTAAACCAAAGTTTGCTGCAACAATTTAACCCCTTAACGACTGCCAATACGCCTTTTCACGGCACTGGGACATAAGCCCGGCACGGGTGACCTGTGCCGGCTAAAGCGGGTATCGGGTGGTCTAAAGACAGCCGGGCACCTGCTCTTACAGGCGGGATAAATCTCAAATCGATCTCACCTGTTTAAACCCCTAGATGCGGCGCTCAACAGCGAGCGCCGCATCCAAGTGGTTTTGGAGGGAGGGTGCTCCCTTTCTTACCCCATCGGCACCCTGCAATGGCAATCGCAGGGTGCCGATGGCTTCTATGGCAGCCGGGGGCCTAAGAAAGGCCCCCAGGTCTGCATGTAGTGGATGCCTGCTAGGCCTTGCCTGAGGCATGACCTAGCAGCTGCTTGTCAGTTTTACACTGACAGGCAATAATACGCTGCAATACAGAAGCATTGCAGTGTATTATAAAAGCAATCAGAAGATCGCATAGTAAAGTCCCCCAGTGGTAGTAAAAATAAAGTTATCAAAAAGTCTTATGAAGTTAATAAATAAAAAGCCCTAATAAAAAACCCACTTTTTCCCTTACTTTAATATGAAAAAAATATATATTAAGACATTACACATATTTGGTATCGCCGCATCTGTAAAGACCCCACCTATAAAGCCATTATGTTATTTAACCCGCACGGTGAACGCCGTAAAAAATAAAAAAACAAATACCAGAATTGCTGTTTTCTGTTTATCCTGCCTTCAAAAAAATTGGAGCAAAAGTGATCAAAAAGTCACATGTACTCCAAAACGGTACCAATGAAAACTAGAAGTCATCCCGCAAAAAACAAGCCCTCATACAGCTGCATCGGTGTAAAAGTAAAACAAATTATGGCTCTTAAAATATGGCGACACAAAAAAACTATTTTGAAGAAAAAAAAGTGTTTTTACGGTGTGAAAGTAGTAAAACATACAAAATCAATATAAATTTGGTATCGCCAAAATCGTAATGACCCAGTGAATAAAGTTATTATGTTATTAATACAACACAGTAAATGGCGTAAATCTAAGATGCAAAAAAAATTTAAAATAGTGGCGAAATTAATGCTTTTTTTCCCATTACCCCCCCAAAAAGTTAATCAATAAATTATATATACCCCAAAATGGTACTATTAAAAAATACAACTTGCCCCGCAAAAAACAAGACCTTATACAGCTATGTCGACGCAAAAATAAAAAAAGTTATAGCTCTTGGAATGCGACGATGGAAAAACGTAAAAAATGCGCTTGGTCATTAAGGTCTAAAATAGGCTGGCAATTGAGGGGTTAAAGGCCTGTGACGTATACCCTGACTGCTGTCCTAACTGCCGCACTAGCAACTGAGGGGCACCTCACAGTTTGAGATGCATTGCTCTATAGGGATTTACTGAACATGAATTTATGGAGGTCTATGAAGTCAGTGAGTCATAAAAATGTACACCCAATAAACATCCTCTAGGGGAACCGTGGAGCTCTGCAGATCAAATATAAGACTGAGGGTTAAGCAGAGCAAACTGATTTTGAGCTTCTTATATGGGAAATAGAGCTGCAAACCCTGCGTACATTACAACATCCATGGCCGCAACAGAAAAAAAAATACTAAACCCGGACATGTTGATATCAAAATTAAAAATAAAGAAAAACGTCTTTCAGATCAGAGCTATGTTCTCATAAAACAGCACTAGAAGGATCATAGCTACAAATATTGTGATGGATTGGTCACAGTTGACTAAACTTGTACCTGGAGTTCCTAATAAATTATTATCCCTCATTAACCGGTAGTCCTCCTCATTCAGGTTATTCACAAACTGATAGAAAGCTTCCTCTCTGTCCAACCGGTCCATCTGACTCTGGCGTTGAGAATCGGATTGTTCAGAACTTCCTTTCCCAGGTGAATCAGTACTTTCCATGTTTATTGATAGATGTAAAGATGAATCCGTCTAATGACAAAAAGAAAGTTGTGTAAGAAATACTTGTTACAGCAGCATTGATGAAGGTAAAGGATTTCAATACACGTAACGTCAGGAATGGTCACTCCAAGATGATCTCGGCCGACTAAAAACAGACAACCCATTTAAAAGGAGTTGGGTGAGCTTAAAAAAACATAAAAAAAAAAAAAAACATAGGCTATCATCCAAATCACAATGGATTCATATAGAACTATGTTCTCCCCAGCGAGAAGATCTGATGGTCATGCAGGGAAGTTGAAGCTCGAAATCAAGAGATTCGACTTGGTTAAAGCTGAATTATTCATTAAAAAAATTAAATGGGTATGCCTATAACATTTTGGCATATCAACAGGATAAGTCAAATGTGTAATAAGTCCCAGAGCTGGGATGCTCCTACCTATCAAGAATCTTTGTTCACCGATTTACAAACAGCCCTCCCATGGACTGCCACAGACACATAGTCACCCTTACGCACCACCCTATCCATTAGGGCCTATGGCCATTATGGAAAGAGCCAAGCAAGCAGCACGTCTCTTTCTGTAACTCCCGAAGACTTCAAAGGAGAGGGCCGCACATAAACCGCACCTCTCCATAGCAGACTACCGGGCAGCACTGCCCATGTGACTCATCTATTTTGCCCAATAGGTTTGGGTCATACTGGTGGGACCCGCACCTTTCACACATTTATGGCATATTCTGTATATACATATATGAGTATACCCCATTAAACTGAAAATCGCTATGCATAAAACATCAGAGACTGAAAACAAAGCTCAACCTTATGATGCTGTGTGTCGTGAAAAGTGCCTGCAGCCGGGAGAACACTATGCAATAGAATCATAGTGTCCTGTATATAACGTGAACCATATGAGACCGGAGATGTGCAAATTAAGATACCTCTTCATTTGCAAATGGTGTGAACTTTGAATCGCTGCCCTGAACACCCACTGATGGGATTTAGAAAAAACACCAGCACATACACATCATATAGCTGTTGGCTGAACAGTCAGCCGAGAGTGCATGTATTCTGAATGGGGAGAGTGGAATAAGCCGCTGCCAGACACCTCTGGTGGCAGCTTATCTTCACAGAGAACAAAAAGTATTGGGCGTGTTGAAATCCAACAACCTGATGCTGCTCTCTGCTGACATTTGCCATCGGAGGAGTCAGGAAGGCCACATACACATCAGATAGTCGACTGATCCTGCCAAAATCAGCATGCCCGGCCGTCATTAATCTACTGCATATGCCCGCCTTCAGGGGTGTGTGTAGTTTGTATGTAGCAATAGTGAACGTATACTAGTCCTAGTACATTAGTACTTTGTGCAGCTTCATTCCGCAAAGGATTCATACTAAGTACTAGAATTGGGTAGTATTCTGTATGTTACTAAAACAGTAATATCGGAACATGATATTGCAAATTTTCAATATTGAAATATATCCTAAGGTCAGGAGGAGCAACTACACTAGACCACTCTAGTGACTTAAAGAGGCTCTGTCACCAGATTTTGCAACCCCTATCTGCTATTGTAGCAGATAGGCGCTGCAATGTAGATTACAGTAACGGTTTTATTTTTAAAAAACGAGCATTTTTGGCCAAGTTATGACCATTTATGTATTTATGCAAATGAGGCTTGCAAAAGTCCAAGTGGGCGTGTTTAAAGTAAAAGTCCAACTGGGCGTGTATTATGTGTGTTACATCTGGGCGTGTTTACTTCTTTTACTAGCTGGGCGTTCTGATGACAAGTATCATCCACTTCTCTTCACAACGCCCAGCTTCTGGCAGTGCAGACACACAGCGTGTTCTCGAGAGGACACATCGGCACCAGAGGCTACAGTTGATTCTGCAGCAGCATCGGCGTTTGCAGGTAAGTCGATGTAGCTACTTACCTGCAAACGCTGATGCTGCTGCAGAATCAAATGTAGCCTCTGGTGCCGATACGATGCAGGACCTGGGGCAGGAAGTGAGTGACGTCACAGCGTGATCTCTCGAGAACACGCTGTGTGTCTGCACTGCCAGAAGCTGGGCGTTCTGAAGAGAAGTGGATGATACTTCTCGTCAGAACGCCCAGCTAGTAAAAGTAGTAAAAACGCCCCGATGTACGCACATAATACACGCCCACTTGGACTTTTGCAAGCCTCATTTGCATAAATACAAAAATGGTCATAACTTGGCCAAAAATGCTCGTTTTTTAAAAATAAAAACGTTACTGTAATCTACATTGCAGCGCCTATCTGCTGCAATAGCAGATAGGGGTTGCAAAATCTGGTGACAGAGCCTCTTTAAGACGGCAGTTTTATGAACGACTTGTCGTTCGTGGTTGGTCTATGAAGTCTGTGGTTCTGAATGACCACTCTAAGTTGTGACATTAAATAGCCCAATCTCTGCTTGATCTATGGCCTGGTCTGAGACACTATTAATGGGGTGCACATCTGTCATTCGGCATAAATGACTTTCCGAATATTGTCAGAGACAGTGCCCAACAACCAAAGAGAGATTGGAGCATGAATTTGCACAAGATGATGAATTGTCATCTACAATGCAATCTGCTCTCAAAGACATCCATTGGACCAGTAGCTGCCCTAGTTATCTATCTGCCTCCACGCAGAGGGGCTCGCCAACCTCAGAGCTGAGGCTAGGCTGCAAGTAAACATGGTGCCCTGCTGGTTACTGTTGAAATTACAATACAGTTTAGGACTGCAATGTTCCTTGTAGAAATCAAACAAGCAAGATTTGTCTTAAGGTAAAACAGAGCTGGATTATGATAAAAGTAAGGTTAGGGGATGGGGTAAAATGTAATTGTGCTGCTGCAATTTTTTTTCTTCTAAAGGGTAACATTTAAAAAAAAAAAAAAAACTTTCGGACATGTCACAAGCTATTCTCTGTGGGGGGCCGAGCCCTGAGGCCCCCAGTAATTGCTAAAAGGAAGCAGAAGAAGCACTCAAGTGAGCGCTGTGCCCCTTTGTTTCTGATCGGTTTTTCTCAGAAAACCGAGCGAGCAGCGTACAGGCTGAAAGACTTTATATTAAGCCCGTACACTGCTCCGAGGAAAGCCGATGAGGAATGAAGTGGCTCAGCATTCACCAGAGTGCTTCTGCCACTTCGTTTCATAAATTGGTGGGGGGGGGGGGGGGTCTTAGCGCTCAGAGCCCCAACTATCAAACGTCTTATATGTGACGTGATCTACACAGTGATACTGTTGGGATTAGTCTATTGTAGATAGTTCAGACAGGCTGGACTGGCACAATGATGACACTATGTCAAAGTCATCTCAATTATAAATAAGCCGCAGTTCACATTTTTGCAAATGTGACAACAGGAAGTGAAACATTTGTGGTCACCTCTAAATTGGCTTCTCAGAAAAGGTTAATGATACATGCTGACAAAATGACAGGTGACAACCAACGTGGCTGCACTTCTTGTAGTCCCCTTTGCAAAAATGGCTGCTGCAACAAAACATACTGAACAAACTTTGGTTACAGCTCAAACGCCTGACTTCTAATATATTGCAAGTTTTACATTATCATGCATGGGTCATGTTAAGAATCGCACTTGTGAATGATACTCTGGCATCGTACGGTTGCCACAGCAACTGTTCCGTCCGGCGTGCAGGAGCGTTTCTCCATGCCCAATGCCACTCCCGGCAGGAAACTGTAGGGACACTAAATTATTTCATTCACATTTTTACATACAAGCTTTTAAATGCGCACAATGCTTTTTTTCAATATGGTGCAATGCATGTTCCAATGGATGCGTATAGGTTATGTTTTGAACCCATAGAACTGAATGGGTTGTTTTTAGAAAAGTAGGTTCCGTTTTTCCATTGTTCACACGTGCAGATTTGTTCCATTTTTTTTTATTTACATCCGTATTTTAGCAAAATTACAACAGCAAAAGAGTGTCAATTTTTTAATCCAAAAAACGGAACAAATCCAGATTTAAAAAAAATATAAAAATTGACAATTCCTAACAAAATACAGAACAAATTGTAGAAATGTTTTTTCACTTAAGCGTAAGGGTATGTGCACACACACTAATTACGTCCGTAATTGACGGACGTATTTCGGCCGCAAGTCCCGGACCGAACACAGTGCAGGGAGCCGGGCTCCTAGCATCATACTTATGTACGATGCTAGGAGCCCCTGCCTCTCCGTGGAACTACTGTCCCGTACTGAAAACATGATTACAGTACGGGACAGTTGTCCTGCAGCGAGGCAGGGACTCCTAGCATCGTACATAAGTAGGATGCTAGGAGCCCGGCTCCCTGCACTGTGTTCGGTCCGGGACTTGCGGCCGAAATACGTCCGTCAATTACGGACGTAATTAGTGTGTGTGCACATACCCTGAGGGAGCCCTAAACCGCGAAGGCAGGAGATGCGGATACAGTATTTTAATAGGTAGTGGAGACATTTTTTTTTTTATCCTTATTTGACAACATAAAGGAAACTAGGGGCAGCCATCAGTCCCAGTGTGTTACATTACCCCTACTGATGAGAGGATTAAAGGGAGTCTGTCATCAGATTTTAGCCTACCAGACGGCTACCACCACTAGTTAGTCATAGTAACATACCAGTGTTTAATATCTTAATGCTTGCATCAAAAAATAAGTTTTATTCTGCCGTGCGCCGAATCCACCGAACCAGGAAGTGTCCGGCATCTTGATCTCCAACCCCTCCACCCCGCAGATGATTGAAGGTTCTGCTTGTATGACGATGAGGTCAATCGACTGCAGAGGGGAGGGTTTGGTTGTCATTCTAAATGCCATAAGAAAAAACGTAAAGTCACAGATCGATTTCTGCTCTGATCTGTGATTTAGGCCGGGCTCCTATTGATGAGGTGCGTTCAGCACGAACAACTGCACCTGATAACGAAACAAAGAATATCCAACCTGACAGATTGAGTTTTCCACAGACATGGCTTCGGTCGGCGCCATCTACAGAAAATGGTCTAAACTGATTAATATATGGAATGCTTCAGTTTGCAGGCGACATCAAAAGGGCATGTCACATTTATTTGATTTTAGTTCCATTTGTTTAAATACATAGATTAAGTATTTTGTGCCACGGTGAATGCCCTCGTGGTCTGTGTGAAAAGTATATTTACTTTTTTTATTTTTAGAAAAAATAAGAACCCACCACCAACATTTTAACAAAAATAGGTTTATAATAAAAACCTGATTTAAAAAGGTAACTAAACGTCCAACAACTTCTGGCATCTAAGGCTGGGTTCACACTGAGTATTTTGCAGGCAGATTTTGCTCTGCCTGCACGCCAATTTTTCGTGGCGTTTTTCGTCCACGGCCATTGAGCGCCGCGGGCAAAAAGACAATGCAAATTACACTTACTCTGCCTCTGATTGATGTCAATTGGAGGTCAGAGACGTAAACGTCCTAAGATAGGGCATGTCGCTTATGAAATCAATGGGAGGCATTTTCGGACGGTTTTTGGCGCATTTTCTGACGCGGTTTTCGCGTAAAAAAAAAACTGTGTGAACTGACCCCTATAGTGACACGCCAGAAGTTTTGATCGGTGGGGGTCCGAGCATGGAGACCCCCCTAATCGCTAAGACTAAGTGGCAGAAGTGCTTGTGTGAGCCGCTTTGTTTCTGTTCGGCTTTTCCCAGAAATCGATGCAGCGGTTTACGGGCTCAATAGAAAGTCTATGAGTCCATAAACCACTACATCGGCTTTCTGGAAAAAGCCGAACAGAAACAAAGCGGCTCAACGCTCACACAAGCACTTCTGCAGCTTTCTTTTTAACAATTGGTGGGGGTCTCGGTGCTCGGACCCCCACCGATCAAAACTTCCGACGTCACTATAACACGTCAGAAGTTTGTTGAACGTTTAGTTACCCTTCAAGTAATGTCATTTTCTTTCAAGATTTTAGTAAATAGTTGTATTCCCCATAAAATCTTTACTCATCAGGCCTTAGTCACACAAGCGTTCTTTTCACCCAAAAAAAACTATGTATCGTGTCCATGTGATTTCCGTTTGTCATCCGTTTTTCTCGTCAGAGTTTATCCTCTGCAAGCACTTACCGGTTTCACTTTTCTTTTTATTTCTGCATTTCTTTAGCAACTGACCCGTGAAAAACAGACAGTACACGGATGTCGTCCGTGTGCCATTAGTTTTTTGAATGCAGCCATATACTTCCATGGGCGAGTCTGGTCCGCAAAAACGGTCCAGAATAGGACATACTGACAGTTTCTCGCAACGAGCACAAACGCTGTGGAAAAAAAACAGGTGTGAATGGTTGCATTGACTTATATGGGTCAGTGTGCTGTCCGTTGTTAAAACAGACAGCACATGGACACGAAACGCGTGAATAAGGCCTAACTCCTTAGTTTTATCTCCTAGAAATGTATGAACAACGTGACAACTTTGGGGTGGGGGGGGGGGGGGGGGTGGGGTATCCCTACACAGTCTGACATTGTCCAACCAGTGCTCAGTCTCAGAGTGTATAGGGACACACCCTTTTGACAAGGGAAATGGCAACCCCAACTTATTCATACATTTCTAGGAGGAACAACAGAGGAAAAGCACAACGCAGATTTCTAAGAAAAGATGCTCCAGAATTTAGTTTTTTTTTAAATACGTAATACAAGTATTCCCTAAAACAGGCATGTCAGGAGAGGTGACAGGTCCTCTAGATTTCAAGGACTGGTGAAAACACCACACAAGCACTGCATCCCGGCAGGTTTTAAACTTTTATGGTTGTCGCTGTAAAATAGACATACACAAATAGTAAAACTAATGAGCCGTTAATAATGATATCTTTCTAGAGAAGGTGTGGAGGGAGGACGATAACCAACAGCCCATACAATGTACTTACAGGTTGACATGTCAAGGAGTCAAAACATAAAATCCTCCAAAAACAATGTCCAGCTGTTAAGTCACTTGTACTGATGTGAAGGAATCCAGCGTTTACTGCAATATGATAAAACCTTCCCTATAGGTTGTACACAGGAACGGCACTGGTGCGGAAGAAGAAATCTTCTGGCCTCTGCCCACTAACTACCACTCTCCGGATTGAAAAAAAAAAAAAAAAAAAAAAAAAAGGTTGTCTTTTATAATGAGCCCTCGTGCATACCTATGTATTACGAGTTGTTTTGTACAGAGCTTTAATAGGGCACCCAAAGAGGTTCACGGGGCCCTGCTGTACCAAATGTCTGGGTCTCCTGCATAGGGCTTTTTTTCTGTCCGATTCCAGGTAAATTAAGTGGCATAATCCATATTAATGTTCACCCCTAGGAGTAGTACTTCTAGAGGAGCATACCTCCCACTTACAAGACCCAACAGACGGTACAGCGAAGTACGAGACAAGTCACGCCGCCAGTCTCCTATGTCAGGTTGTCCTTGGCGCATCTTACTGCCACTTGTGGAAATCTTTAGTGAGTGCAGTGTGAAATAAATATGGAGCTCAGTTTAACCATCACGCTTCTCAGTACAATTACGCTAGAAAACACTAACTTTGTTATGAGGGTATTCTCCCCTAGACACATGCTCATGAAGGCACCATATGGTGACACCAGCAGTACAAAGGTCTGAGGACATGACATTGCCATGTGCATGATGCCAAATCCATGTTCACACTTTGCTTTGTCATACACTTTAAAGCCACAGCATTATAAGCGCAGGTTAAGCCACAATCATGGTTTTTGCAGTAAAGAAACAGTCCTAGGATACGATGCAAGCACTGGTTAGGCATATGTGGGTTTTTTGTTCTTTTAATGCGGACATGCTGCAGTTTCAAATTACTCTCAGCCAATCAGAAGGGCCATAACCGTTGAGGTGACAGCTCCTTTTGGTTCTGCGGCTTCTTTCAAACGTTAAAGTCTCCACAGCAATCACATGAGCCGCTGGGCACCACTAACTGGCTGTGTAACCTTCAATCTCCCAATCAGATTCTGGAATTAGATGCCCTAAAAGTAAGAGCTGCATGGTATCAAGTGTCCTGTAAGACAAATCATGTCACATACCAAAGACCACTAACATTGTGTAAACTTCTGCCTCATTCATGTCACACAAGACATGAGCGTCACATGCAATATGTAGCACTTCCTGCCTTCCTTACCATCCCATCTCTTGTGATGTCACAGTCCAGCTGTATTATGGCTGTTACTTAGGGTATGTGCACACACACTATTTACGTCCGTAATATACGGACGTATTTCGGCAGCAAGTACCGGACCGAACACAGTGCAGGGAGCCGGGCTCCAAGCATCATACTTATGTACGATGCTAGGAGTCCCTGCCTCGCTGCAGGACAACTGTCACGTACTGAAAACATGATTACAGTACGGGACAGTTGTCCGGCAGCGAGGCAGGGACTCCTAGCGTCGTACATAACTATGATGCTAGGAGCCCGGCTCCCTGCACTGAGTTCGGTCCGGAACTTGCGGCCGAAATACGTCCGTATATTACGGACGTAATTAGTGTGTGTGCACATACCCTTAGAAAAACACACTGCATTCCCGCTTCCTCACTCTCAGGCTGGGGCGCCATCACTGTGCCCATATTATGTATCACCTTAGGCAACATTTTCTTCCCGTCATAATCATGACAAAACATTGTGGCGTTTGCAACAATTTGTTGATTTTGGTAACAATCACCTGTCTGAATATCACCCGCTTTTGGCAGGTGGATGACACTGAAGTTTCTATAGATACGTGGCATTAAAGGACAAACAATGCCCAGTTAGACAAACGGATGACATATTCATACATGATCCCCAATGTGTCCCCAGGTAAACAACAGTACAAAGAAATGTAACGCAACAGTAACAGGAATGTTGAGGAGTTACCCATAACAACCAATCAGATTCCAGCACATTTTTTCTCAGGGCTTAAAAAAAATGAAAACTGCTTGCTGATTGGTCACAAGAGGCAACTCCTCCACTTTCCTGTTGCAGTGTATTTAGAGGGGGCAATATATATATCCTAAAACGGGATTATTACCTATACCATTATACAAAATCATGAACCAGACTAGAATTTTGGGATTTTCGGATCGCCGACACGTATGGGGCCTTTAGGTTGGGACATTCATACAGATCGCTGGAAAGTCAGAGGGACCTCATCATTCCTAAAAGGTCCATTTACGCTGAGATAATGGGTCTAATCGGACTGGTTTACCACTTGGCAAACTGATTCTTTATATTATCCTGTAAGCATAATCACGATACTGGCACAAAATTGCGATGGTAACTATTTCACTAGATTAGCAATCCCTGGTCATTAGTGAGGAGAGTCACTCTATATAATGCAGTATATATAATCTGTATTTATTCTGAGCGCTGAGCTCCCTCTATATGTCTGTAGTAATTCATATGTCACCAAGGTACCGGGATTACATCACACTCCATCACAGACACAAGGAGACGACGCCACTGATTATATAAGAAACGCTTCACACACAATGTACATCTATAACCCGCCACAATCACGCTTCATACGGTCCGGAGTGTTGGATATCCGCTCGTAAGCCATTGGGCCTAGTCAACCTAGGTAAAGCCTCGGCCTCTCGTAGCTTTAAAGCCGAAAGTTCGCCACATATCGCAGCCCTGGTATACGTTACCTGATTGTAAGAATGACGACCATTTTATGTCCCACTCCTGCCCTAAAGATTTTCACAAGGTACAAACCTTAAGGAGAGCCTCTTGCTCCGGTATCCGCTCTATTCCGGCTCCTCCGCCCAGACCTCTCCTTATTCCGCCATCTTCTCCATTGTTACGAAGGCAGCCCGGAAGTGAGAGGAAGGGGCGTGGCTTCAACTAAGCACAGGATGGTGGAGCACCGCGATAGTATGCGTAACGAACTTTTTACGTCACGTCAGTGTCGAGGCGCCATGTCAGTTGTGGCGGTAAATGGGGTGACAATAAGCTATGGCGCCATCTAGTGTTGGGTTATCCTTACTGTAGTCGTACAAAATGGCTTATGTGGATATATTCGAGTTAACAAATCCTGTGAGATTTTTTTATATACATTTACCCACATCCGGCAGTCATGTTATGTTCCCTTGCTTTTATTTATATATAGATATGTGTATATAGATAGATAGATAGATAGATAGATAGATAGATAGATAGATAGATAGATAGATAGATAGATAGATAGATAGATAGATATGAGATAGATAGATAGATAGATAGATAGATAGATATGAGATAGATAGATAGATAGATAGATAGATAGATAGATAGATAGATAGATAGATAGATAGATAGATAGAAAACAAAGGAACATAAAATGTATGAAGCACTGTTTTTTAAGGATGGATATTTTTACAATTAAACCTGTATGTTAAAATATTATATTATGAGGATGACACAGAAATGTATAAAGTCAAGACTTGAACCGCTTTCCACCGCAGCCATTTTTCATGTTTTCCTCCCCACCTCCCAAAATCCATTATTTATTTATTTATTTATTTTTTTAAACATTTGATCTTTATTAAATATTTTACAATTATTACATCATGAACCGTTGTTCAAAGAAAGAAAACTTAAATACTAAAATAAAATAACAAGACTAAAAACCAAACACTGTCAATGCTGTAAGGTACAGAAGGTAAATAAACATTCCATAAAAATGACATCATATAAAATATTGAGATTGAGACCAAGCTTCCCACAAATGCGTATTTCTACGGTGTACCTTTGCATCATTTTTACATTTTTTTGTCAACATTTTTTTTTGCGGGACAAGTTGTAGTTTTTAATAGCACCTGTTAATGTACCATATAATATATTTTGTGGGGTAGAATGAAAAAATAACCAGCAATTCCTTTATTAATTTTATTTATACGATTCCAGTGATACCAAATTTATATTATTTTTCTTTAACCCCTTCAGGACTGAGCCTATTTTGGCCTTCAGGACGAAGCCGATTTTTTAAATCTGACATGTGTCACTTTATGTGGTAATAACTCGGGAATGCTTTTACCTATCCAAGCGATTCTGAGACTGTTTTCTCGTGACACATTGGACTTTATGTTAGTGAAAAAATTTGGTTGATAAATTCAATATTTATTTGTAAAAAACACCAAGATTTGGAGAAAATTTGCAAAAATTAGCATTTTTCTAAATTTAAATGTATCTGCTTGTAAAACAGATAGTAATACCACACAAAATAGTTACTAGTTAACATCACCCATATGTCTACTTTAGTTTGGCATCGTTTTTTGAACATTCTTTTATTTTTTTAGGACGTTACAAGAACTTTAGCAGCGATTTCTCATATTTTCAAGAAAATTTCAAAAGGTGATTTTTACAAGGACCAGTTCAGTTCTGAAGTGGCTTTGAGGGCCTTATATATTAGAAAGTCCCCATAAATCACCCCATTTTGAAAACTGCACCCCTCAAAGTATTCAAAACAGCATTCAGAAAGTGTATTAACCCTTTAGGCGTTTCACAGGAATTAAAGCAAAGTAGAGGTGAAAGTTACAAATTTCATTTTTTTTACAAAATTTGTAATAAAACAAATTCTATAACACAGAAGGTTTTACCCGAGAAATGTAACTTATTATTTATTGCCCAGATTCTGCAGTTTTTAGAAATACCCCACATGTGGCCCTAGTGTCCTAATTTACTGAAGTACAGGCCTCAGAAGCAAAGGAGCACCTAGTGGATTTTGTGGCCTCCTTTTTTTTAGCATATATTTTAGGTACCATGTCAGGTTTAAAGAGGTCTTGTGGGGCCAAAGCAATAAAGACCGCCCAAAAGTGACCTCATTTTGGAAACTACACCCCTAAGGGAATTTATCTAGGGATATAGTTAGCATTTTGAACTCACAGTTTTTTTGCTAAATTTATTTGAATTAGTTTGTGAAGATGAAAATCTACTTTTTTTCTGAAAAAACGTAGAAATGTTGAATTTTTTCAAGGAATAAAAGAGAAAAAACACCCCAACATATGTAAAGCAATTTCTCCTGATTATAGCAATACCCCATATGTGGTAATAAATTCCTGTTTGGACCCACAGCAGGACTCAGAAGGGAAGGAGCACCATTTGGATTTTGAAATTCTGATTTTGCTGGAATAGTTTTCAGTGCCATGTCACGTTTGAAATGCACTGGAGGGAACAAAATAGTGGAAACCCCCGGAAAGTGACCCCATTTTGGAAACTACACTCATCAAGGAATTTTTCTAGGGGTAAAGTTAGCATTTTGACCCCACGGTTGTTTTGCTGAATTCATTGGAATTATTCTGTAAAGGTAAAAATCGACTTTTTTTCTGAAAAAGGTAGCCATTTTTAATTTTTACAAGAAAAAAAGGAGAAAAAGCACCCCAACATTTGTAAAACAATTTCTCCCGATTACGGAAATATGCCATATGTGGTAATAAACTTCTGTTTGGACCCACAGCAAGGCTTAGAAGGGAAGGAGCGCTATTTGGCTTTTGGAGCTCAAATTTAGCTGAAATGGTTTTTGGGTGCCATGTCGCATTTGCAAAGCCCCTGAGAGGCCAAAACAGTGGAAACCCCCCAAAAGTGGAAATTACACCACTTAAAGAATCTATCTAGGGATATAGTGATCATTTAGACCCCACAAGTCTTTTGCAGGATTTATTAGAATTAGGCCGTGAATATGAATATCAACATTTCTTCCTCTAAAATGTTGCATTTTTTTCAATTTCACAAAGGATAAAGGGGGAAAAAGCCGCCCAACATTTGTAAAGCAATTTCTCCCGAGTACGGCAATACCCCACGTGTGGTCATAAATGGTTTTTCATTAGAAAGCAATTAACCCTTTCTGAACTGATCCATTTTTTTCTTTTCCTTTTTAGTTTTTTCCTCCCCGCGTTCCAAGAGCCACAACTTTTTTATTTTTCAGTCAATAGAGCGGAGTGAGGGCTTATTTATTGAGTGATGAGCGTTCGTTTTTATTGGTACCATTTTTTGGTACATACAACTTTTTGAGCACTTTTTATTACATTTTTAGGTAGAGCCAAGGTGACCAAAAAACAGCGATTTTGCAGTTTTAAATTCTTTATTTTTCACGTGAGACGCTCCATACATCACCCCCCACACTAAGACATGCTATTTTGTGGTGCGCGAAGGGGTTAATGCGCAGCGCATGGTGCGGAGTGAAAATTACAATTTTCCACTGATATGCCATTTTAGTGCACTACATGTTATGCCCAGTTTGTGCCACTGAAGACAAATACCTCATAAAATATTAACCGGGTTCTCCCGGGTATGGCGATGCCATATCTGTGGACGTAAATTGGTGTTTAGGCACGCTGCAGGGCTCAGAAGGGAGGGAGCGGCATTTGGCTTTTGGGGCACAGATGTAGCTTGATAGTTGTTCTGTTTGGGGTTTTACTGGTGTTTCAGTTTATAATGTGGGGGCAT
Organism: Rhinoderma darwinii; assembly: GCF_050947455.1. Classification (NCBI taxonomy): domain Eukaryota; kingdom Metazoa; phylum Chordata; class Amphibia; order Anura; family Rhinodermatidae; genus Rhinoderma; species Rhinoderma darwinii. The sequence goes on along the minus strand of NC_134694.1, from coordinate 70,490,788 downwards.
ATGTAATCTGTGCGGGGTACATCAGGGTACATGTTATCTGTGCGGGGTACATCAGGGTATAATAAGAGGGTATAATAATGCAGTAAATAAATAATAATCCCCAGATATGTGGCCGGTGTTGCACTGATAAATGGCGCCCGATCTTATCTGCTTTTGGACACTCTGCACATTTTGCATCGCCATATTCTGGGAGCCAGAACTTTTTTATGTTTTCACCACCGGAGCTGTGTGAGGGTTTATTCGTTGCGGGACAATCTGTAGGTTTTCATTGGTACCATTTTGGGGTACCAGAAATTTTTTTGATCACGTTTTATTCCATTTTTTGGCAAGCAAGGTGACCAAAAACCATCAATTTTGACAATGTTTTTTATTCTTTTTTTTTATGGCCGTCACCCTAGGCTATAAATGACCATTTTACTTTATTCTGCGGGTCGGTACGATTACGGCGATACCAGATGTATATATTTTTTTATGTTTTGCAGCGTTTGTGCAATAAAATCACTTATTTATAAAATAAATAATTTTTTGTGTCACCATATTCTGAGAGCCATAACTTTTTTAATTTTCAGTCAAAAAAGCGGTGTAAGGGCTTGTTTTTTGCGAGACGGGTTGTAGTTTGTATTGGTACCATTTTGGTGTACATGCGACTTTTTGATCCCTTTTTATTGTATATTTTGGGAGGGTTGGTAACCCAAAAATTGTGATTCGGGCATAGTTTTTCGTTTATTTTTTTCGCGGTGTTCATCGTGCGGGAAAAATAATATTACAGTTTTATAGTTGGGGTCGTTACGAACGCAGCGATACCGAATATGTGTACTTTTTTTAACGTGTTCATTTTTTTCCCTATAATAAAAAACTTATTACAGGAAAAAAAGCATTCTTTGTTTATGTAACTTCTAACTTTTATTTTGACACTTTTTAAAAACATTTTTATTATCTTTTTTTTACTTTTTTTTACTTGTCCCACTAAGGGACACTTAGACTTGCAGCTCTGATCGCTGCTAGAACACATTATACTACACACGTAGTGTAATGTGTTCTAACTGTCATTGTGACGTAACTGTCAAACTGACAGGAAGCATCGGAGGACCGGCCGGAGGCTGCTCCTCCGAGGCGTCCGTACATGCCAACCCGGAGGTCATTGTCTGTCCTCTGGTTGCCATGATAAGGATCGCCAGCCCCCGCAAATACATGTGGGGGGCTGCCGATCCGCTGTAAACCTCTTCGATGTGGCGATCGCAATCGACCACCGCATCGAAGGGGTTAATTGCCGATATCAGCGGCGACAGGCCGCTGATCAGCAATGGGGAGAGCAAGGCAGACGCCCTGCACAGTTAACCGCCGCTGCGGTGTAGCGCCGCGCGGTGGTTAACTGTTAAAGCGCGGACGTAACTGCACGCCCAGGTGCGCGAAGTTACTGCTCACCTGGACGTGCATTTACGCGAAGGTGCGGGAAGGGGTTAAACTTTTAGTACTTTTACAAGATAAAAACAATTTGTGAAAAAAAACTTTTTTTGCTGACATATTTTGAGACCCATAAACTTTTTATTTTTATGCCGATAGAGCTATTTAGACCGGGTTCCCACGTAGAGTAAATCCTGCGGAATTTCCGCAACGGAATCGTGTGCGGAAATTACGGAGAATTTACAGTAGCAACAAAGTGGATAAGATTTAGAAAATCTCATGCCCACGCTGCGGAAAAAAAACGCAGCGTAAACATTAATAAATTGACCTGTACTGCAGTGTATTGCATGCAGGGCCGCCATCAGGGGGGTATTAGGGGTACTACTGTAGGGGGCCCGGCCAAACTTAATTGAAAGGGGGGCCCGGCAACTGCCGCGACTTGCTTTTGGTAGATAAAAACAAGCCCCTGCAATGGGGCCTGTTCTTTTCACCAAAACAATGTCGTGAGCTGCAGGCCCCCCTCTCGTCAAACACCGCCGTGAGCTGCGGGCCCCCCTCTCATCACCGCCGCCGCGCCTCGAAACACCGCCCGCTTGCGCGTGTACGAGCGCCCGCGACCGCGCGCGAACGACCGCAAGCGCGCACGACCGCAAGCGCGCGCCCACGCGCGAACGACCATGCGCGCTGCCGAGAGGGAGCAACACAAGTACATCAACGTGGAAGGACAGCCACACAGGGACAGCGGCGCACGGTCTACTTACCTGCTGGCCCGCCTCCGACTCTGCCTCCTCGTCCTCCTTGTCCTTTTCCGCCTCCTCGTCCTCCTTGTTCTCCTCCGCCTCCTCCTTGTCCTCCTCCGCCTCCTCGTCCGACTCCGCCTCCTCGTGCTCCTCCTCGTCCGCCTCCTCGTCCGACTCCGCCTCCTTCTCCAGAGCGTAGCTGCGTAAGGAGAGGGGGAGGAGTCTAGTTCTTGCCCGGCGGCAGTTCTACGATCCCCGCCATTTTCTGGAGCCTGGAGGTGAAGGACGACGTCTGGACCGAAGACATCGCATGAAGAGGACTGGAGTGGGAGCAGCTCTTCTCACACGGTGAGTAAAGTGTCTCAAAGTGCTGTTTAAGTATGGCCCTGTTCACACAGTATTTTGCAGGCCGAAAAAAATCTGCCTCAAAATTCCTTAAAGAATTTTGAGGCAGATTTTGACCTGCCCACACTATCTTGCTGCGTTTTTATGCTGCGTTTTTTGCCCGCTGCGATTGAGGACAGCAGACAAAAAACGCAGCGAAAAATGCATTTTCTGCCTCCCATTGATTTCGATGGGAGGTCAGAAGCGGAACCGCGGCAAGAAAGGACATGCTGCTTTTTCTTTTTTCCGCGACTGGCTCCCATTGATTTCAGATTAAATCAATGGGAGGCGGTTTTTGGAGTTTTTTGGTGCTGATTCTGACGCAGTGTCCGAGTCAATATCAAGGCCCAAAAACTCTGTGAACTGGGCCTTATTGTTAGGGCTTATTCAGACGAACGTGTAATACATCCGTGCAACGTGCGTGATTTTCACGCGCCTCGCACGGACCTATGTTAGTCTATGGGGCCGTGCGGACTGTCAGTGATTTTCACGCAGCGTGTGTCCGCTGCGTAAAACTCACAACATGTCCGATATTTGTGCATTGTTCGCACATCACGCACCCATTGAAGTCAATGGGTGCGTGAAAATCCCGCCCAGCACTTCCGCAGCAGTATAAACTATGAATGAAAACAGAAAAGCACCACGTGCTACAAACATACAAACAGAGTGTCATAATGATGGCGGCTGCGCGAAAATCCCGCAGCCGCGCATCATACGCTACTGAAACACGGAGCTGTTATGGACCTTTTGCATGGGCAAAACGCCACGTTTTTTGCGCGTGCAAAAAGCACACGCTTGTGTAAATCCGGCCTTAGGGTAGGAACACACTAGGCATGAATGCTGCGGATTTTATGCAACACATTTTATTGTGGAAAATCCGCAGCGTATTACAGTCGCAGCAGAGTGGGTGAGATTTGAACTAATCTCATTCACACGCTGCAAAAAAAATGGACCTGCAGTGTGGCTTTTGGCTTTTTAAGCCGCAGCATGTCAATTTATTCTGTGGGATCGCTGCTCCTCTGTTGCGGAAATGCTGCGGTTCTGCCGCAAAAATCACAAATGAGAAAAAAAAAGGCACTTTTTTAAATTTATAAAAAAGTTTAGACTTACCCCGGACGTAGTTTAGGTGACGCGATCCTCTATTCTTAGCGCAGCCCCGCCTCCTGTCATGACGTTTCATCCCATGTGACCGCTGCAGCAGTCACATGGTCTACAGCGTCATCCCAGGAGGCGGGGCTACGTTCAGAAGAGAGAGATGCGTCACCTAAACCATAGGCTGCGGTGCGGAATTTGGTGTCTGCAGCATACACTGGTTGTTGCTGACGTGTAGCGGACTTGTTGCGGACTCATTGCGGAATTTCTCCATTGACTTCAATGGAGAGTCAAAATTCCGCAATGAAGTCCGCAGATGTTATGTGTGCTGCGGAGCGTATTTGTTTTACGAACATGACATTTCTTAATTCTGGCTGGACCTATATGTATTTCTAGGTCTACAGCCAGACTGAGGCCCCATGCGCACTAACGTAAAAATGCCCGTAATAGTAGAAGTAATTACGGGAGCGTTGCTAGGCGACGTCAGTAAATAGTCACTGTCCAGGGTGCTGAAAGAGTTAAACGATCGGCAGTAACTGTTTCAGCACCCTGGACAGTGACTTCCGATCACAATATACATCAACGTGTAAAAAAAATAGAAGTTCCTACTTACCGAGAACTCCCTGCTTCTTCCTCTAATCCGGCCTCCCGGGATGACGTTTCAGTCCAAGTGATGGCTGCAGCCAATCACAGGCTGCAGCGGTCACATGGACTGCCGCGTCATACAGGGAGGTCGGGCTGGATGTCAAGAGAGGGATGCGTCACCAAGACAACGGCCGGGTAAGTATGAATTTCTTTTACTTTTACTAGGGAAAGTGCTGTCCCTTCTCTCTATCCTGCACTGATAGACAGAAGGGAAGTACTTTCACCTCAATACGCAACGGCTAGTCCGCATCAATTTAATGCCCATTTTAAGCAGAGCCGCAACAGAATCTGCAACGCAGATTATGTACGGCATTGATGCGGACAGTGGCGGAAGAAATATGCCACGTCTGGTCATGCCCTTAAAATATCAGATTATTTAACCTGCCGGGTGAATGCCATAGGAAGAAAATAAATTCACAGTGCAAGCATTTCTGTTTTTTGGTCACCTTGCTTCCCCCACAAAATGGAATAAATAGTAAACAAAAATTCGTATGTACCCCAAAATGGTATCAATACAAGCTACAGCTCGCCCTCAACAAGCCCTCAACAAACCTTAACTCTGCTCCATCGACGGAAAAATAACAAGGTTATAGCTCTCGGAATATGGCGACACAAAACAATGGGTTTTTTAACAAATAGTTTTTTTTCTTTATAAAATTAGTACATCATAAAAAAACCATATACAAGTTAACATGTTGTTCTTACTGCACAGTGAACACAGTAAAAACAAAACCCCCCAAAAAATAGAGGAATCGCTGTTTTTTCCCATTGCATTCCACACGCCTTTTTTTTTTTTTCGTTTCCCAGTACATTATATTGTACGATTAAAGGCTTTGTACACTTTTGAAATCGTGTTTGCTTGTTTTTGTTTTTTTTTAATAAAAAGGTCTATCAGTGTGTTTGGTGCAACTTTCAAAATACTTTTTATTAAAAATTATTTTAACTTTTTGAGATACAGCTGCTTTGTATACTGTATCCCGGGCAGCTGTATCTAGTGCTGAAACCTGTATCTGTCAGGTCCGCGGGACTGACGGGTTCAGTGTTCAGCTGTTACCGATCATATCTAAGTTCATAACTGTAATGAGCGGGATCGTGCTTGAGTGCGATCCTGCTCGTTTAACCCCTTAGATGCCACGGTCAATAGCCACCATGGCATTTAAAGCATTAGATAAAGGGGAACAACCCCCTCTGACAACCCATCGGCCTCACTGCGACGCGATGGTGGGGTGCCGATGGCTGGCATGGCAGCCATCTTTGTACCCCTAATAAGCCGTGCCTCGGGCAGGGCTTAAAAGGAGCCTGTCAGAAACACAATATACTGCAATACATTAGTATTGCAGTATATAGTGCGAGTCAGGGGCGTAACTAGGAAAGACTGGGCCCCATAGCAAACTTTTGACTGGCGCCCCCCCCCTCTGCTGGGTATCACACAACCCCCCCCCTTGTAGATAGTGCCTCCCTATAGATTCCACCACACAGCGCCCCTATAGATAGCACCATACACAGCCCCCTGTAGATGACGCCATACAGCCCCCTCTGTAGATAACGCCATACAGACCCCCTCTGTAGATAACGCCATACAGCCCCCTCTGTAGATTACGCCATACAGACCCCCCCCCCAAAAAAAAAAACGGCCTATAGTTTGTCCTACAAAAGACATGCATCCCCTATCCACAGGATAGGGGATACATGTGTGATCGCTGGCAGCGATAATGAGAACGGGGGACCGAAAGTCCCCCGAAGTTCTCCTTGACTAACCTCGGACTTCCGGCGTCTGCGCAGTTCAATAAAAATGAAAGGAGCGCTGGTCACGCATGCGCACAAGCACGACCGGTGCGCAAGTCATTTCCATGGAGCTGCAGACAGACTACGGAAGTCCGAGGTTTGTCATGGAGAACTTAGGGGGGACTTTCGGTCCCCCGTTCTCCTCATCGCTGGGCGTCCCAGCGATCCCACATGTATCCCCTATCCTGTGGTTAGGGGATGCATGTCTTTTGTAGGAACAACCCCTTCAGTGGCGTCGCGCTGTAGCAGCCATAGTGGCTGCTAGCGGAGCCTGCGGCCATGGGAGGGGCCGTGCCGGCGGGTGGCACGGGCCCCCTCATGCTGCAGGCCCCGTAGAAGTCGCTACGGCTGCTATAGCGGTAGTTACGCCACTGCGCATAGGTTTGTACGGCGTAAAACTACAGCTCCCAGCATGGCCGAAACAATGATAAGGATATGCTGGGAGATGCGGTTTCACAAAAAAAAATCATACCACCATCATCTCGCTGCAGATCATACAGTGACTACAATACTGATTAGAGGCAGAATAAACATTTACATTAAGTGACTCACCGGTGACGTCTCAGATTCTAGTTCTTTTCTTCTCCCTCCGGTTCAGACATCTATGATGGATTTCTCCCGGCCATGACCCATTTCTGCAGTTTTCCGTTTAGATGTCTTCAGCTTCTCACTTTTAAAACATTTCTGCACCTGTAAACAAAGTTAAAACTCTCAACACATCTAAATATAACTGTCACACACACACACACACACACACACACACACACACACACACCGTGCCCCCTGTAGATAGTGCCCCCTGTAGATAGTGACCTACATAGAAGCCCCTGTAGATAGTGCCCACATATGGACTCCAGAGCTGAAAGGCAATAGTGCTAACCACTGAGCCACCGTGCTGCCCTACATATAGCTTCCCCTATAGTTAGTGCTCCACGTATAGCCCACCTCTGTAGACTGTGCACTACATATAGCCACCCTGTTGCTAGTGCCCCACAGGTAACTCACCCCTGTATATAGTGTCCCACACATAGCCCACCCCTATAGAAAGTACCCTAAAAAATAGGTCCCCTATAGATAGTGCTCTACATATAGCCCACCCCTGTATAGTGTCTCACATATACTGCCCCACATATAGACCCCCCTGTAGATAGTGGCCCACATCCCCACATACAGACCTCCCCTGTAGCTAGTGCCCCACATATAGACCCCCGCTGTATATAGTGGCCCACATAAAGACTCCCCTGTATATAGTGGCCCACACCCCCACATATAGACCCCCCTGTAGCTACTGCCCCACATATAGACCCCCCTGTAGCTACTGCCCCACATATAGACCCCCCTATATATAATAGCCCACATAAAGATGACCCCCCCTGTAGATAGACTCCCCCACTATAGATAATGCCATTCACATTTTTATGAGGAAAAAAATATATAAAGTTGATATACTCACATTCTCCGGTTCCCACGCTGTTCACTGGCGATGCAGACATGCTCTCTTCTGAGCATGTCTGCAGGAGCTGAATGAGCGTCCTTCAATGACGCTGATTGGCGGGGCAGAATGACTTGCCCCGCCAATCAGCACCTTCCAAGCATGGAAGCGGCGCGATGATGTCATCGCGCCGCTAGCCAATCAGTGTCATTGTAAGGCACTGGATGGTCAGGCACGGAACATGCCCGGCCATTCAGTGCTAATACATGTATTTGGCTGCCGCTAGCACTGGGGCCCCCTCCGGTGCTAGCGATACCTACAGGCATGAGAGTGCCTGTGTAAGGCTCGGTGGCGCGGGCCCCACAGTAGCGGTGCTACCCCTGTAGCAGCCATAACGGCTGCTAGCGGCACCACCGGGCATTTGGGAGGGCGTGTCGGCTGGCGGCACGGGCCCCCCAAGCCCCGGGCCCCGTAGCAGCCGCTACTGCTGCTACCGCGGTAGTTACGCCACTGGTGCGAGTTCAAGTCCCCTTGGGGAACTAGTAAAGTTTTTCCCCTAAAGAATTGTAAAGAAAAAAAACATAATTGGTAACTCCGCGTCCGTAAACGATTACAATATAACATTATTTAACATGAATGGCGTAAAAAAATGAAACAGCCAGAATCGCTGTTTTTTTTTTGATTACCTCATCTCCCACAAAAAATTAAATAAAAAGTAATCAAAAACTCACATTTATCCCAAAATGGTTCCAATAAAAACTACAGCTCGTCCCGCAAAAAATAAGGCTTCGCACTGCTCAATCAACGGAAAAATAAAATAGTTATGGCTCAGAATATGGTGACACAAAATAAGTTTTATAGTTTACAAATAGTTTAGTAGTAAAAAATAAATAAAACTATATCAATTTTTTTCCGTTTCCTAGTGTATTATATGGTGCAATTAACGGAGCCATAAAAAAAACTACAACACGTCTTGCAAAAATCAAGCCCTCATACAGCTATATGGATAGAAAAATAAAAAAGTTATGTCTTTTGGAAGGTGTGGAGGAAAACATGAAAATGAAAATCTGAAAAATGGCTGCGGCGAGAAGGGGTTAATAGAACGACCAAGATGGCAAACCTAGGAGCCTTCATTGGGACCGCAGGCTGTGATGACAACCACCTTCACCCCGCATTCGTGTCACGTGGGGCAATCAGGTGACAGACGGGGCATTATTTAAAGGTTTGGATGCCACTGTAAAGGATCTGCCAGGCACAGCTTCGGGGTTAACTCCCAGAACTAATCAGTCAGCACCTGAGAATACATCCCTGAGACTGACTCCAGCTTCCACCATTCAGGCTGGCAGGCTTAGGAGTGGGAGAGCCTATCGTAACCTGGCCAGACTCAGCTAGCTCCCGCCCTCGGTCTATTTAAGCCTGCCCTTCCTGTCCCTCGGTGCTTGTGATTTCTTTCCTTGTGGTTTCCTGGCCCAGCTACAGCTCCTGCTATTTTTGATCCTGCTCCATACAGACCCTGGCTTACCGACTACTCTTCTGCTTTTCGTTTTGTACCTCGCACACTCCTGGCTTGACTCGGCTCGTTCACCACTCTGGTTGCTCACGGTGTTCCTGTGGGCAACTGCCCCTTTTCCTTGCTTGTGTTCCTTTGTATGTTTGTCGTGTTTGTCGTGCACTTACTGAGCGCAGGGACCGCCGCCCAGTTGTACCCCGTCGCCTAGGGCGGGTCGTTGCAAGTAGGCAGGGACAGAGTGGCGGGTAGATTAGGGCTCACTTGTCCGTCTCCCTACCCCCTGCCATTAGATAATCACAAGCCCATACCTAGTCTACCCCTGGTCCCTGACACCACTATGGATCCCCGTGAGACCCTGGCTCAGCAAATGCAGGGTCTCTCCCTACAGGTCCAGGCCCTGGCTCAGAGGGTCAACCAGCCTGATGCTACCCTGGTAGTTCCCCTCACCGCACCTCTTGAACCCCACCTCAAGTTGCCCGACCGGTTCTCAGGGGACCGGAGGGCTTTTCTCTCCTTTCGGGAGAGTTGTAGGCTTTACTTTCGTTTAAAGCCTCATTCCTCAGGTTCTGAGAGCCAGCGGGTGGGTATAATTATGTCCCGGCTCCAGGAAGGGCCCCAAGAGTGGGCCTTCTCCTTGGCTCCTGACGCCCCTGAACTTTCCTCCGTTGATTGTTTCTTTTCTGCTCTCTGACTTATTTATGACGAGACTGACAGGACTGCCTTTGCCGAGAGTCAGCTGGTGACCTTAAGTCAGGGTAAGAGACCTGTTGAGGACTATTGCTCTGACTTTCGGAAGTGGTGCGTAGCTTCTCGGTGGAATGACCCTGCCTTAAGGTGCCAGTTTAGGTTGGGTCTGTCGAATGCCCTGAAAGACCTGCTAGTTAGCTATCCCTCTTCTGACTCCCTAGACCAGGTTATGGCTTTAGCGGTACGACTTGACCGACGTCTCAGGGAACGACAACGTGAACGTTTATGTGTTTTCTCCTCCGACTCCCCCATGATGCATCCCGAAGCTCCGTTGCTTCGTTCCTCCCCGAAAGATTCAGAGATACCTATGCAACTCGGGGCCTCCGTGTCCCCCCAACAACGTAGAGAATTCCGCAGGAAGAATGGTCTCTGCTTCTACTGTGGGGACGACAAGCATCAAGTGAACAACTGTCCTAAGCGTAAGATTGCAGCCAGAGAACTTCCGCGTCTAAGTGATCATCGGGGAGGTCACTTGGGCGCACAGGTATTTCCCGTAAATATGAAACGTACTAAGATCTTGCTTCCCTTTCAGGTCTCTTTTGGTGGTAGGTCTGCTACCGGCAGTGCCTTCGTGGATTCAGGGTCTTCTGCTAATATCATGTCTGTGGAATTTGCTATGTCCCTTGCTATGCCTCTGATTGATTTGCCTAAACCTGTCCCGGTAGTGGGTATCGACTCCACTCCCCTTGCTAATGGTTATTTTACACAGCATACCCCTGTTTTTGAACTCCTTGTTGGCTCCATGCATTTGGAGCAATGCTCTGTACTGTTGATGCAGGGATTATCGTACGATTTGGTTCTAGGTCTTCCCTGGTTGCAGTTGCATAATCCCACGTTTGACTGGAATACTGGGGAGCTAACCAAATGGGGTAATGAATGTTGTACGTCATGTTTTTCTGTTAATTCTATTTCTCCCCCTAAGGAGGCGAATACGCTACCCGAGTTTGTTCAGGACTTCGCTGATGTTTTCTCTAAAGAGGCCTCCGAAGTGTTACCTCCTCATAGAGAATACAATTGCGCTATCGAATTGGTACCAGGAGCTAAGCTTCCTAAGGGTAGGATATTTAATCTTTCTTGTCCCGAACGTGAAGCTATGAGAGTGTATATCCAGGAATCCCTGGCCAAGGGTTACATTCGCCCCTCTTCTTCTCCGGTAGGTGCTGGCTTCTTCTTCGTGGGGAAGAAGGATGGTGGTCTTAGGCCATGCATTGACTACCGTAGCCTGAATAAGGTCACGGTAAGGAACCAGTATCCCCTTCCTTTGATTCCTGATCTCTTTAATCAGGTTCAGGGGGCCCAATGGTTTTCTAAATTGGATCTACGGGGGGCGTATAACCTTATTCGCATCAAAGAGGGGGATGAGTGGAAGACTGCGTTTAACATGCCCGAAGGCCATTTCGAATACCTCGTCATGCCCTTTGGGTTGTGTAATGCCCCTGCGGTCTTCCAGAATTTCATAAATGAGATTTTGAGAAATTACCTGGGGATTTTTCTGGTAGTGTACCTTGATGACATACTCGTGTTTTCCAAGGACTGGTCCTCCCACATTGAGCATGTCAGGAAGGTGCTCCAGGTCCTTCGGGAAAACAAACTGTTTGCCAAAACCGAAAAATGTGTGTTTGGGGTACAGGAGATTCCGTTTTTGGGTCAAATCCTCACTCCTCATGAATTCCGCATGGATCCCGCCAAGGTTCAGGCTGTGGCGGAATGGGTCCAACCTGCCTCCCTGAAGGCGTTACAGTGTTTTTTGGGGTTCGCTAATTATTACAGGAGATTTATTGCTAACTTCTCGGTCATCGCTAAGCCCCTTTCGGACCTCACTCGCAAAGGTGCTGATCTCCTCCACTGGCCTCCTGAGGCTGCCCAGGCTTTTGAGGTCCTTAAAGGGAACCTGTCACCAGCATTTCACTTGATAAACCAGCAATACCTGGTGGTAGTGGGGGAAAAATCATTTCTATATAACCTATAATTGTCTTCTTAGTCGGCTCTGTAGCTTTAGTATTCAGTTTTTTAGTGTTCCTGCGCTGTATGCCAATGAGCAGAAAAGAGTCAGATCTTCATTTGAAGAGAGTCAAATCTTCATTCCTCAAGTCTGCCCGAGGTTTTCCCGCCTCCTTACTTTTGATTGACAGCTCCTCACCTTTCCCCAGCACAGAAAATCCCACGCTTGTGCATTGATGTCCTATTCTGGTGTGTGCGCACAAAGGGACACCGGATTATTACGATAAAAGGCGCAAAATGTTTGCAGACCGTTATTTACAGTCGGGGGAGGAGTTTAGGAGAGGGGATAACGGCAATGAACTTTTGATAGCAGTGGCCAGTGAGGGATAAGTAAAGCTCAATAGGTGAAATGCTGGTGACAGGTTCCCTTTAAGAAGTGCTTTGTCTCGGCCCCGGTGCTGGTTCAGCCCAACCAAATGGAGCCATTTATCGTGGAAGTTGACGCATCTGAGGTGGGAGTGGGGGCTGTCTTGTCCCAGGGTACCAGGTCCCTCACCCATCTCCGTCCCTGTGCCTACTTCTCCAGGAAGTTTTCGCCAACTGAAAGTAACTATGATATTGGCAACCGCGAACTCTTAGCCATTAAATGGGCATTTGAAGAGTGGCGCCACTTCCTGGAGGGGGCTAGGCACCAGGTAACGGTCCTTACCGACCACAAGAATCTGGTTTTCCTAGAATCTGCCCGGAGGCTAAACCCGAGACAAGCTCGATGGGCGTTATTTTTTACCAGATTCAATTTTTTGGTTACCTATAGGGCTGGGTCTAAAAATATTAAGGCTGATGCACTGTCGCGTAGCTTCATGGCCAGCCCTCCTTCGGAGGAAGATCCTGCTTGTATTTTGCCTCCAGGTATAATCATTTCCTCGATCGATTCTGATTTAGTCTCTGATATTGCTGCTGATCAAGGTGCAGCTCCCGGGAACCTTCCTGAGAACAAGCTGTTTGTTCCCCTGCAATTCCGGCTAAGGGTACTTAGGGAAAATCATGACTCTGCACTATCTGGCCATCCAGGCATCCTGGGTACCAAACACCTCATTACCAGAAATTATTGATGGCCTGGGTTGCCTAAAGACGTTAAGGCCTACGTCGCCGCTTGTGAGGTTTGTGCTAGGTCCAAGACTCCCAGGTCGCGACCAGCGGGCTTACTGCGTTCGTTGCCTATTCCCCAGAGACCTTGGACACATATCTCCATGGATTTTATCACCGATTTGCCTCCATCCCAAGGCAAGTCGGTGGTGTGGGTGGTGGTGGACCGCTTCAGTAAGATGTGCCACTTTGTGCCCCTCAAGAAACTACCCAACGCCAAAACGTTGGCTACCTTGTTTGTCAAACACATCCTGCGTCTCCATGGGGTCCCTGTCAATATTGTTTCGGACAGAGGGGTACAATTTGCTTCATTGTTTTGGAGAGCCTTCTGTATGAAGTTGGGGATTGATCTGTCCTTCTCCTCTGCCTTCCATCCTGAAACCAATGGCCAAACGGAGAGGACTAATCAATCTCTAGAACAATACTTAAGGTGTTTTGTCTCTGACTGTCAATTTGATTGGGTCTCTTTCATTCCCCTCGCCGAATTTTCCCTTAATAACCGGGTCAGTAACTCGTCAGGGGTCTCTCCTTTTTTTTGTAATTTTGGGTTTAATCCACGGTTCTCCTCCGTTTCACCTGGTAGTTCCAACAATCCCGAGGTAGAGGTCGTTCATCGGGATCTGTGCACAGTCTGGGCCCAGGTTCAGAAAAACCTAGAGGTGTCCCAGAGCGTACAAAAAACTCAGGCTGATAAAAAACGTTCTGCTAACCCCCTGTTTACGGTCGGGGATCTGGTGTGGTTGTCGTCTAGGAACTTGCGTCTCAAGGTTCCATCCAAGAAGTTTGCTCCCCGGTTTATTGGGCCGTATAAGGTCATTGAGGTCCTCAATCCTGTCTCCTTCCGGCTGGAGTTACCCCCGTCTTTTCGGATACACGACGTGTTTCATGCCTCCCTCCTCAAACGCTGCTCCCCGTCCTTGGCTCCCTCGAGGAGACCTCCTGTTCCCGTCCTCACCCCTGAGGGGGTGGAATTCGAGGTGGCCAGGATTGTGGACAGCAAGATGGTCCAAGGCTCCCTCCAGTACCTGGTCCATTGGAGAGGATACGGGCCCGAGGAGAGGACTTGGGTACCTGCCCGGGATGTTCACGCTGGGGTATTGGTCAGGAGGTTCCACCTGCGTTTCCCCAGTAAGCCAGGTCCACTTAGAAAGGGTCCGGTGGCCCCTCATAAAAGGGGGGGTACTGTAAAGGATCTGCCAGGCACAGCTTCGGGGTTAACTCCCAGAACTAATCAGTCAGCACCTGAGAATACATCCCTGAGACTGACTCCAGCTTCCACCATTCAGGCTGGCAGGCTTAGGAGTGGGAGAGCCTATCGTAACCTGGCCAGACTCAGCTAGCTCCCGCCCTCGGTCTATTTAAGCCTGCCCTTCCTGTCCCTCGGTGCTTGTGATTTCTTTCCTTGTGGTTTCCTGGCCCAGCTACAGCTCCTGCTATTTTTGATCCTGCTCCATACAGACCCTGGCTTACCGACTACTCTTCTGCTTTTCGTTTTGTACCTCGCACACTCCTGGCTTGACTCGGCTCGTTCACCACTCTAGTTGCTCACGGTGTTGCCGTGGGCAACTGCCCCTTTTCCTTGCTTGTGTTCCTTTGTATGTTTGTCGTGTTTGTCGTGCACTTACTGAGCGCAGGGACCGCCGCCCAGTTGTACCCCGTCGCCTAGGGCGGGTCATTGCAAGTAGGCAGGGACAGAGTGGTGGGTAGATTAGGGCTCACTTGTCCGTCTCCCTACCCCCTGCCATTACAGCCGCGGTAGCTATTTACCCCCTATAGTTAGCACCACACACAGCCCCCCTGTAGATAGCATCACACACAGCCCCCCTGTAGATAGCATCACACACGGCATCCTGTAGATAGCGCCACAAAGACCCCCTGTACATACTGCCACACACAGCTCCCTGTAGATACTGCGACACACAGCCCTCTGTAGATACCGCCACACACATCTGCCTGTAGATAGCGCCACACACAGCTCCCTGTAGATACTGCCACACACAGCCCTCTGTAGATAGCACCACACACAGACCCCCTGAAGATACTGCCACACACAGCCCTCTGTAGATAGCACCACACACAGACCCCCTGTAGATACTGCCACACACAGCCCCCTGTAGATAGCGCCACAAACAGATACACGAGATCGAGACTGCAGCTTAGGTGTTTACAAACATCCAAACGGAGTGTCATAATGATAATCACGCAGCCGCGCATCATACGGGGCTGACACATGGAGCTGTTAAGTGCCTTTTGCGCACACAAAACGCTGCATTTTTTTCGTGCGCAAAAGGCGTGTAAATCCGCCCATAAACGTATATTTCATTAGCTTTTCCATAGCTTTTCTTGACATATCCGTTAAATAGATGCCATTATAGCCTATGGGTGATGGATGCGTTAAACGGATGCCTAACAGTAGCATTCGTCACACATAGGCCATAATGGTATCCATTTAACAAATGTGTCAAGAAAAGGTCATGAGAATTCATTACATATCCTTTAAACATAAACCAATATAGCCAATGGATAATAGATGCCACGGCTAAGCATCGGTCACAGCTTACGTTTAACGTGTTAATCGGGATTAATTCCTGGCGTATACATTAAATGTAGGACAAAAAACATGGTGTGAACATAACCTAAGAGGTTTTAAAGTTGATCACTGAAGGTAGAATATTCTTTATGGATCCCCTGTGAGGTATATAATAAAATGAAAAAATAAATTGTAAAACTTCAACTCCATTCTGTTACCTCACGGCTCCTCTTCTAGGTCACAACTTCAGAAGGGAGCCTGCGAGCAGACACTGATGTCACTAGCTGTGCCTACACTGTGCTGACATCATCTCAGATTAATGTTTACCCCTTTACTGCCACTGCGGGTAACAAATAGTCAAAATAATCGGTTGCCATGACTACTGCCGCTACCGCAATCCTACTGAGAAACGGATGTCAGGGACTTTAAAAGCAAAATGACTGGTTTTAAGAAAAACAAAGAAAAAAATGATTAACTAGTATGAAGCTTCTCATATTTCATAAAACAATGCAAAGATTTCAGGAATTTCCTGAATGGACTGCAACCTTTTCGACTACAGCGGTACCTAGTGTCCAAAAAAGACATCTACATTATTTCCACTGTCATTATACTGTATTATTTGTTAATATTTACTTTTTTTTATCATTATTATAATGTAAAGGAGTTTTCTCACCACAACAAGTAACGACATCTGACTAAGTAACACCATTATTATGTGTTTTTGGGGGCTCTTATTACTGGGACCCCCAAGATCACTAGAGCTTAAGACCTGGCAATTCCCAAGAACTTGAACTCAGCCTCTTCCTTCCAGCAATTATTTAATACTTTTAGGAATCAGGAACTCTTTACATGATAAGAAAGGATCAGTGCTCCATAGCAAAGAAAGAAACAAACACCAAACATCAGGGGCAGAGCTATAGAAGTGCAGGGGTACTAGGTCCACCCAAGTTCTGGTGCCTTAAGGGACCCGAAGGAGCCTCTGCCACATAAGAACACACCAGTGTTAAATGGCATATGTTAGGCGGCCCAGTCATAGATTTTACGTTGGGGCCCAGGAACTTCCAGTTATACCTAGGGCGATCATTAACAATGTTCATCATAATGTAATGATCTATAATGTAATAATAGATCCTAATTTATAAAAAAATATAACTTTAACCACTTAACCACTTTAACCACTTAACGCCTTATCACGTAACTGTACGAGATAAGCTTTAAAGGGAAGTATGGAGCGAGCTTACAAAGTATTACAAAGCCGTCAACTCACTGCAACAGGATGAATCAAAGATCACTTTGATTCCGCCTGTTTAACCCCTTAAATACTGCGGGCAATCGCACCAGCTAAGCAGTTAGAAAGAGGGGAGCGGCCCCCTCCGGCGGGCCATCCGCCCCCGCGACGTGATGGTTGTCACGGCAGCTTGGGGCCTAATGAAGGCCCCCAGGTCTGCCATCCTTGTACTTCTATCAAGCCTTGCCTCCGGTAGGGCCACGAAAGGAGTCTATCAAAATAACAATATACTGCAATACATTAGTATTGCAGTATATAATGCCAGTGATCCAGCGATCGCTGGTTCAAGTCCCCTAGTGTGACTAATAAAAAAAAGTTAAGACATAACGTTTTTTAACCCCTTCCCGCTTTGGCCACTTTTGACCTTCCTGACAGAGCATTATTTTTCAAATATGACATGTTTCACTTTATGTGGTAATAACTTTGGAATACTTTTACCTATCCAAGGGATTCTGAGATTTGTTTTCTCATGACACATTGGACTTTATGTTACTGGCAAAATTTGCTCAATACATTCAGTATTTAATTGTGAAAAACACCAAAATTTCGCGAAAAATTGCAAAAATTAGCATTTTTCTAAATTTAAATGTATCTGCTTGTAGGACAGATAGTAATACCACACAAAATTGTTGCTAATTAACATCCCCCATATGTCTACTTTAGGCCCCATGCACACGAACGTAAAAACGCCCTTAATCACGGGCTGTAATTACGGTCTGTAATTACGGGCCCATAGACTTCTATTGGCCACCGGTACCTCCCCGTATGCTTACGGGAAGGTGCCCGTGCCGTTGAAAAATATAGAACATGTCCTATTTCAGGCCATAATTACGGCACGGGCAGGCCCATAGAAGTCTATGGGGCTCCCGTAATTACGGGTGACTACATGTGTGCACCCGTAATTACGGGAGTGTTACTAGGCGACGTCATGGGATAGTCACTGTCCAGGGTGCTGAAAGAGTTCAACGATCAACAGTTAGGGTATGTGCACACACACTAATTACGTCCGTAATTGACGGACGTATTTCGGCCGCAAGTCCCGGACCGAACACAGTGCAGGGAGCCGGGCTCCTAGCATCATAGTTATGTACGATGCTAGGAGTCCCTGCCTCTCTGCAGGACAACTGTCCCGTACTGTAATCATGTTTTCAGTACGGGACAGCAGTTCCACGGAGTAGCAGGGACTCCTAGCATCGTACATAAGTATGATGCTAGGAGCCCGGCTCCCTGCACTGTGTTCGGTCCACTACTTGCGGCCGAAATACGTCCGTCAATTACGGACGTAATTAGTGTGTGTGCACATACCCTAACTCTTTCAGCACACTGGACATTGACTTCCGATCACAATATAGATCAACGTGTAAAAAAAATTGAAGTTCATACTTACCCAGAACTCCCTGCTTCTTCCTTCAGTCCGGCCTTCTGGGATGACGTTACAGCCCATGTGACCGCTGCAGCCAATCACAGGCTGCAGCGGTCACTTAGACTGACGCGTCATCTAATTTCTCCTGAGTAAAACAATACCCCACATGTGGTCATAGACGGCTGTTTGGACACACGGCAGGGCTTAGAAGGGATAGAGCGCCATTTGGCTTTTGGAGCTCAAATGTAGCAGGAATGGTTTGCGGAGGCCATGTCGCATTTGCAAAGCCCCCGAAGGGTCAAAACATTGGAAACCCCCACAAGTGACTCCATTTCGGAAGAAATTATCTAGGGGTATAAGTGAGCATTTTGACCCCACAGGTTTTTTGCAGAAATTATTGGAAGTAGGCCGTGAAAATTAAAATCTACATTCTTTCAAAGAAAATGTATGTTTAGCTAATTTTTTCCAATTTCCACAAAGACAAAAGGAAAAAAAGCACCACAACATTTGTAAAGCAATTTCTCCCGAGTAAAACAATACCCCATATGTGGTCATAAATGGCTGTTTGGAAACACAGCAGGGCTTAGAAGGAAAAGAGCGCCATCTGGCTTTTGGAGCTCAAATTTAGCAGGAATGGTTTGCGGAGGCCATGTCGCATTTGCAAAGCCCCTGAACGACCAAAACATAGAAAACGCCCAAAAAGTGACTCCATTTAGGAAACTATACACCTTGAGGAATTAATATAGGGGTGTACTGAGCATTTTGACCCCACAGGTGTTTCATAGATTTTATTAGAATTGGGCAGTGAAAATAAAAACAATCCTTTTTCTTCAGTAAGATGTAGCTTCAGCTCAAAATTTTTCATTTTTTCAACAAATAAAGGATAAAAAGAACCACAACATTTGTAAAGAAATTTCTCCCGAGTACTGTAATACCCCATATGTGGTCATAAACTGCTGTTTGGGCACACAGTAGGACTCAGAAGGGAAGGAGCGTTATTTGGCTTTTGGAGTACAGATTTTGCTTCATTGGTGTCTGGGCACCATGTCGTATTTGCAAAGCCCCTGTGGGACCAAAACAGTGGAAACCCCCCAGAAGTGACCCCATTTTGGAAACTACACCTCTCAAGGCATTCATTAAGGGGTGTAGTGAGCATTTTCGCCCCACAGGTCTTTTCCATAATTGATTGCGCTGCAGATGGTTCAAAGTAAAAATTTAAATTTTTCCCTAGATATGCCATTTCAGTGGCAAATATGTTGTGTCCATCTTGTGCCACTGGAGACAACACACCCCAAAAATAGTTAAAAGAGTTCATTGATATGGCGATGCCATATATGTGCCAGTAAACAGTGGTTTGGGCACGCTGTAGGGTTCAGAAGGGAGGGAGAGCCATTTGGCTTTTGGAGCGTGGATTTTGCTTGGTAGTAGTTTTGTTTGGAGTTTTACTGGAATTTCAGTTTATAATGTGGGGGTACATGTAAGCTGGGCAGAGTACATCAGGGGCATAGTCAGGTGGTATAATAATGGGGTAAAAAAAAGAATAAAATAATCCATAGATGTGTGTTACAATGTGAAGCATGTGATAAGAAAAAAGGGGGGAGGAGGACAAGCGGCGCTCCTCTAAGGTAATACTGTTTGGAGTTAGAATCAAGAGCAGTAGGACGTGAGCTGGATTATTCACCTAGTATCGTTATGCAGCTAAAGGCACAACACTACTGCTTTGCATAGATAACGATGATGATCTTTTTAAGTGCCGGCTGCCACCCGCTGCTATCCTAAGCCTGAGGAAGGGACCTGTCTGGTCCTGAAACGCGTAGTGTTTTTGACAATAAAAATATCAAGACCTCAATCATATACATCCATTGCATACTTACCTGCTAGGTGCCATGTCCCGAATGCTGCATTTTTTCTTCTACTTCTTGTACGCTGTGAAGCAATCCTTTTTGCACAGGCCAGTGTCGCACTAATAAATGGTCCTTACTTATTCCCCTTTGGTCCACACTCCGCATCTTTGCAGTTTAGGGAATTTTACTGGGAAAGTGTAGTCCAGGTATAATACGGATACCCTTGCTTCCAGCAGATATGTTTGAGCCCTCCCCTTCCTGGTTCCCTAACTTTAGGGCCTTGATAAATCGTCTCTTGAAACAGAAGAAATGTTCCCCTCGGGCCTGCACAACTGCATATTTTTCTTTCCTGACTTATTGGAGCCTTAACTAGTTTTATTTTTTCATAGACGTAATGGTATGAGGGCTGTTTTGTTGCGGGATGAGCTGTATTTATTATTGGTACCATTTTGGGGTACATTTGACTTTTTGATCACTTTTTATCCTTTTCTTTGGGAGGCAAGGTGACCAAAAAATAGCAATTCTGATATTGTTTTTTTTTATATAGCTTTCACCATGTGTCATAAATGACATGTTAACTTTATTCTGCGGGCCAGTACGATTTCGGCGATACCAAATTGATAGCAATTTTTATGTTTTACAACTTTTTGCACAATAAAATTACTTTTGTAAAAAATAATGTATTTTTTCTGTTGCCATGTTGTAAGAGCCATAACTTTTTAATTTTTTTGTCCACGGAGCTGTCTGATGGCTTGTTTTTTGTGAGACGAGCTATAGATTTTATAGGTACCATTTTTGGATACATGCGACTTTTTGATCACTTTTTATTTAAGTTTTTGTAAGACGAAGTGACCAAAAAAACATCAATTCTGGCAGTATTTTTTAAAAAAATGTTACGGCGTTTACTTTGGGGGACATAATGATATTTTTTCAATAATAAATGACTTGATAAGGCAAAAAGGTTGATTGTGTTTTATTTTATTATTTGAAACTTTTATTCTATTTTATACAACTTTTATTTTTACTTTTTTTACACCTTTTTTTTTTTTGTCCCACTAGGGGACTTGAAGGTCCAACTGTTTGTTTGATGTTCTAATATATTGCATTACCTATGTAGTGCAATGTACTAGAACATGTCAGTTGTTCACTGACAGCAAGTCGATTAGGCTCCGCCTCCGATCAAGGCCTAATCGGCTTCCGTAATGGCAGACAGGAGGCCATTGTTAGGCCTCCTGTTGCCATAGTAGCAGTCGGCAGCCTTGTCATCGCATGACAGAGCTGCCGATTTGCTACAAACCACTAAGATACAGCGATCGCATTCGATTGTTACATCTAAGGGGTTAATGGCAGGAATCGGCGCTAGCTCTGGTTCCTGCCGTTACAGCGGTGTGTCTGCTGTATCATACAGCGGACACCCACCGCTAATGACGCCGGCTCAGATTCTGGGCATAGGAGGCTTCAGTTTCTGGCAAACTGGGAGGCCAGTATCAGGCCTCCGATTACCATTGCTGCCACCGGCAACCCAGCGATCACGTTGCTGGGGTGCCGGTGGCTAAAAACCCCTCACATGCTGCGATCTCTATTGAACGCAGCATCTGAGGGTTAATCGGCTGGATCGGAGGCTAGCTCCGGTCCTGGCCGTTACATCAGGGTGCCAACTGTAACATACAGCTGGCACCCGGCAGTGATGATGCGGGCTCAGCTCCTGAGCTCGCACTATCACCGCGACGTAATGGTACTGCGATTTGCGGGAAGCCCTGCCTGACAGCGCCGTATATATACGGCGGATGTCGGGAAGGGGTTAAATATATATATAAAAATAAATATCAAAAGTAAAAAAAAAACCCTATTCCCATTGTCCCCTAATCACAATGTAAAAAAAAAAAAAAAATTCTCATATCTGGTATCATCAAGTCCGTATTTAACCCACACAATGAACGCTGTAACCCAAAAACATTTTTTTTAAAAAGCGCCAGAATCAGTTTTTTTTGTCACGTCATCTCCCACAAAAAAAATAATTAAATAAAAAGTCTCATGCACCCAAAAATGGTACCAGTAGAAACTACAGTTTGCCCCCGCAAACAATATGCCCCGATGCTGCTCAATCGACGGAAAAATAAAGTTATGTCTCTCAGAATATGGCGACACAAAACAAATTTTATTTTTCACAATCAGTTTTTTCCTTGTAAAAGAAGTAAAAAATAAAAAAAAACATATAAATTTGGTTTCGCCGTAATCGTATTGACCCGCAGAATAGAGTTAACATGTCATTTTTACCGCATGGTAAACACCATAAAAATAACTAGTCCCGCAAAAAACAAGCCCTCATACGGCCATATTGACGAAAAAAAAATACAAAAGTTATGGCTTTTGGAATGTGGGGAGGAAAAAACAAAAGTGAAAATTAAAAAAATTGTTGCCAAGGTTAATGTTATAAAGTTTAGTGAAAAATGGGTGTTCCTTCTGGCAGTAGAACACTACATGACATCACAATGTTTCATAGCAGCACATTACATCACAATGACGCACGGAACACAAAAATCCCAACTTGCTGCATCTGCTCCAGTGTGCTCCGCTACATGAAGATGAAGGACAGAAGAGAAGGCTGCCGCTTCTACCTGGAGAAGCTATTCTTCACCAAAACTTCTGCCGTGTAGCATGAAATCCTCTCTTCTTAGTCGGTTTTTTTAGGTGTGGAGAAAGGTTGGTTCCATTAGGGGGCACTGTATCCCAGGTGTTGGAGCTTCCCTACACGTTGCTGGTGCTGCATGAAAAGGATTAGACAGGTATATATGAGAGACTCTCAGCTCAGGACCCTTTTTCATCTTATATGCGTGATCCTTTCTCCCATATGTTTTCTTAGATCAAAAGGATCGGATCATGTCTCACGGTAGAGGGGAGACATTGCCTAAGGAAATATTACTCTTCCTTTTGATTTAAAAATATGTATGGGATCTCTTATACGTGATGTAAGAGGGAAATTATTGACAGCTCTACATATCTACCTGTCAGCAGGAAGGTTTATACTGAGCCCCAATAACCAGACACATTGAAGGATACTTGGCAGTTGCTGAACCGTAAAATTAGTTTCCAGTATTGCAATCGCACATGAATTTTGGGCTGTGACATATAAGAGCAGGGTATCACTTCTTGCATTTATATGTGAACCACTTAAATAAATACCAAGCCTATTTTAGTTGTTTCCATTTCTCATTCCCACCTTCCAAGAGCCAAGAGAGGATGACACCAGTGCTTCCTGTTATTCTATCCGAGAGTCTGCTGCCTCCAGCTTGCTGTATGCTGACCAGCTGTGCTGATATGGCAGCGCCCCCTCTCAGTGGGAGAAAGATGCCCCCTCTACAGTCACACAGGTCTCAACCTATCAGATTCCAGCTATCTGTTTGTGTAGGCCCATTAAAAAAACCTAAAAGTAGCAATCTGATTGGTTGTTATAAGCAGTTGCTCCAGTTTTCTGTTGCACTCGTTTTGATAAATCTGTACCATTATGTTCTCTATAGAGCATCTGATGGATCTGCATAAAAAGACGAGCAAATATGGTTGTATAAAAATAGTGCAGTTTCTAACAGTGCCCATAAATTTACGCCACTATCCTGCAAACGGTACCGCAAAAAGGGTGGAGTTTATGCTGATTTGCTTTAAAATTCTTAATTTCTGGCCATTTGAGGCGTTCCTAGGCAGAAGAGATGGAGCTTAAAATGAACCTTTAGGAGCAGAGAACGTCCAGGATTACAGATCATTATAAAGAGTTAACATAAAATATTTCATTATAATTTTTTCTCATTAGTTATCTCTGCTCAGTTTTTGGGTTTTTGTGTATTAAAAAAATTCTAAAATACTTTCGTATATGGCGCCATAAACATGTGCTAGACTGTAAGAATGTATGGACCGCTGGATGCCATATTACAGGAAGTTTTCTGTTTGATCCTCTCTATAAAGTGTAAGTTATTAGGAGAAGTTTATTCTAAGCATTTACCCCTAAATGACCTATGACACATTTTCCAAATTTCTTTCATCTGCAAGATCCAGGGTTATGGTTACACCAAACTCCAACCCTCCAACATATTTGCAGCAATTCATGTGATTTCTACATTATTTTTTCTGATAACTTGCGCTTAAATTATTATTATTAGGATTTTTTAAAATCAGCTAAATTCACAGTCAATTACAACCCACAGGGGCGCATTTCTGAAATGTGTTATTTTGCAGACATTTTGGTTTAATGAAGATGTTGCAGATTGTCTCTGACGTGCGCTATGTTTAGAGAAATGGCGCATGGACGTCAGTGAATTTGGCGGCAGTTTCATATATTGGTGTACACCCAATTCAGACCATTCATAGAGGCATAGGGGGCAGAGCAGTGTAATAAAGGGCGGCCGCTATAATTTTATTTTGTAGAGGATCCCTCGTACAATGTACGCCAGCTCTGAGCTGCCATTACCCGACCTACAGGTTGTGGTCTAGAGAATGTGGTACGAGCTTCCTGCATGAGGCACATGTCTGCCACGATTTCAGCCACACCCACAGTCGGCCAAGTAAAAAAGGGGAAAATTAGACATCCATACGTGATATAAATATATCACATGTGTGTACAGCATTTCCTGCAGCACTTCTACTCCAATATATTGTCTGCACCATTTGCTATACAGGACACTCTTGTTATGGTCAATAAGGGGTAAAGACGGGATTCCCTTCACTAGATTGTAAGCTCTTATGATCAGATATCTCTTATTATAGTACAATAGGGGGACATTTACTAAGCAAAATGCACCAAAAAACTGTAGTGCGCCAAATTCATTATGTGCTTTTGACACCTATGTTGACAAGTGTCAAAACTAAGAGAAGACATGACATGTGCCAAATTTGGACGTGCGCCGTTGCTTTGCACAACATTTCGTTGTAAATGTATCTTAGCCATCAGTTGTTATTATTAAGAAAGATGTGTCTGACATGTCTACTGCGTTGGGCCAGACCATACCTCATTCACCAGTTTAATAAATTTGCAAAACTTAGAATTTTGTCAATTCAAAATATGGTCCATTTTAAAACACTAGTGACAAATCTCCACAAATCTGGACTTAGGAGCAGAATATCTCTTGTTAGAGTAGATTGTGAGACGTCACTGGCAGGATCTATATGCAGTAAACTTCCTTTAACCTGGCATTACCGGAACCTGACAGATTCCAGAATGTTAGATATTCTGGATTTTCATATGTTTATAGGTAAATGGATAAAATGTACCTTTAGGGTAGAGAACGTCCAGGATGACAGATCATTATAAAGTGATAACATAAAATATTCCACTATAATTTTTTCTCATTAGTTACTTCTGCTCAGTCTTGTGGTTTTTGTCTAGTAAAAAAATTCAAAAATACTGTAGCATATGGCGCCATAAACATTTGCTATACCAGGGGTCCCAAAACACGCGGCTCTTAGGCCGCATGCGGCCCCTGAGGCTGTCATGTGTCACCCGCACGGCACTGTAGCTCCCTCGGGAGAGAAGAAAGCAGGCCGAAGGAGGAATGCGATGGCGACCCATTTATGACATTATGAAGGGACGCAGTCCGTTGGTGGTAGGCCACACAACCCTGTCAGGGTAAACTTCCTTTTCCCTGTTTTTCACACCGAATAGCCACCTCTGTAAATTGGAAACTGAGGGCATGCGTGGAAGAAATATACCAGGCAGACAAATGGTGGTACAGATCCTCCCTCAGTGAAGTAGGAAGTAAAGACTAAACTTTATTGAACAAAGAATGAATCTACAAATCTCCTCCCCAGAGATGTGGGACGTGCTTAAGCCCCATTGGCTCTATTAAAATGTAAGTTCTTCTGTACACTCCTCTTGCATTCCAGGGGCGGTGTCTCCATAGGCGTGTTCCTGATACAGGTTCCATCTTGTTTCATTTACAAATCTTTGTGGAATATACTGATATAAAGCAATAATGTTTTTGCAAACAATATACAGGCTAATGATCCCTGACAGTCCCCCCTAAAAACATTATTACTCTATTCCTGAGTCTTGCCTAGCAACCTACTACTGACCACTCGAACCAGGCGGGTAGGGGTTTTGGATTTCTTCACCAGCTTGAGACGAGCTACTCCTTATGAGTAACCCCCCTTTGTACCTGGACTTCCAAGGTTTCGGAGTGGTCCTAACTTTCCCTATTCTCCTCAGGATACAGGATGGTTGTCCTTAGAGGGACTGTCGGTGTCACCTCGTCTATTTGTGTAAACATAGTGGGCGCAGTCTGTTCTACAGCTTTCGTCATCATTTTCCTGATACAAGGGAAAACACAGCACACAAGGACAGAGAATAGTATTAAAAAGACAACTATCACTACTCCTATTTGTGCTAATATTTTCTGCCGTCCAGTCATCCATGAAAAATACTGGTCCCATGGGTCGGTAATACCTGAGTTCCTTTTCAACTCCTGAGATAAGCTCTCCATCTTATGTTATGGCCATTGTGACTTTTCCTTTGGGCCCGGTGTTGTCAGGGATATACGTACAGCAGGTTGTCCCTATCATTCGGCATACCCCACCTTTTTCAGCCAATATCAAATCAAGAGCCATTCTATTCTGGAATGTCATAGTTGAGGTAGGCCCTAGTTGGTCGGCTAACCCTTGTAAAGCATCTCGGGTATAATTTACAAACTGCTGCTGGTTGTAATATATATATATATATATATATATATATATATATATATATATATATATATACACACAGTGAAGGAAATAAGTATTTCATCCCTTGCTGATTTTGTAAGTTTGCCCACTGTCAAAGACATGAACAGTCTAGAATTTTTAGGCTAGGTTTATTTTACCAGTGAGAGATAGATTATATTTTTTTTAAAAAACAGAAAATCGCATTGTCAAAATTATATATATTTATTTTCATTGTGCACAGAGAAATAAGTATTTGATCCCTTTTTGAAAACAAGACTTAATACTTGGTGGCAAAACCCTTGTTGGCAAGCACAGCAGTCAGATGTTTTTTGTAGTTGATGATGAGGTTTGCACACATGTTAGATGGAATTTTGGACCACTCCTCTTTGCAGATCATCTGTAAATCATTAAGATTTCGAGGCTGTCGCTTGGCAACTCGGATCTTCAGCTCCCTCCCATAAGTTTTCGATGGAATTAAGGTCTGGAGACTGGCTAGGCCACTCCATTACCTTAATGTGCTTCTTTTTGAACCACTCCTTTGTTGCCTTGGCTGTATGTTTCGGGTCATTGTCGTGCTGGAAGACCCAGCCACGAGCCATTTTTAATGTCCTGGTGGAGGAAGGAGGTTGTCACTCAGGATTTGACGGTACATGGCTCCATCCATTCTCCCATTGATGCGGTGAAGTAGTCCTGTGCCCATAGCAGAGAAACACCCCCAAAACATAATGTTTCCACCTCCATGCTTGGCAGTGGGGACGGTGTTCTTTGGGTCATAGGCAGCATTTCTCTTCCTCCAAACACGCGAGTTGAGTTAATGCTAAAGAGCTAAATTTTAGTCTCATCTGACCACAGCACCTTCTCCCAATCACTCTCAGAATCATCCAGATGTTCATTTGCAAACTTCAGATGGGCCTGTACATGTGCCTTATTGAGCAGGGGGACCTTGCGGGCACTGCAGGATTTTAATCCATTATGGCGTAATGTGTTACCAATGGTTTTCTTGGTGACTGTGGTCCCAGCTGCCTTGAGATCATTAACAAGTTCCCCCCATGTAGTTTTCAGCTGAGCTCTCACCTTCCTCAGGATCAAGGATACCCCACGAGGTGAGATTTTGCATGGAGCCCCAGATCGATGTCGATTCACAGTCATTTTGTATGTCTTCCATTTTCTTACTATTGCACCAACAGTTGTCTCCTTCTCACCCAGCGTCTTACTTATGGTTTTGTAGCCCATTCCAGCCTTGTGCAGGTCTATGATCTTGTCCCTGACATCCTTAGAAAGCTCTTTGGTCTTGCCCATGTTGTAGAGGTTAGAGTCAGACTGATTAATTGAGTCTGTGGACAGGAGTCTTTTATACAGGTGACCATTTAAGACAGCTTTTTCGGCAAGATACGCCATGCCTGACGACCAGCACATTATCCCTCCACGTATTACACATAGTACTGACACCCCATGTACTATTCACAGCACTGACCCCTATTTATCACATTTATTTATTTATTTATTTTTTTTACATTATTACACACTTTCATACATACATATTTATTTTTTACCATCCATTCACACCCTAGCACTACACTGACACTCATTTATCGCACACCTTTGAGCACTTAGTCCGCCACTCCCCTCAAGACTAGTGGGAGGGGCTATCACTACTTAATGCACACTCCTTCTGCAGCATTCTTTGACCCGTCTGCGTCCTGATGGGAACGGGTTTTCACCCACCCACCTACCTAGTGAGTATGGCCTTTTTTGTGGTTTTGATGATCTTTATGTCCCATTTTTTCTGTTTGTGTTTTTAAATTAGGAACGAAAAGTTCTGGTTAGGGACTCGCAAGGCACTGGGGACCCTTGACGTTGGGTTGCGAGCTTTGCGTATTTTGGCCAAAATAACAACTAATACCCCATGTTTCATGGATACTTCTTACTACGTATACTACACTTTTTTTCAGGACGCAGCCGGGTCTTATATGCTGGGAGGGCATGATGTGCTGGCGTTTGGTTTGGAATGCAGAGCAGCCCGCTTTAGCTAACACTAGCGGCGTTACAAATAGGCTGTTATTCGGCAAGATACGCCATGCCTGACGACCAGCACATTATCCCTCCACGTATTACACATAGTACTGACACCCCATGTACTATTCACAGCACTGACCCCTATTTATCACATTTATTTATTTATTTATTTTTTTTTACATTATTACACACTTTCATACATACATATTTATTTTTTACCATCCATTCACACCCTAGCACTACACTGACACTCATTTATCGCACACCTTTGAGCACTTAGTCCGCCACTCCCCTCAAGACTAGTGGGAGGGGCTATCACTACTTAATGCACACTCCTTCTGCAGCATTCTTTGACCCGTCTGCGTCCTGATGGGAACGGGTTTTCACCCACCCACCTACCTAGTGAGTATGGCCTTTTTTGTGGTTTTGATGATCTTTATGTCCCATTTTTTCTGTTTGTGTTTTTAAATTAGGAACGAAAAGTTCTGGTTAGGGACTCGCAAGGCACTGGGGACCCTTGACGTTGGGTTGCGAGCTTTGCGTATTTTGGCCAAAATAACAACTAATACCCCATGTTTCATGGATACTTCTTACTACGTATACTACACTTTTTTTCAGGACGCAGCCGGGTCTTATATGCTGGGAGGGCATGATGTGCTGGCGTTTGGTTTGGAATGCAGAGCAGCCCGCTTTAGCTAACACTAGCGGCGTTACAAATAGGCTGTTATTCGGCAAGATACGCCATGCCTGACGACCAGCACATTATCCCTCCACGTATTACACATAGTACTGACACCCCATGTACTATTCACAGCACTGACCCCTATTTATCACATTTATTTATTTATTTATTTTTTTTACATTATTACACACTTTCATACATACATATTTATTTTTTACCATCCATTCACACCCTAGCACTACACTGACACTCATTTATCGCACACCTTTGAGCACTTAGTCCGCCACTCCCCTCAAGACTAGTGGGAGGGGCTATCACTACTTAATGCACACTCCTTCTGCAGCATTCTTTGACCCGTCTGCGTCCTGATGGGAACGGGTTTTCACCCACCCACCTACCTAGTGAGTATGGCCTTTTTTGTGGTTTTGATGATCTTTATGTCCCATTTTTTCTGTTTGTGTTTTTAAATTAGGAACGAAAAGTTCTGGTTAGGGACTCGCAAGGCACTGGGGACCCTTGACGTTGGGTTGCGAGCTTTGCGTATTTTGGCCAAAATAACAACTAATACCCCATGTTTCATGGATACTTCTTACTACGTATACTACACTTTTTTTCAGGACGCAGCCGGGTCTTATATGCTGGGAGGGCATGATGTGCTGGCGTTTGGTTTGGAATGCAGAGCAGCCCGCTTTAGCTAACACTAGCGGCGTTACAAATAGGCTGTTATTCGGCAAGATACGCCATGCCTGACGACCAGCACATTATCCCTCCACGTATTACACATAGTACTGACACCCCATGTACTATTCACAGCACTGACCCCTATTTATCACATTTATTTATTTATTTATTTTTTTTACATTATTACACACTTTCATACATACATATTTATTTTTTACCATCCATTCACACCCTAGCACTACACTGACACTCATTTATCGCACACCTTTGAGCACTTAGTCCGCCACTCCCCTCAAGACTAGTGGGAGGGGCTATCACTACTTAATGCACACTCCTTCTGCAGCATTCTTTGACCCGTCTGCGTCCTGATGGGAACGGGTTTTCACCCACCCACCTACCTAGTGAGTATGGCCTTTTTTGTGGTTTTGATGATCTTTATGTCCCATTTTTTCTGTTTGTGTTTTTAAATTAGGAACGAAAAGTTCTGGTTAGGGACTCGCAAGGCACTGGGGACCCTTGACGTTGGGTTGCGAGCTTTGCGTATTTTGGCCAAAATAACAACTAATACCCCATGTTTCATGGATACTTCTTACTACGTATACTACACTTTTTTTCAGGACGCAGCCGGGTCTTATATGCTGGGAGGGCATGATGTGCTGGCGTTTGGTTTGGAATGCAGAGCAGCCCGCTTTAGCTAACACTAGCGGCGTTACAAATAGGCTGTTATTCGGCAAGATACGCCATGCCTGACGACCAGCACATTATCCCTCCACGTATTACACATAGTACTGACACCCCATGTACTATTCACAGCACTGACCCCTATTTATCACATTTATTTATTTATTTATTTTTTTTACATTATTACACACTTTCATACATACATATTTATTTTTTACCATCCATTCACACCCTAGCACTACACTGACACTCATTTATCGCACACCTTTGAGCACTTAGTCCGCCACTCCCCTCAAGACTAGTGGGAGGGGCTATCACTACTTAATGCACACTCCTTCTGCAGCATTCTTTGACCCGTCTGCGTCCTGATGGGAACGGGTTTTCACCCACCCACCTACCTAGTGAGTATGGCCTTTTTTGTGGTTTTGATGATCTTTATGTCCCATTTTTTCTGTTTGTGTTTTTAAATTAGGAACGAAAAGTTCTGGTTAGGGACTCGCAAGGCACTGGGGACCCTTGACGTTGGGTTGCGAGCTTTGCGTATTTTGGCCAAAATAACAACTAATACCCCATGTTTCATGGATACTTCTTACTACGTATACTACACTTTTTTTCAGGACGCAGCCGGGTCTTATATGCTGGGAGGGCATGATGTGCTGGCGTTTGGTTTGGAATGCAGAGCAGCCCGCTTTAGCTAACACTAGCGGCGTTACAAATAGGCTGTTATTCGGCAAGATACGCCATGCCTGACGACCAGCACATTATCCCTCCACGTATTACACATAGTACTGACACCCCATGTACTATTCACAGCACTGACCCCTATTTATCACATTTATTTATTTATTTATTTTTTTTACATTATTACACACTTTCATACATACATATTTATTTTTTACCATCCATTCACACCCTAGCACTACACTGACACTCATTTATCGCACACCTTTGAGCACTTAGTCCGCCACTCCCCTCAAGACTAGTGGGAGGGGCTATCACTACTTAATGCACACTCCTTCTGCAGCATTCTTTGACCCGTCTGCGTCCTGATGGGAACGGGTTTTCACCCACCCACCTACCTAGTGAGTATGGCCTTTTTTGTGGTTTTGATGATCTTTATGTCCCATTTTTTCTGTTTGTGTTTTTAAATTAGGAACGAAAAGTTCTGGTTAGGGACTCGCAAGGCACTGGGGACCCTTGACGTTGGGTTGCGAGCTTTGCGTATTTTGGCCAAAATAACAACTAATACCCCATGTTTCATGGATACTTCTTACTACGTATACTACACTTTTTTTCAGGACGCAGCCGGGTCTTATATGCTGGGAGGGCATGATGTGCTGGCGTTTGGTTTGGAATGCAGAGCAGCCCGCTTTAGCTAACACTAGCGGCGTTACAAATAGGCTGTTATTCGGCAAGATACGCCATGCCTGACGACCAGCACATTATCCCTCCACGTATTACACATAGTACTGACACCCCATGTACTATTCACAGCACTGACCCCTATTTATCACATTTATTTATTTATTTATTTTTTTTTACATTATTACACACTTTCATACATACATATTTATTTTTTACCATCCATTCACACCCTAGCACTACACTGACACTCATTTATCGCACACCTTTGAGCACTTAGTCCGCCACTCCCCTCAAGACTAGTGGGAGGGGCTATCACTACTTAATGCACACTCCTTCTGCAGCATTCTTTGACCCGTCTGCGTCCTGATGGGAACGGGTTTTCACCCACCCACCTACCTAGTGAGTATGGCCTTTTTTGTGGTTTTGATGATCTTTATGTCCCATTTTTTCTGTTTGTGTTTTTAAATTAGGAACGAAAAGTTCTGGTTAGGGACTCGCAAGGCACTGGGGACCCTTGACGTTGGGTTGCGAGCTTTGCGTATTTTGGCCAAAATAACAACTAATACCCCATGTTTCATGGATACTTCTTACTACGTATACTACACTTTTTTTCAGGACGCAGCCGGGTCTTATATGCTGGGAGGGCATGATGTGCTGGCGTTTGGTTTGGAATGCAGAGCAGCCCGCTTTAGCTAACACTAGCGGCGTTACAAATAGGCTGTTATTCGGCAAGATACGCCATGCCTGACGACCAGCACATTATCCCTCCACGTATTACACATAGTACTGACACCCCATGTACTATTCACAGCACTGACCCCTATTTATCACATTTATTTATTTATTTATTTTTTTTACATTATTACACACTTTCATACATACATATTTATTTTTTACCATCCATTCACACCCTAGCACTACACTGACACTCATTTATCGCACACCTTTGAGCACTTAGTCCGCCACTCCCCTCAAGACTAGTGGGAGGGGCTATCACTACTTAATGCACACTCCTTCTGCAGCATTCTTTGACCCGTCTGCGTCCTGATGGGAACGGGTTTTCACCCACCCACCTACCTAGTGAGTATGGCCTTTTTTGTGGTTTTGATGATCTTTATGTCCCATTTTTTCTGTTTGAGCTCTTTGGTCTTGCCCAGAGTCAGACTGATTAATTGAGTCTGTGGACAGGAGTCTTTTATACAGGTGACCATTTAAGACAGCTGTCTTTAATGCAGGCACCAAGTTGATTTGGAGCGTGTAACTGGTCTGGAGGAGGCTGAACTCTTAATGGTTGGTAGGGGATCAAATACTTATTTCTCTGTGCACAATGCAAATAAATATATATAATTTTGACTATGTGATTTTTTATTTTATTTTTTATATATAATCTATCTCTCACTGGTAAAATTAACCTAGCCTAAAAATTCTAGACTGTTCATGACTTTGACAGTGGGCAAACTTACAAAATCAGCAAGGGATCAAATACTTATTTCCTTCACTATATATATATATATATATATATATATATATATAATATTAATCCAGTCTACATTTTTATTAACGGTAATAATTGTCGCACTGTCACTTACTGTCTTAATGGGACTTTTACCCCTGCAGATATAACAGGTCATGGGCAGCATCTTCCCCAAACCTAAAGACACCCAAACCTAAAGACACCTCCAGGCTCTCATTGCTGCCATGTACTTCTTACATATGAGTGACAACAACCAGTAGTGACCTTCACCTCACACCTTCACATAAAACTCCTCAGATTGTAATTTGCAGTGCCGCGGCATATTTACACACATTATAATTATAAACCTCAGAAAATATAAACAATAGGGCCTCAACTAATAATATAATGCTATCACCAATGTCATGTTATCACCCTCAGGTTTTGGGTTCCATCAGTTCATTGAAGTCCTGTACATCATCATCCTCTTCTTCTCCGGTCTTCTGTCTTCTGTCGAGTCAGACTGCACAGTGGTGTCCAGTGGGGGATTTATTACTATCCTCCACCTGGTCACTTACTTATTAAAACACTTGATACTGCTGACGGATTCACTCAGGTCTTTGGTCTTTACTTTGATCTTTGCTGATGTCATCAGGACTTGGTTTGGTCCTTCTCATCTGTCAGACACCATCTCTTTTAGTATACGTCACCGGGCTGTACATAGCACCTCATGCTGTGAGCCTGGGGTGAGATCCCACGTAGACGGAGTAGTGGAGTTTTATTGTGACTACCACAAACCCTCCGCATCTGTCCTCTTCCTCCGGTAAGTTACTTGTCTGCGCAGCTGCTTGGAATTGTCACACTGCCGTCAGTTCATGATAAACGCGTTGTACTAGCTCAGGCTGCGCCTGCCGCATCTCAGTGATGGAGTTCATCATATTAAAAGTCTTTTAGTTCATGTGTACTGGCACTTGCCGGGGACCCAAACCTTGTCAATTGTTAAAATAAATGCTAATCTGGTGATAACATCATCCGCATACACTATAAACGTTGTTCTAAGTACATACAATAACAATGGCAGGCCCTTAACCCCTTAATGACCGGGCCTGAAAATACCTTATTGACCAAGCCAGATTTGTTAAATCTGGTATGTCTGACTTTATCAGAGAATAACTCTGCGAAAGTTTTGAATATCCAAGTAATTCTGACATTGTTTTTTCGTCACATGTTGTACTTTATTTTAGTGGTAAAAGTAGACTGATACGATTTGTGGAAATTAATGAAAAAATAGAAAAATTGAAGAAATGTTGTAAAAATTATAATTTTTCCCTATTTTTAACTGCAATATGTCACATATGTACATACATACTGTGCAATTTTTTTTAATTAAATATATATTTCCATCGCTTTACTCTATTTTGGCAACACTTTTGAAAAAAAAAATATTTTTTTTGAGCAATTTAGAAGACTTACAAGTTTAGTAATGATTTTATAAATTTTGAAGTACATTTTGTTTTCCTGCACCAAGCCAGGTTTTCAGAGGTTCATAGGTGTCAGAATGGTGGAAACCCCCACAAGTGACACCATTTTGAAAACTACACCCCTTAAGGTATTTATTAAGGGGTGTTGTAAGTATTTTGACCCCACCGTTTTTTTGTAAGAATTCATGCAAAGCAGGCGTAAAAAAATATTATTTCACTTTTTTCATAAAAGTATCACTTTGAAGACCGATTTCATTGTAAAGCGACCATCAGAATGA
Organism: Rhinoderma darwinii; assembly: GCF_050947455.1. Taxonomy (NCBI): domain Eukaryota; kingdom Metazoa; phylum Chordata; class Amphibia; order Anura; family Rhinodermatidae; genus Rhinoderma; species Rhinoderma darwinii. The sequence goes on along the minus strand of NC_134694.1, from coordinate 70,455,616 downwards.
AGAAACACACCCCAAAATCTATCACCCTGTTTCTCCTGTTTTCAAAAATGCCCACATTGTGACCCTAATACGTTGCCTGGACACTCGGCAGGGCCCGAAAGGAAGGCAGCAACCGGAGGCATTCAGGTCTCATTTTTGCTTGAAAATGTTTTAGGCCCCACTGTACATTTGGAGAGGTTTTGAACTACCGGAACGATAGAAACTCCCGATAAACGACCCCATTTAGAAAACTAGACCCCTTAAGGTATTTATCTAGGGCTGTAGTGAGTATTTTGACCCCACAGTTTTTTGCTAAATTGAATGCATAGCAGGTGAAATAAAAAAACAAAACACTTTTTATATAAAAGTATCACTTTGAAGACCGATTTCTTTGTAAAGCGACCATGAGAATGAAGAAACACACCCCAAAATCTATTACCCTGTTTCTCCTGTTTTCAAAAATGCCCCCATTGTGACCCTAATGCGTTGCCTAGACACACGGCAGGGCCCGAAAGGGAGGTAGCACCCGAAGACTTTCAGGACACACATTTTGCTTGAAAATGTTTCAGGTCCCATTACACATCTATAGAGGCACTGAGCTGCCAAAAAGATAGAAACTCCCCATAAATGACCCCATTTTGAAAACTAGACCGCTTAAGGTATTCATCTAGGTGTGTACTAAGTATTTTGACCCCACAGTTTTTGCAGGAATTAATGCAAAGCAGGTGGAAAGAAAATTTGATTTCACTTTTTTTCACAAATGTGTCATTTTAAGGTCAGATTTCTTGTACAGAGGACATGAGAATAAGGAAATGCACCAGAAAATGTATCGCCCTGTTTCTCCTGTGTTCAAAAATATCCCCAATGTGGCCCTAATGTGTTTCTTGGACACACGGCAGGACCCAAAAGGAAGGGAGCACCCGGAGGCTTTCAGGACACACATTTTGCTTTGAAAATGGGAGGATTCTACTTTTCTAGATTGAGAAATAGATGTCCCTAACAGTTTCTACACCCTATGACTATGTCGTGCTAAGAAAGCAGCTGTCCTGAAATCATGTCAGTCCATAGACATTATGTATATCAACCCACTCTGATATATAGTAAGTTAGAGTGGGAAAATTTATTAAACTGTTGGCGGAAAAAGGCAATATATAAAAAAAAAAGGAGGAAGAATGTATCCAGCTATGTGGAAAACTAGAGCATGTTCACAGGATGAAAGAACATTTGTAGGGCTGTAATGACTTTATTATTTAAAGTGACTGGTCATACAACGTCTCTTTAGCTCCATCAATCCATATATAAGGGACGAATGTGCTTAGTGACGCGGTACACCATAACAAGCCCCTGCCCGGCAAGGTAGGAACCGCCATGTGCACAAAACAACCAATCACCTGTAGAATATATAAAGGGGCAGTGTCCCACACCGTATGTATAGATACAGTAAAGGACCACTACTCCCCAAATTAATGTCGCTATTTCTAGAAGTATTGTCGGGTGTAAGAGGTCCACCAAAAACCCGAACAAAACTGTAATAAAGCCCATAGTGTATTGATAAGGACAAAACAGGGACTTATGCATAGACCAGGTGTAAAGGATCTGCCAGGCACAGCTTCGGGGTTAACTCCCAGAACTAATCAGTCACACTGTAAATTCTGCCACACTGTAAATGCTGGCACAGGCCTCCCTTGGTATGATGCCACAGGCCTACGCTGGTATGATGACACAGGCCTCCGCTGGTATGATGACACAGGCCTCCGCTGGTATGATGCCACAACGTAAATGCAGCCACACCGTAAATGCTGCCACACTGTAAATGCTGCCACACTGTAAATGCTGCCACACTGTAAATGCTGCCACACTGTAAAATGCTGGCACAGGCCTCCGCTGGTATGATGCCACAGGCCTCCAATGGTATGATGCCACACCGTAAATGCTGCCACACCGTAAATGCTGCCACACCGTAAATGCTGCCACACCGTAAATGCTGCCACACCGTAAATGCTGCCACACTGGAAATGCTGCCACACTGGAAATGCTGCCACACTGGAAATGATGACACACTGGAAATGATGACACACTGCATTTGCTGCCACAGGCCTCCATGATATGCTGCCACAGGCCTCCCGTATATTATGCCACAGGCCTCCCGTATATGATGACACAGGCCTCCGCTGGTATGATGACACAGGCCTCCGCTGGTATGATGCCACACCGTAAATGCAGCCACACTGTAAATGCTGCCACACTGTAAATGCTGCCACAGGCCTCCCTTGGTATGATGACACAGGCCTACGCTGGTATGATGCCACAACGTATACGCTGCCACAACGTATACGCTGCCACAACGTATACGCTGCCACAACGTATACGCTGCCACACTGTAAATGCTGCCACACTGTAAATGCTGCCACACTGTAAATGCTGCCACACTGTAAATGCTGCCACACTGTAAATGCTGCCACAGGCCTCCCTTGGTATGATGCCACAGGCCTACGCTGGTATGATGCCACAACGTATACGCTGCCACAACGTATACGCTGCCACAACGTATACGCTGCCACAACGTATACGCTGCCACAACGTATACGCTGCCACAACGTAAATGCTGCCACACTGTAAATGCTGCCACACCGTAAATGCTGCCACACCCTAAATGCTGCCACACCGTAAATGCTGCCACACCGTAAATGCTGCCACACCGTAAATGCTGCCACACCGTAAATTCGGCCACACTGTAAATGCTGCCACACTAGAAATGCTGCCACACTGTAAATGCTGCCACACTAGAAATGCTGCCACACTGTAAATGCTGCCACACTGTAAATGCTGCCACACTGGAAATGCTGCCACACTGGAAATGCTGCCACACTGTAAATGCTGCCACACTCTAAATGCTGCCACACTGTAAATGCTGACACAGGCCTCCAATGGTATGATGCCACACCGTAAATGCAGCCACACTGTAAATTCTGCCACACTGTAAATGCTGGCACAGGCCTCCCTTGGTATGATGCCACAGGCCTACGCTGGTATGATGACACAGGCCTCCGCTGGTATGATGACACAGGCCTCCGCTGGTATGATGACACAGGCCTCCGCTGGTATGATGCCACACCGTAAATTCAGCCACACCGTAAATTCTGCCACACCGTAAATGCTGCCACACTGTAAATGCTGCCACACTGTAAATGCTGCCACACTGTAAATGCTGCCACACTGTAAATGCTGCCACACTGTAAAATGCTGGCACAGGCCTCCGCTGGTATGATGCCACAGGCCTCCAATGGTATGATGCCACACCGTAAATGCTGCCACACCGTAAATGCTGCCACACCGTAAATGCTGCCACACCGTAAATGCTGCCACACCGTAAATGCTGCCACACTGTAAATGCTGCCACACTGTAAATGCTGACACACTGTAAATGCTGGCACAGCCCTCCGTTGGCATGATGCCACAGGCCTCCAATGGTATGATGCCACAACGGATACGCTGCCACAACGGATACGCTGCCACAACGGATACGCTGCCACATCGGATACGCTGCCACAACGGATACGCTGCCACAACGGATACGCTGCCACAACGGATACGCTGCCACAACGGATACGCTGCCACAACGGATACGCTGCCACACTAGAAATGCTGCCACACTAGAAATGCTGCCACACTGTAAATGCTGCCACACTGTAAATGCTGCCACACTGTAAATGCTGCCACACTGTAAATGCTAGCAGAGGCCTCCCTTGGTATGATGCCACAGGCCTACGCTGGTATGATGCCACAGGCCTCCGCTGGTATGATGCCACAGGCCTCCGCTGGTATGCTGCCACAGGCCTCCGCTGGTATGCTGCCACAGGCCTCCCTTGGTATGATGCCGCAGGCCTCCGCTGTTATGATGCAACAAGGCCTCCCTGTTATGATGCCACAGGCCTCCCTGGTATGATGCCACAGGCCTCCGCTGGTATGCTGCCACAGGCCTCCCTTGGTATGATGCCGCAGGCCTCCGCTGTTATGATGCAACAAGGCCTCCCTGTTATGATGCCACAGGCCTCCCTGGTATGATGCCACAGGCCTCCCTGGTATGATGCCAAAGGCTGCTCACACGAACGCACATGAACAGAACTTACCTGCTCCTGACGCGACCTCCGCTCTGTCAAACTTCTTCTGACTGTTCTTCTTGCGCCTTCGCCTCGCTGCACTGAACACATGACCGGAAGCCGCGGCCGGAAGTAGTCAGCTCACAGTCCGGCCGCGGCTTCCGGTCGACATGAACATGGCGCCGGATTTCGCTCTAGCAAAGACCTGACTTTTGGTCTGTGTGTGAGCGGCGCATGCGGCGCTCACACATAGACCGCGTACGCTATAGTGGATGGGACGGCTCCCGTTCGCATTCTCTATGGGGATGTGTGTACCGTATTCCATCACTGTATGTGTCGTTAATCGACACACACAGTAATGGAAACAAAAATGGCAGCCCCCATAGAGAAGTAAATGAAGTAAAAACGTAAAAAGTACAACACAACAACATACATTAATAAAATTTATTGATCTATCACACTAAAACACATAACATATTAAAAAAAAGTTGGTCGTGACACTGTTCCTTTAAATCTGGCTGGAATATTACAATTTCTCAGTCTGCAATTTATTAAATCTGGCTTCAATATTAACATTTCTCAGTCTGCAACTCACAGGTCTCGCTGGAAAATTACTCACGACTTATCAGTGTTTTATACACACCCCGCGTGCGCCTTATTACACGACTTATCAGTGCATTACACCCCGCGTATAAGACAGGTTATATTTTCTATCTAGTCCCTAATTACCCAGAGGATGGTTAGTCGGGCGCGACTAATTTCTTACGGATCCGTGACCACACAGCGGGGATGTCGCTCCTATCGCCTGAGCTAATCCAGGCAACCGACAAGGGTTATACAGACTACCACAAGACCGTCCACTAACACAGATAAGTCGAAGATTTATAAAATCAACTGACTTACCGTGTTATTGTGGAGGTGATCAGGCTCCTTCAGTGGGCAGTCCCGGGCCGCCTGCTTCACCCTGTAATCGTCGGTTGTCCGGATTCTGAGATCCCCTCGAGTATATCCCCACGTTTCGGGCACCAATTGTCAGGGTAAACTTCCTTTTCCCTGTTATTTCACACCGAATAGCCACCTCTGTAAATTGGAAACTGAGGGCATGCGTGGAAGAAATATACCAGGCAGACAAATGGTGGTACAGATCCTCCCTCAGTGAAGTATGAAGTAAAGACTAAACTTTATTGAACGAAGAATGAATCTACAAATCTCCTCCCTAGAGATGTGGGACGTGCTTAAGCCCCATTGGCTCTATTCAGCTGTAAGTTCTTCTGTACACTCCTCTTGCATTCCAGTGGCAGTATCTCCATAGGCGTGTTCCTGATACAGGGTCTATCTTGTTTCATTTACAAATCTATGTGGAATATACTGATATAAAGCAATAATGTTTTTGCAAACAATATACAGGCTAATGATCCATGTATATAGTGCAACCCCCCTGTAGATATTACCCCACACCCCCCTGTAGATAGCGCTACATTCCTCCTGCCATACCTCCCAACCGTCCCAGATTCAGTGGAACAGTCCCTGATTCCGTGGGGTATCCCGCTGTCCCGGGGGGCTGGGCATATGTTCCGCTGTCAACTGTATCTGCATCCTCAGGATGCAGATACAGTTGAAATAAATGCTGAAGCAAGGAACCGTCAGCTTCCTGCTTCAGCATTAGTTCAGAGCGGAGGAGCAGGGAGAGCTCCTCCGCGGGCCGAGGATTCCCCTGGCACAGCGCTACTTTAAGCGCTGTGCCCGGGGAAGCCCTTGACATCACTGTCTATATATGGATACTAACGTCTGTGGCTACTCCTGGGGCGGAATCCCTGTTGCCGATGCTCTGGCAGGGGATTCCGCTCTAGGAGTAGCCCCTGACGTCGCTGTCCATAAATTGGCAGTGACGTCAAGGACTTCCCAGGGCACAGAGCTTAATGTAGCGTTGTGCCTGGGGAGTCCTCGGCAAGCGAAGGAGCGCTCTCTGCTCCTCCACTCTGAACTAATGCTAAAGCCTATGCTCTGGCTGGGAATTCCACTCCTAGAGGGAGTCCCAATGGCACTATCTATAGGGGGAGTGCTATCTGCGGTGTGGGTGGTGCTATCTTCAAGAGGGTGTGGCAGTAACTATGGAGGGCACTGTGTCACTAACTACAGAGGGCACTGTGGCACTAACTACAGAGGGCACTGTGACACTATCTACAGAGGGATCTGTGGCACTATCTACAGAGTGCACTATGGCATTATCTATAGAGGGCACTGTGGCATTATCTACAGAGGGCACTGTGGCACTATCTACAGAGGGCAGTGTGTCATTATCTACAGAGGGCACTGTGGCATTATCTACAGAGGGCAGTGTGGCATTATCTGCAGAGGGCAATATGGCATTATCTACAGAGGGCAGTGTGGCATTATCTACAGAAGCCACTGTGGCATTATCTACAGAGGGCAGTATGGCATTATCTACAGAAGGCAGTGTGTCATTATCTACAGAGGGCACTGTGGCATTATCTACAGAAGGCAGTGTGTCATTATCTGCAGAGGGCAATGTGGCATTATCTGCAGAGGGCACTGTGGCATTATCTAGGTGGGGTGTGGCATGGCATTATCTGCAGAGGGCAATGTGGCATTATCTACAGAGGGCACTGTGGTATTATCTAGGAGGGGCGTGGCATTATCTCCAGAGGGCACTGTGGAATTATCTACAGAGGTGACTGTGGCATTATCTACAGTCGGCACAGTGGCATTATCTATGAGGGGTGTGGCATTATCTAAGGGGCTGCCCAATCTTGACTTTCTTGTGTCTGCCAAACGCTGCCAACTGAGCAGCCAGACTGCATTTAGAGACACATAAACTGGAAAACTGGATTGTTAAAATAAGCATGTGGAGTAAACTCGCAATTAACATTTGACAAACTTCTGACATGTCATAGTGACATGTCAGAAGTTTGGAATGGTGGGGGTCTGAGCACTGAGACCCCCACCAATCGCTAGAATGAAGCAGCTGAAGCGCTCGTGTGAGCGCTCAGACTCTTCGTGTCTGTTCGTCACTATAACACGTCAGAAGTTTGTCAAACGTTTAACTACACTTTAAACTTAGTTCTATTATTATTATTATATTAATGTAGTATTGTTATAGTAATGTAGTATTGTTATAGTAGTTCAAATAACTAATTGGTTAACAATATCACATTTTGTATCACATTTTTTCTATGTGTGGCCCATTTACCCGGCCGAGTTTGAGACCTATGTGCTAGACTGTAAGAATTTATGGACTATTGGATGCCCTATTACAGGAAGTTTGCTGTTTGATCCTCTCTATAAAGTGTAAGTTATTAGGGCAAGGTTATTCTAAGCATTTACCCCTGAAAACATTTTCCAAATTTCTGCCATCTGCAGGATCCAGGGTTATGGTTACCCCAAACTCAAACCCTCTAACATATTTACAGCAATTCATGTGATTTCTACATTATTTTTTCTGATAACTTGGCTATATTTTCGGCTAAATTCACAGTCAATTACAACCCACAGGGGCGCATTTCTGAAATGTGTTATTTTGCAGCCATTTTGGTTTAACCCCTTCGTGCTCAGCAACGTACTATTCCGTCGCGCTGACCGACACGTTCGTGCTCAGCAACGGAATAGTAAGTTGAAGGGAAAATGCATCGCCATTTTCCACCGGCGCGTTCACGAGCTGTGACAGCTGTTGTTTCCGACAGCAGGCTATCACAGCTCAATACGCCGGGACCTGTCGCAATGGTCCCGCCTCCACGATCGCCACTATTGGTCAGTTAGTGAGTAACTGTCCAATAGTCGCGATCGGTCTCTTCACTTCCTCTGCCTGACATCACATCCTGCTGCTCCCGGCCCTGAACGCCTCTGTTGGAGATAGCGAGGCGTTCAGAGCTGTTGTGAGAAAGAGAGAGAGAAGAGAAAGTAAAAAAAAAGTCTAAAAAACAACTTTTTTCGGCATCCCACCTCTCCCATCCACTACTCTCTCCTGTACCCTTCCTCCTTGTGTTCCCCCAACGTTTTTGGTCAGTGATCACCTATCACTGACCACTTCTTAGTCTTCAGGACCAATTTCTTGGTCCCTGGGGATTATTTTTTTCTTTATAAAAAACATAAAAAAATTTAAAAAAACAAAACAGTTAATTTAGACAATTTAAATGGTTAGTTTAGCATTAGGGTTAGTTAGTGTCAGGGAACCGTCAAAAAGCGTAGTTAGGTATAGCGCCAGGAAATTTAGCATCAGGAATCCGTCACCGTACTTAGATGTAGTGTTAGGGGTCCATTACCGTAGGTAGGTTTAGCGTCAGGGAAGCTTGGAATAATCTAGATAGGTTTAGTGTCAGGCACCCGTCACCGTAGTTAGGTTTAGTGTTAGGGAAGCTCAGAATAATCTAGTTAGGTTTACTGTCAGGGAATAGTCGCCGTAGTTAGATTTAGTCTCAGGGAAGTTCAAATAAAATCTAGTTAGGTTTAGTGTTAGGAACCCTCGCCCTAGTTAGGTTTAGTCTCAGGGAAGCCCACTCGTTTTATAAAAACACCAATTTTTTTGGCTGGTTTAGGTAGCAGCCTATTGTTCCTAGTTAGGGAAGCAATCAAACATGTCCCAACGGACATTTAGTGCCAAAGAGGCATATTCATTTCTTGCTTCCGACACAGAGTCGTTGGATGGTGAGACTGTAAAGGATCTGCCTGACACAGCTTCTGTGTCGACACCCGTGGTTACTCATTCTGCACCTGCTCCTAAGTCTGGTCGAGTGACCCCTTCTTCCACCAATCAGCCTGGGAGGCTTAGGAGTGGGAGAGCCTATCACAGCCTGGCCAGACGGAGCTAGCTCCCGCCCTCTGTCTATTTATACCTTCACTTCCTGCTCCTCCTTTGCCTGTGATTCTTTCAGTCTGTTTCCTGGCTCTGCTGCTGCTACTTACTACTTGTCTTCTGCTTCATATTGACCCTGGCTTGACTGACTATTCTCCTGCTCTGCGTTTTGTACCTCGTCGACTCCTGATCTGACTCGGCTCGTTCACTATTCTCCTGCTCTGCGTTTGTACCTCGTTCACTCCTGGTTTGAATCGGCTTGTTCACTATTCTTGTTGCTCACGGGGTTGCCGTGGGCAACAGCCCCATTTCCCTTAGCTTCTGTGTACCCTTGTCTGTTTGTCTGTCGTGCACTTAGTGAGCGTAGGGACCGTCGCCCAGTTGTACGCCGTCACTTAGGACGGGCCGTTGCAAGTAGGCAGGGACTGAGTGGCGGGTAGATTAGGGCTCACCTGTCTGTCTCCCTACCCCGCCATTACATAATCACAGGCCCATATACCTTTTCTACCCTGGTCCCTGTCACAACTATGGACCCCCTTGAGACCCTGGCTCAGCAAATGCAGGGCCTCTCCCTACAGGTCCAAGCCCTGGCTCAGAAGGGCAACCAGCATGATGCTACCCTGGTAGTGCCCCCCACCTCACCTCTTGAACCCCACCTCAAGTTGCCTGACCGGTTCTCAGGGGACAGGAAGACTTTTTTCTCCTTTCGGGAGAGTTGTAGGCTCTATTTCCGTCTAAAGCCCCACTCCTCAGGTTCCGAGAGCCAGCGAGTGGGTATAATTATGTCCCGGCTCCAGGATGGGCCCCAAGAATGGGCCTTCTCCTTGGCTCCCGACGCCCCTGAACTTTCCTCTTTTGACCTTTTTTTTTTCTGCTCTCGGGCTCATATATGATGAGACTGACAAGACTGCCTTTGCCGAGAGTCAGCTGGTGACCTTACATCAGGGTAAGAGACCCGTTGAGGAGTACTGTTCGGACTTTAGGAAGTGGTGTGTAGCTTCTCGGTGGAATGACCCTGCCTTGAAGTGCCAGTTTAGATTGGGTCTGTCGAACGCCCTGAAGGACCTGTTAGTTAGCTACCCCTCTTCTGACTCTCTAGATCAGGTTATGGCTTTAGCGGTACGACTTGACCGACGTCTCAGGGAACGACGACTTGAACGTTTTTGTGCCTTCTCCTCTGGCTCCCCCATGATGGCTCCCGAAGTTCCGTTGCTTCGCGCTTCCACGGAAGACTCGGGGGCCTCCGTGTCCCCCCAACAACGTAGAGATTTCCACAGGAAGAATGGTCTCTGCTTCTACTGTGGGGATGACAAGCATAAAGTGAACAACTGTCCTAAGCGTAAGAATGCAGCCGGAGAACTTCCGCGCCTAAGTGATCATCGGGGAGGTCACAGGTATTTCCCGTAAATATGAAACGTAATAAAATCTTGCTTCCCTTTCAGGTCTCTTTTGGTGGTAGGTCTGCTACCGGCAGTGCCTTCGTGGATTCAGGGTCTTCTGCTAATATCATGTCTGTGGAATTTGCTATGTCTCTAGCTATGCCTTTGATTGATTTGCCTAAACCTGTCCCAGTAGTGGGTATCGACTCCACTCCTCTTGTTAATGGTTATTTTACACAGCATACCCCTGTTTTTGAACTCCTTGTTGGCTCCATGCATTTGGAGCAGTGCTCTGTACTGTTAATGCAGGGATTATCGTCCGATTTGGTTTTAGGCCTTCCCTGGTTGCAGTTGCATAATCTCACGTTCATAATCTCAGAAAAGAAAAGATAAACGGAGGAAAGTTCAGGGGCGTCAGGAGCCAAGGAGAAGGCCCATTCTTGGGGCCCTTCCTGGAGCCGGGACATAATTATACCCACCCGCTGGCTCTCAGAACCTGAGGAGTGAGGCTTTAAGCGAAAGTAGAGCCTACAACTCTCCCGAAAGGAGAGAAAAGTCCTCCGGTCCCCTGAGAACCGGTCTGGCAACTTGAGGTGGGGTTCAAGAGGTGAGGTGAGGGGCACTACCATGGTAGCGTCAGGCTGGTTGACCCTCTGAGCCAGGGCCTGGACCTGTAGGGAGAGACCCTGCATTTGCTGAGCCAGGGTCTCAAGGGGGTCCATAGTAGTGTGAGGGACCAGGGTAGCCTAGGTATATGGGCTTGTGATTATGTAATGGTGGGGGTAGGGAAACAGACAAGTGAGCCCTAATCTACCCGCCACTCAGTCCCTGCCTACTTGCAACGACCCGCCCTAGGCGACGAGGTACAACTGGGCGACGGTCCCTACGCTCAGTAAGTGCACGACAGACAAACAGACAAGGGTACACAAAGCTAAGGGAAATGGGGCAGTTGCCCACGGCAACACCGTGAGCAACAAGAGTGGTGAACGAGCCGAGTCAAACCAGGAGTGTATGAGGTACCAAACGCTGAGCAGGAGAGTAGTGAACAAGCCAAGTCAAACCAGGAGTGTACGAGGTACCAAACGCAGAGCAGGAGAGTAGTCAGTAAGCCAGGGTCAGTATGAAGCAGGGTCAAATAGTTCAGAAGCTGCAGCAGGGCCAGGAAACCACACGAGAAGAATCACAAGCAAGGAGGAACAGGAAAGGCAGGTATAAATAGACAGAGGGCGGGAGCTAGCTCCGTCTGGCCAGGCTGTGATAGGCTCTCCCACTCCTAAGCCTGCCATCCTGAGTGGTGGAAGATGGAGTCAGTCTCACAGACATAGAAGCAGGTGCAGACTGATTACCTTCTTGCACAGTTCATTATTATGCATTTTTATCTTCGGTCACTTGCTGCATTTGTTCTTCTTGTAACTGTGATTCATCACTGCTTGAGACATACTGTGCAGATTAATTACCAACATCTATATACCTTTGTTGCATTTGTCTCCCAGCACCTACCAAGTGTCCCATGATTAGCTTTTTGTACACCACTATGACTGTTATTTAACACAGGTGTGCTCAGCCTGTCTGCACAGCGTTGTTCTGTGAGATATTTGTTCTGGCTGTCCATTGTTTTCTGTGGTTCACATCTCTACAAATTTTATACATGTGATTATTTGAATTTTAATTTGTCTCAATAAACTTTCATATTTTTTAACCCAATTCTCGTGTGTCAGACTCCTAGTTATAGGTTTTGTTGATTACCTATGGGCGTATACACAGAAGCTGTGCCTGGCAGATCCTTTACAATATTCCACTATAATTTCTTCTCATTAGTTATTTCTGCTCAGTCTTGTGGTTTTTAGTCAAAAAAAATTCAAAAACACTGTAGTATATGGCACCATAAACATGTGCTAGACTATAAGAATGTATAGACCAATGGATGCCATATTACAGGAAGTTTGCTGTTTGATCCTCTCTATAAAGTGTAAGTTATTAGGAGAAGGTTATTCTAAGCATTTACCCCTAAATGACCCATGACACATTTTCAAATTTTCTGCCATCTGCAGGATCCAGGGTTATGGTTACCCCAAACTCCAAACCTCTAATTTATGTACAGCAATTCATGTGATTTCTACATTATTTTTTCTGATGACTTGTGCTTAATTATTATTTTTTTTTATATCGGCTACATTGACAGTTGGTTACAACCCACAGGGTTCAATGAAGATTGCAGATTGTCTCTGACATGCACTATATTTAGAGAAATGGCGCATGGACGTCGGCAAATTTGGCGGCAGTTTTATATATTGGTGTACATTTAATTCAGACCATTCATAGCGGTATAGGGGGCAGAGCAGTGTAACAAAGGGCGGCCGCTATAATTTTATTCTGTAGAGTATCCCTCCTACAATGTACGCCATCTCAGAGCTGCCATTACCCGACATACAGGTTATGGTCTAGAGAATGTGGCACGAGCTTCCTGCATGAGGCACACGTCTGCCGCAATTTCAGCCACTCCCAGAGTCGGCCAAGTAAAAACGTGAAAAATGTAACTTCCATACCTGATATAAATATAGTGCACCTTTATACAGCATTTCCTGCAGCACTTCTCCAATATATTGTCTGCACTATTTACTATACAGGACCCTCATGTTATGGTCAATAAGGGGTAAAGACGGGATTCCCTTCACTAGATTGTAAGCTCTTATCATCAGATATCTCTTATTTCGTTGTAAATATATCTAGGCCATCAGTAGGCATTATTAAGAGAGATGTGTCTGACATGTCTACTGCATTGGGCCAGATATGCCTCATTCGCCAGTTCAATAAATTTGCGGAATTTAGAATTTTGTCAATTCAAAATATTCGTCCATTTTAAAACTCTAGTGACAAATCTCCACAAATGTGGACATAGGAGCAGAATATCTCTTGTTATAGTATATTTTGAGTCATCACTAGCAGGATCTATATGCAGTAAACTTCCTTGACTTTAAAGGATCAAATAACTCAGTCGGCTTAGCTCTGATCCCCCACCATAACCCAAATGAATAAGACTCACACAACTGTTGTGGTGAAAGGCCAAAGCAGCCGTATTTATTAACAACACTTAATAATAGCGTATGTCAATTATGGGGGGAGGAAAAGATCCTTGAGGGAAGTCTCCAAATCTATTTATGCCCTAAGCCGTCCGCACCTGACCTAAAGGCACCGTATACAACTTGTAAACTGCTCCTGGGGACTCCATCCCCCCAGGAACTCCATCTGGTGTATTTTACACCAATCCGATGTACGTCCCATTTTCATGCACCTGACCATTAATTTTCTGTCTCCAAGGACCCCCTCTCCCTGCCATAGACGGGCTACAGCGACACCTTACTGTCGGCCGTCCCACCACACCTGAAGTGCAAGCTCCAAACCCTTCTGCAAACCCACGCTCCATATATCAATGCCAATTTCAGTCATATGTACCCCGTCAGCCTTGCGAAACTCTGCAGACTGTGTCTCCAAATCGTGGTGCCGGACCACAATTCCCCCATTCCAGTGAACCAAGCGGGCGACCTCTTTGTTAATCTCTGCCTTGGTCTTATTCAAGCTATCAACTGATCGCGCCTGTTGCCAGGCCCGTCTCGCCACAATATCCGACCAACCAATCACCATATTTGGATACACTGAACATAGCTGTAACAAATCTAGCTTAACATCCCCAACTATTTCCCTGGAAGGCCATAGGCCAAGATCAGTACCCCACGCGTGCAAGAGTAAAACATCTGGAAGTCTATCCAGACCCGCATAAAGCTGTACCTCCGACAGTACATGTTGACAGTACCTGACTTTCATCTCTGACTGTAATGGATTTGCCTGACACAGCTTCTTTGTCGACGCCCGTGGTTAATCAGCCTGCATCAGTGCCTAGGTCTTTTAGAGTGACTTGATCTGCTACCACTCAGGCTGGGAGGCTGAGGAATGGGAGAACCTATCACAGCCTGGCCAGGCGGAGCTAGCTCCCGCCCTCTGTCTATTTATACCTTGATTTCCTGCTCCTCCTTTGCCTGTGATTCTGTCTGGTTTCCTGGCTCTGCTGCTCCTGCTATACTATTGACCTCTGCTTCAAATTGACCCTGGCTTTACTGAATACTCTCCTGCTCTGCGTTTGGTACCTCGTACATTCCTGGTTTGACTCGGCTCGTTCACTACTCTTGTTGCTCACGGTGTTGCCGTGGGCAACTGCCCCATTTCCCTTAGCTTCTGTGTACCCTTGTCTGTTGGTTTGTCGTGCACTTATGGAGCGTAGGGACCGTCACCCAGTTGGACGGGCCGTGCAAGTAGGCAGGGACTGAGTGGCGGGTAGTTTAGGGCTCATCTGTCTGTCTCCCTACCCCGTCATTACACTGACCTTGCAAATCCCAATTGACGGCCGTCTTGGTGGACATCTGCCCACAGCGCATCCCATTAAACATATGAGTGGCCGACAATCCAAGCCAGGCAAACATCAGCGCCTGAAAAATAGTAAAAACAAAATATAACATGCAATTCCCACAGGCAGCCCATGCAAAACAATCCCAAGACCCCACCTAACACAACAATTGAGGGCGAACAAAACTTCTAAACCTGGCAGACTCCCACTGCCCGATTCTCATAATCACCGAGTCAGAAAACACCACCTTAGGCGCCTCCATGGCCACCCCATTCCTAAAAGAATGAGAACACAAATCCCATGCCTCCAGACTCGAAGTCAAACATTTCCAGAACATTGCCACAAACTGGTAATGGGACACCCCCCCCCCCCCCCCCCAAGAATCGCTCAACACAGGCAACAGGAAACAATGACAATCCCTCCCTTGAGCCAACACCACTCTCAAACCTCTACCTACCTGATCAGTTTTAGATAGCTGAATCACACATGACACATGATCCGCCTCAATCTTTACATCATACAACAACAAACCAGCAATTACCGACCCGCTTCGCTCCAACTCCGAAACTTGAAATGTCCCAAAGAATGCTAAAGAAAAGGCAGCACGGAATAAGCAAAACCTCATAAGCAGACAAACATACCTTCTCCGGCCGCACCTCCAAGAATCACTCAACACAGGCAACAGGAAACAACGAAGATCCCTCCAACCGAGCCAACACCACTCTCAAACCTCTACCTACCTGATCAGTTTTAGATCGCCGAATCACACATGACACGTGATCCGCCTCAATCCTCACATCATACAACAACAAACCAGCAATTACCGATCCACTTTGCGCCAACTCCGAAACTCGAAATGCCCCAAAGAACGCAAAAGAAAAGGCAGCATGGAATAAGCAAACCTCATAAGCAGACGAACACATCTTCTCCAACCACACACTCAACAACCCCAATAACACAAAAGAAACAGGCCGGTGAGAATCGCGCCTCGCACCCTGTTTCCGATAACCCTTCAGGGCCTGCTTAAGCAAAAAGTATTTGGAGACATCCCCAACACCCCTTAATTTGCACCAAAAGTCTACCGCCGCCACACGCTGTGAGGCCACCAAAAAAGAAACCCCATCACTAAAAGATAAACCCACAACATACAATAGCAATAACCCTAACACATCATCCGACTCGTGCATCCCCACCATGCGCAGCAACTCCTCTCAAAGAGCCCATACTCTGGAATACGAAGACCAAGTATTATAGTCACGGACCGTCATATCAACGCTGCCGACACAGCCACAGGGGACAGGACTTCCCACGCCGCTCAGCATCCGGTGCCAACCTGCGAAACCTGTCCCACTGAAACCGAGAGAGAGAATCAGCAATGTCATTGACGATACCAGGCACAAAGCAAGCATTCATAAACAAATAACCCAACACTAAATGCGAAGCAATGATACTACCGGAGAGGAATTAGCCGTCTGTTGATGGCTTGCACGACACCTAGGTTATCACAAACAAAACATACCTTTTTGTTGCGAAAACGCTCGCCCTAAATCTCCGCGCACCACAACCCCTGAAAATATGCACCAAAACCATACGCAACCGAAGCATCCATATGCAATGCCAAATCCACACTGGACACAAACACATCCATCCACAGAGACTTCCCATTGTATGAAACTAAGAATTCCTCCGACCCAGCCATGTCTGCCTGAACATCCGCCGACAAGCGAAAAAAAATTATAAGGTGCTGCCACCTCCGTCGTAGCTAAGGCCAGCCAGTGGCAGAACACTCGCCCCATGGGAATTATCCCACATGCAAAATTCAACTTCCCTAGCAATGACTGAACCAGCCTCAGCCTCAGCCTCAGCTGCAAATTAACAGCCCCCGCACCCTAGCCTCCGTTTCCCTCAGATCGAGGAGCTTGTCATCGGGCAACCAACGCTCCATGGGGACGGAATCAAGGACATTGCCCAAACATTTCACCGTTGTCGCTGGACAGCCATGCTCTCCAATGTATGCAACAATATGGAGCAAACATTTGATTACAAGGGGCCCACAAACAAGAAATCGTCAAGGTAGTAGAGCACTGTGCACCAGCCGGCTTATTGCTTCACTACCCACTCCAAGAAGGTGATGAACATCTCGAAATATGTGCACGAGATAGAACAGCCCATAGGAAAACAAAAAGCCCCCACCCAACAAAACCCCAAACAACGAAGAACTATCCGGATGAACCGGCAACAACCGAAAAGCCGCTTCTATGTTGGTTTTAGCCAACAGTCCCCCCTTACCCAATTTATAAACCCTAGAAACTGCGGACTCAAAGGATGTTTACAGGACATAAATCAGGATCAATGCCATCATTGACCGACCCGCCAACTGATTGACAAGTGGTGAATGAGGCAAAATTTATTGGGTGCCTTGTTTGGGACGAGTCCCAAAGGAGAAACCCGCATGTCCACCCAAGGGTGGTCCCGAAACGTGCCTGCAATCCCTCCTATAATGTACGCCATCTCAGAGCTGCCATTACCCGACCTACAGGTTGTGGTCTAGAGAATGTGGCAGGAGCTTCCTGCATGAGGCACAGGTCTGCTGAGATTTCAGCCCCACCCATAGTTGGCCAAGTGGAGAATGGGAAAATGTGACGTCCATACATCATATAAATATAGCAGATGTGTATACAGAACCTCCTGCAGCACTTGTACTTTAATATATTGTCTGCACCATTTACTATACAGGACCCTCACGTTGTGGTCAATAAGAGGTAAATGCAAGATTTCCTTCAATAGATTGTAAGCTCTTAGGAGCAGGATCACTCTACATAACACAATGTAACACTTATCATGGCTATGGGGTATGTGGAAACACTAGGCCGCTCTGCCGTAGCGGAGTAGCAGCTGGCCAAACAACAGTCAATGAAAGTCTTTTAGGACAAAATGACCTGGGTAGAAGATAGGCAGACACTTGGCGTGATGATACTTTGCGTGATGACACTTGGCACAGATGACACTTGGCACAGATGATACTTGGCGTGATGACACTTGGAGTGATGACACTTGGCACAGATGACACTTGGTACAGATGACACTAGGCACAGATGACACTTGGCATGATGGAACTTGGCATGATGACACCTGCCACAGATGACACTTGGCACAGATAAACTTCGCTCCGACACTATACTTCGTACTGGAACAAACATTACTGGATACGGGATACAGGATACGGGAACACTGGGTACAGGATACACCAGGAGGTCACCAGGGCGCACACGCGCACCTTACGGTTGCGAGCATCGGGTGGGAGCAGTACATGCTGGCGTCCCTGGGGAGGAGGAGGAGGGGAATGCTGGCACAAAGGTAATAGATGCCACCAAGGGAAGCTGGATAGCGTCGATCAGCGTTACAGTACCCCCCTTTACGCCCCCTCTTCTTAGGACCAGAGCGTAGAAGGAACCTCTTGATGAGCGCAGGGGCATCAATGTCCTCTTCAGGTTACCATGATCTGTCCTCAGGACCAAACCCCTTCCAGTCAACCAGGTAGAAGACTTGTCCTCCCATACTCTTGTAGTCCAGAATTTCCTTAAGTTCAAGGATGTCAAAAGAACCACTGGGAGAAATTGCAGGGCCAGGAGATTTGCTGTAGCCATTGAGGACCACTGGTTTTAGAAGGGACACATGGAAAGAGTTGGAAATCCTGCGAGTCGTAGCCTATATGACACAGGATTGATCTGTTGGAAAACTTCAAAAGGACCAAGAAATCTGGGGGCGAATTTGTAAGAGGGGATTTTCAAACTAATATTCTTAGATGATAACCAGACTTTGGCTCCGGGAAGAAACTGAGGGCTTTTTCTTTTTCAATCAGCATTTTTCTTCATGCGGTCCATCACCTGTAGGATAGAGGATTTTGTTTGCTAACAGATATGAAGAAAGTCTCCAAATGAAGAATTGGCTGCAAGCACTTGAGATGTAGCTGGCACAGGAAGAGGTACACGTGGATGTTGGCTGTATACAATGAAGAATGGGGAAGAATCAATAGATTCACTCGTGTGGTTGTTGCAGGAAAATCGGCCCAAGGAAGGAGCTGCACCCAATTGTCTTGTAGAACAGAAACATAGTTACATAGTGTAACGTCTATGGCAGCGGCCCGTCATTCTGACTTACCATCTGACGGCCGCGGCCATGGACACATGAGTTCCCTGCAGCGTCTTCCTCCTGTGAGATGCCGGCACTCACTTCCTGGATCTGAGACTGTCTCCCGCAGGGCGCGCACAATTGCAGGGAATCTGCAATCAGTCCAGAATGCTGCTGGACTATAAAAAGGGCTCTGCCCTCTTGATCTGTGCCTGAGTGTTGTTGTGTTCCTAAAGTTTGTCTTGCAAATGGTCTCCTAGTGTTTTCCAGTTCCCAGTGTTACCCGTTCCTGCTGCCTGTACCCTGTAAACTGTGCTACCGTGCCTCTGTGCCATCTAGAGTCGAAGTTAAGTTGTGTCTTCCGCTGCATCTACTGCGTCACACCCTGCCGGGTGTCTGTCTACTGCCGGAGCCTTATCTTCAGCCTCAATCACCGCTACTGTCTACATTGCCTCAGGTACCCTTTCTGGACTATAGACTTTGTACTGTACCTGTTTGGGCAGCTGATATCCCGCTACGCGGTACGTGACATATAGTTGCATAGGTAAAAAAAAGACATAGGTCCATCAAGTTGAACCTTTCTCAATAACTTACCCATCATTCTTTGGTTGATTTACTATAATCCTCAATGCCATTCGTAAATAAATAAGCATCTAGACTTTTTTTTAAAATGCTGACATAGTATCTGCCATCACTACCTCTTGGGGAATGGCACTCCATAGCTTGACTACTCTAACTGTAAAGAACCCTTTTCTATATTGATGTCTGAAATGTCTTCCTTCCACATGCAATGGGTGTCCCCTGGTCCTTTGTAGAGACCTTGAAAGGAACAGATCATGTGCTAGTTCTCTGTATTGACTACACATATACTTACATATTAATAAGATCCCCTCTAGGATGTCTTCTTTTCGAAGCTGAACAAGCTCAATTTTTCTAGCCTTTCATTGTAAGCGACACCTCCCATCCCATTTAATAATCTCGTTGCCCGCCTTTGAACCCTCTCCAGTTCTCCTATGTCCTTTTTACAATGTGGAGCCCAAAACTGAATTCCATATTCTATATGTAGCCTTATAAGGGATTTATAGAGTGGAAAAATTACATTTGAATCCCAGGTTTTTGTCTCTATTTTTATACACCCTAAAATCCCATTTGCTTTTGCAGCTGCTGCCTGACATTGAGTGCTGCTTAGCTTATTTGTTACCAGAATACCGAGGTCCTTCTTTTGTTCCGTTATCCCCAGTTTTATTCCATTTAATGTATATGAATTAATGCTATTATTGCGTCCCATGTGCATTACTTTACATTTATCAACATTACATTTTATCTGCCATGTTTTTGCCCATGCTGCCAGCTTATCTAGGTCTTTCTGTAATATTTTAAAGTCAAACTGAGTTTTAAGTATCCTACAAAGTTTTGTATCGTCAGCAAAAACTGACACCTTGCTATCAATCCCATCCACAAGGTCATTAATAAAGAGATTAAAAAGAATTGGGCGTAATACCGATCCTTGTGGTACCCCGCTGCTGACTTCAATCTATTTTGAGTAAGTTCCATTTATAACGACTCTTTGTTTTCTGGCCCTTAACCAATTCTTTACCCACTTGCATACACCAGTTATTAGACTATTCTCCGCTATATTCTTTTTCAGTTCATCTCTTAGAATACCTTCAAATATTTTGCATACCACAGATGTCAAACTTACTGGACGGACGTTACTCGGTTCCACCTACTTACCCTTCTTAAATATTTGTACAACATCAACCTCCAATCCTGTGGCACTGATCCTGTTACAAGAGAGCCTAAGAAGATGAGATACAATGGTCTGTCCAATACTGAGCTTAAATTCCTTAATACTCGTGAATGAATGCCAGGGGATTTATCAATATTTAATTTGCTCAGACGTAGCTGTAATTCCTCTTGTATTAAGCAGGTAATATTGGGTGGGGGACCTTTATCACTTTCCCCCTCAATATCTGGTACTGGCAGCTCATCAGTGAATACAGAGGAAAAGTACGTGTTTAATATCTCAGCCCTCCCTTTGTCCTCTACAATTATACTCTCATGCTCATCTTTAAGAGGGCCAATATTATCAGATTTGTTCTTTTTGGCATTAATATATTTATAAAAAATTTTGGGATTTATTTTAATGTCATTAGCAATTTGTTTTTCTGTAGATAACTTTGCTAACTTGATTTCATTTTTACATTTTCTATTGAGATCATTGTAAATTTGGAATGCTTTTGCTGTGCCCTCAGCCTTCAATGTTTTGAATGATTTTTGTTTTTGTCTTACTATATTCAGTAATTCCCTATTCATCCATATTGGTCTCCTTTTATTCATTGACATTTTGTTACCAGTGGGTATAAACTTACTACACGATTCATGTAATATATCTTTAAAATCTCCCCATTTAGCGTCAGTCCCTATCTACCATTACATGATCCCAATCAACAAGACTAAGTGTTTCCCTCAGTCGATTGAACTTTGCTTTCCTAAAATTCCATGTTTTTGCTGCTCCCCTTCGTATTGTTTTATTGAAAATTATATTAAAACTTACCATACTGTGGTCACTATTGCCCAAGTGCTCCCAGACCTCCACATCTGATATTGTGTGAGGTCTATTAGATAAGACCAGATCCAGCACATTATTCCCTCTAGTTGCTTTATCAGCAAAGTGAGTGAAATAATTGTCTTGAATTGTGTATAGAAAACTTCCATCTTTTAGCAGATCCAGCAGCCTCTATGTCCCAATTAATGTCAGGATAGTTAAAAATCTCCCATAATAAGGACCCCATTATTATTTGCTGCTCTTTCTATTTGTTGCAGCATTTCATCCTCAGCCTGTTCCACTATGTTCAGTGGCTTATAACAGACTCCAATTAGTAGTTTACCGTTATTAACCGTTCCATGAATATTTACCCATAAAGACTCCATACTGTCACAATCTCCCCCAATGTCTTAATTCTGGACTGGTCTTAGGCTGGATTTTACAAACAGACAAACCCATCCACGTTTTTTATATTTTCTATCCCATCTGAATACGGTGTAGCCCCCCACATTTGTTACCCAGTCATGCCTCTCATGCAGCAAGGTTTCTGTTATGCTCACCACATCATAATCCATGTCAGTCATTAGACTCTCCAACTCATCCATTTTACTTGCAAGACTTCTTACATTCGCCAGCATACGTTTAATCTTACCGATACCTTTAATATTCTTAGGTCCGTATTTAATCCTAGTCACCTCCCTACTCGGCTTGTTAACCCCAGCCACCACTAAATCCCCATTATCCCCTTCTGTATCCCACTCCCTATGTACTCTATCTAACCCGTTTGTGTATCCCCAGCCTCCTTCCTCCAGATGCTAGTTTAAAAGCTCCTCCAGCCGTCTAACCATTCTTTCCCCCAGCACAGGTGCACCCTGCCCATTTAGATGCAGCCCGTCCCTACCATAGAACCTGTAGCCGACAAAGAAGTCAGCCAAGTTCTCCATGAACCCAACCCCTTCATTCCTGCACCAATTTCTAAGCCAGTTATTTAACTCCCTAATCTCTCGCTGTCTTTCCAGTGTTGCTCGTCTCACTGGTAGTATTTATGAAAGTGACTGAAGGGACTAAGATAATTCTCCAGTATTTGATTAATCCTTTCAACTTGGCCGTTAGATTGTGGGTGATAAGCAGAGGAAAAGTCCAATCTCACATCTAGAATTTTACACAGGGGTCTCCAGAATTTAGAAGTAAATTGCACACCCCGATCAGCCACAATATGGAGGGGCAGTCCGTTCAGACAAAAGATATGCTGTATAAATAAATTTGCCAGACGAGGAGCAGAGGGAAGGCCAGTCAGTGGAATTTAATTTGTCGGAGACAGCGTTCCTCAGAGACGGTGCAGGGCTTCTGATGGTGCCCTGAATGCTTATGCGGCTCAATTAAGTTCCCGGCTGGCACAGCATGGCGCTGCAAGTCCCCCTCCCCTAGATATGCATGTAGGACCTGCTGCTAAGGCACAGCAGAGTCAAATATTACAAGGCACTGTAGTAGAACAGTCGGATCCAAAACCTCCTGGGCGGTTGGCACATTGGTTTTGTAGGAGAGGCTGCCCTCCCCCAATAATCTCTGCCACACCATTAGTGACAGCAAGTCAAAATCCCCATAGTGGAGGTGAGGTGAATACCCTTGCCAATGATAGTGCGAATGAATTTTTTGAATGTATACCTGGTACACCCCACAATGCACCCTCTGTACCATTACATAGACAGCATAGTTTGGAGTGTAGTAGATTCCGTGGAGGCGTGATACCCCGTCTGAATCCGAGCTCGACCGGTCCATGAGAGATAATAGAGATTGTAGTCATTCTCGTAGGCGTTCTCACACCCGAGGCCATTCATCTGCATATAGATACCATTCGAGATGTAGAGATGATAGAAGGCGCTGCCAGGGCGGGTCCGTGCTTCTTCATCTGATGGTACACATAGTGATCACGATAGGCATTCGCATTGGAGTCGGAGATATGGACGGAGAAGCAGATCTGCCGGGCGAAGTCAGCGGGACCCTACAACAGTCCCTACAGTGACAACAGCTGGCTTGCTTCCACTGCCTCCTATTCCGGCTCCTGATCTACAGCCTCCGCATCAACCAACGGATGAGTTATCTTGTGTCCAGGCCTGGAACAAAAATGCCACGAGTAGCGGGGGTGAGATTTTTGATATGCTAAAAAGCGTATTAGAAAAAATGGGAGAGATGGGGGTCCAGGCACCCCCTCCAGGAGTGACATCCACACTGCCTGAGCCGGTTATTTATAATTCGGGAATGTTGCTCAGGGACTCTTATTTCTGTGGTGTTGCACCTTAAAGAAAAAATAATACAATTTGAATTTGTAGATATTTGGTCTTTGGTGTCCCCGGAGCAGTTAACGATTGATAAAGAGAGGCATTTTGAAAAATCGGAGGACAAGAAACCAAAGGTAGTAAAAACTTTTGTGAATTGGCTTCAGGCCTTTTAAATTATGGCGAGTATAATTAGTCATAAAATTCCCAAAAGAGCATTTGAGTTATACACATACCTAGATACTATATGCTCGGCTTATAAATGACATGGGAGCACGGCCTGGTGGAGGTACAACGAGGAATTCAGACATCGATTGGCTCTACGACCCGACGTTGGTTGGTCTTCCAAAGCTACTGATGTTTGGATTCAGCTAATGCTGTCCCATAGACCATCAAACTCCTTTCTCTCCTTCACCGCCGCAGGTTTTCAGCCCGCATCGGCAGGTCGTCGCCCTGGAGCATTCTGGCTCTTTAACGAAGAGCACTGTTGATTCTTTGCATCATGCAAATTCAAACATGAGTGTTCCCTCTGTGGAGGATCCCACTCTGCCCTTCATTGTTTTAAGAAGGGAAAAGACCAGACCAGCTGCTGCTGGAAAACCTGAGGATGCTGGTGAGCGTTGAAAAGACGCGTCCTTGGCTCGACAGGTACCTCAGGAGACAGAAATGCTTCTTAAAGGTTTCACAGTTGGTTTCTATATACCTCATTTGGCATCATTTAAAAAAAAAATACATGAAGAAGTTAGTTTAGGCCGCATGGCTGATCCATTAGTGGAACCACCATTACAAAATAATAGAATTTCCCCACTAGGCATTGTACCGAAAAAGGAACCAAATAAATATAGGCTCATTCATCACTTGTCATTCCCTTTTGGAGATTCAGTCACTGATGGCATCCCCAGGGATGAGGCGGCGTGGTCTTACATATCTTTTGATCATGCTGTACAATTGGTTACTAAGGCTGGTCGCTTTTAGCGAAATTAGATATCGAGCCAGTCTTTGGTCTCCTCCAGGTCCATCCTGACTGTTTTCACCTTTTGGGTGGCCAATTGAATGGCCTATATTACATTGATATGTGTTTGCAGATGGTTTGCTCGATCTCCTGCCTTGAAAAGTTTAGCTGTTTTTTGGAATTGGTGGTTGGGTCGGAGATAGGCAACTCATCGGTCATTTACTACTTAAATGATTTTTACTCATCGGTCAGCAGAATTCCTCTTTATGTCAATATACATTAGATTATTTTTGTTTTTTCATGTTCCTCTTCGGTGTCCCTTTAGCGGAAGATAAGACTGAAGGTCCTGTTTTGGGCTTGTCTTTTCTAGTGATACAAATCGACACTTCTAAAATGGTGCTCAGTCTACCGATTTTACAGATTAATGATAAGCTCGCTAGACTATGTACTGCAGTTGAAGATGGTATTCCATCGACAAAAGTTACATTAAAAGATCTTTAGTCCTTATTTGGTCAATTGGCATTCGCCTGTCGTATTTTTCCTATGGGAAGGGTTTTTTCTCGCCGATTAGCTAGGTATTAAAAAAACACATTATTTTATTAGATTAATGAAAGTTTTAAAAGAGGATCTGAAGATATGTCCGTTTTTTCTTTTATCGTTTTCCTGAACCTGAGATTAAAGCTAAAAGAGAGGAAAAGAGACACGGCACCACATGGTGCAGATTACATACAGGATATGAATAGAATATTTGAACATAAAAGGTGCTCACCTAAGAGTGTTTAGTACTGGCAGGTACAACACTACAAAAGTGCACTCAGGTAAAATAAAAATAAAATGCTGCTGCCAGCTCCAAAACACAACAACCAAAAGACTGTTGCCAAATATAAGCATTTAAATACACAGCATAATACACTTGACACTGAAGTGTATTATGCTATGTATTTAAATGCTGTCTATTGTTATAATATTCAGCCTGATGAAGACGCCAGTCTGGCGTTGAAACGCGTAGCTTGTCGAAGTGTATTTCACTTTTAGTTTTAATTATTAAACTATTTAGTTCTCTTATTAGCAGCGCCATTTGTGGTTCTTTTTTTCTTCCTCCTTTGTGCTGAACCTGAGATTGGCAATCTTGACTTGCAGCCACTGGAGTAGCTATAGGGGTCGCAGCGGTCGCAATTGTGACCGGGCCCCAAAGCCAGGGGGGCCCACGGCCCCCCGCACCACATCAATAAAAAGTTACTATAGTAACTCGGGCCGCGGGCCCCGGTTACTATAGTAACAGACTGTACTTACCTTCCTGGTTCCGGATCGCAGCGGAGGTCCTGACGTCAAGCGCTGTGCGCAGCGCATGACGTCACCGCGCTATGCGCCGCGCACAGCATCGAGACAACAGAACTACCGCCGCGGCAGAAGAGGAAGGTAAGATTAGCCCTGACTGGCGGGATCCGACTCCCGGGACCCGCCAATGAGCTGTTTTGAAGATCCGCAGCACTCGTACGAGAGCTGCTCCCCTTCATTCCGGTCACTTAATTCCGGTCACACTGTGAATCCGTGTCGGCGATTCACAGTGTGAGCGAGTAGTGAAATGAAGGGGAAGCAGCTCTCCTACGAGTGCTGCGGCCCCTTCAAAAAAGCTGATTGGCGGGTCCCGGGAGACGGACCCCGACACATCAGCTACTGATGGCCTATCCTGTGTATAGGCCATCAATGTTTAGGGACTGCACAACCCCTAAGCCTACGATGTAGCAGGCTTAGGGGGCCCATGAGACAGGATCACAGATTGTGTGATCCTGTCTGCTGGGCCCTGTATCTAAGCCAATCACATGGTAGGCTTAGATACATGGCCCATGTGTGAGCCTGTCTGATGGGCCCTGTATATAAGCCTACCACACTGTCGGTTTAGATACAGGACCCCAGCACACAGTAATCTTATACTGTATAAGATTACTGTCTGCTGGACCCTGTATCTAGGCCTAACACATGTGTTACTAATCGTTTTTTTTGTGTGTCTTCTTACAGGTTCGGTCGTTGGACTACGTCGGATTCCAGGACTACTTCGATGACGGCTTTTTTTTTATTATCAATAAAATGGTTAATGAGGGTTGTGTGGGTTTTTTTTTTATTTCTATAAAATATTTTTTCTATGTCTTTGTTTTTTTTTAAACTATATTACTACCGCCTTAGTAATGGCCGCCGGCTGATTGACAGCATCCATTGCTAAGGCGGGGCTTAGTGTTAGCCGGTACAGAGGCTAACACTAACCCCCTTTATTACCCCGGTACCCACCGCCACCAGGGGTGCTGGGAAGAGCCGGGTACGATCCAGTACCTGACCATCTGTAGTGATGATAGGCCACTGGGGCGGCCGCAGGCTGGTAGTATCAGGAGGGGAAAGGCCAGATACTGTGGCCCTTCCCATCCTGGTAATGCTAGCCTGCTGCTGCTTTATTGTATCTGGCTGGTTATGAAAAATGGGGGGGACCCCACGTCATTTAAAAAAAAAATAATAATAATTGGAAAGGACGATGTCAGGTCCCCCCTCAATTTTCATAACCAGCCAGATACAACACAGCAGCAGATCATTACCTGGGTGGTAGGTGCCACTGTTTTTGGCCTTTCCCAGCCTAATACTACCAGCCTGCGGCCGCCCCGGTGCCTGACCGTCACTGCAGATGGTCGGGTTACTGGTTCGTACCCGGCTCTTCCCAGTACCCCTGGTGGCGGTGGGTACTGGGGTAATAATGGGGGGTTAGTGTTGGCCTTTGCACCTGCTAACATTAAGCCCCGCCTTAGTAATGGAGGTTGTCAATCAGCCAGCGGCCATTACTAAGGTGGTGATAATAAAGTTTAAAAAGATACAAGCACATAGAAAAAATATTTTATTTAAATAAAAAAACACAACCCTCATTAACCATTTTATTGAGAATAAAAAAAACGCCGTCATTGAAGTCCTCGAATCCGAACCTGTAAAAAAACACAAACACACAAAAATAATTAGTAACACATAAAGAAGCAAAATTATTATTCTTACCTTTCCTGGGTCCAACGCTGGAGCCGCAATGTCAGCGAGCTGAGCCCTGTATCGAATCCTATCACGTGTGATACTGTCTGCTGAGCCCTGTATCTAATCCTATCATGTGTGATACTGTCTGCTGGGCCACTATATCTAATCCTATCATGTGTGATACTGTCTGCTGAGCCACTGTATCTAATCCTATCATGTGTGGTACTGTCTGCTGAGCCACTGTATCTAATCCTATCATGTGTGATACTGTCTGCTGAGTCATTGTATCTAATCCTATCATGTGTGATACTGTCTGCTGGGCCACTGCATCTAATGCTATCATGTATGATACTGTCTGCTCAGCCACTGTATCTAATCCTATCATGTGTGATACTGTCTGCTGAGCCACTGTATCTAATCCTATCATGTGTGATACTGTCTGCTGAGCCACTTTATCTAATCCTATTATGTGTGATACTGTCTGCTGAGCCAATGTATCTAATCCTATCCATAGTTTATAGGGTCGTAGTGCTATAGATATTCTATGCTGTCTCCTATACACACATTTTTTTTTGGGCGGACACATATGTATTGGGGCTATTTCCCCTGACATTTTAAGCCCTGAGGGTATGTTCACACGGCAGCGTCTGTTACGGCTGAAATTACGGTGCTGTTTTCAGGAGAAAACAGCACCGTAATTTCAGCCGTAATGGCATGGGCAGGCGTCTTTCGCTGCGTCCATTACGGACGTAATTGGAGCTGTTTTTCTATGGAGTCCATGGAAAACGGCTCCAATTACGTCTGAAGAAGTGACAGGCACTTCTTTGACGCTGGCGTCATTTTTACGCGCCGCCTTTTGACAGCGGCGCATAAAAAAAATGACCGTCGGCACAGAACATCGTAAGACCCATTCAAATGAATGGGCAGATGTTTGCTGACGCTTTTGAGCCGCATTTTCGGACGTAATTCAATGCTAAAACGCCTGAATTACATCCGTAAATAGGGTGTGTGAACCCAGCCTTAGTGACGCCCCGGCTGCTAGTACTGCATTGTTGGGTCACTTAGGAGACCCAGCGATGCAGCTGAAAGCTGCGGACCGTCGGCCATGAGGCGTTTTCGGGGGGGGTCCAATAAGAACTTTTGCATCGGGGCCCATGAGCCTTTAGCTACGCCCCTGCTTGCAGCTGTATACAGATGCTGCTGGTGCCCATGGTTATGGGGCGATTATTGGTAACAAATGATCTGCCGATACATGGCCGAAGGACTGGGTTAATGCAGGGCTTACCAAAATGTTTACTCTACTTGAATTGCTCCCTATTGTTGTGGCGGTGGAACTGTGGGGTTCAGAGATGGTGGACAAACCCATTCTTTGCTGGTCTGACAGTAAGAGTACAGTATTGGCCATTAATAATATGACATCTAGCTCACATCATGTTTTGGCATTGCTTCGTCGTTTAGTTTTAAAATGTTTAACTGTTAATTTTGTTTTCAGAGCATGTCACGTTCCTGGTGTATTTAATGATGTCGCTGATGCTCAGTCTCGCTTACAGTGGCTTTGTTTCAGGGAATTGCATCCTCTGGCGGACCAGTACGGCTGCCCGTGCCCTCCTTTCCTGTGGGATCTTCCGGTGGCCAGTTGACGTTCTTATTACAGAATTCAGTCGCATTAGCGACTGAAAACTACCATGGTAAGGCTTGGGCTGAATCGCTCTCTTGTGCCCCTGCTGCAACTGTCCTGTCCCCTAAAACAAGATACCAGATTACATTAGAATATTTGTGTGTTCTTCGAGATCGTGATTTCAGCTGTTGGGGTTCGTAAACGTTTTTCTGGAATAGCCTTTGCATTCAAATTATTGGGCATGGATGATGTCACAAAACGTTTTGTTTTTTGTCAGATCTTGAAAGGATGGAAAAAAGAGAAGAGAGCTGTAGACGTTCGTAGGCTGGTTTCATATTTTTTAGTTCGGTGTTTAATCGAGATTACATCCGCAGGGGCGTAGCTAGGGGGGGGCAAGCGGGGCATATGCCCCGGGCGCAGTTCAGAGGGGGGCGCCCCCTCCTCCTGTGCACTATAATTGTACCTGTGTCGCAAGGACACAGGTACAATTAGAAGCAATGAATGACCGGGCACGTTCCGTGCCCGGCCATTCAGCGCCTCTCCACGAATGAAGCGACTGGTACCTTTTGTACCAGTGACGCTTCCGTCGATGAAAGGCGCTGACTGACTGGCAGGGAAAGTCATCCTGCCCAGCCAATCAGCGCCTTTCATAGATGCTGCGTTCAACCCCCTGGAGACCTGCGCAGAAGAGAGCAGATCTCCATGGCTGCCGGACGGCGTGGGAGCGGGAATAAGGTGAGTTTGAATTATAATTTTTTTAATTGTAATAGACGTGTGGCTGTATCTGCGGGGGGGGGGGACTTTGTCTATGGGGGGTGTCTATCTACAGGGGGACTATATCTACAGGGCTGGGCTATATACAGGGGGACTATATCTACAGGGCTGGGCTATATACAGGGGGACTATATCTGCTGGGCTATATACAGGGGGACTATATATACAGGGGGACTATATATACAGGGGGACTATATCTGCTGGGCTATATACAGGGGGACTATATCTACAGGGGGGCTATATACAGGGGGACTATATCTGCTGGGCTATATACAGGGGGACTATATCTACAGGGGGACTATATACAGGGGGACTATATCTGCTGGGCTATATACAGGGGGACTATATATACAGGGGGACTATAACTGCTGGGCTATATACAGGGGGACTATATCTATAGGGGGCTATATACAGGGGGACTATATCTACAGGGGGGCTATATACAGGGGGACTATATCTACAGGGGGGCTATATACAGGGGGACTATATTTACAGGGGGGCTATATACTGGAGTGGGCTGTCTATAGAGCACCATATACAGGGGTGGGCTATATAGTATATGGTGCTCCATAGATAGCCCACCCCAGTATATAGCCCCCCTGTAGATATAGTCGCCCTGTAGATATAACCCAGCCCTGTAGATATAGCCCCCTGTAGATATATTCCCCCTGTATATAGCCCCCCTATGTATAGCCCACCCCTGTAGATATAGCCCCCCTGTGTATAACCCACCCCTGTAGATATAGCCCCCCTGTGTATAGCCCAGCCCTGTAGATATGGTCCCCCTGTAGATATGGTCCCCCTGTAGATATGGTCCCCCTGTAGATATGGTCCCCCTGTAGATATAGTCCCCCTATAGTGCTCCACAGAAAGCCCTCCCCTGTATATAGCCCCCTTGTACATATAGTCCACCCCTGTATATAGTGCTCCACAGATAGCCCACCCTTGTATATAGTATATACAGGGGTGGGCTATCTGTGGAGCACTATATACAGTAGTGGACTATCTAGTGGAGCCCTATATACAGGGGTGGACTATATGTACAAGGGGGGGGCTATATACAGGGGTGAGCTATCTGTGAAACACTATATGTGGAGCACTATATACAGGGGTGGGCTATACCTACAGGGGGGCTACATACATGGTTGGGCTATCTGTAGAGCTCTATATACAGGGGTGGGCTATATCTACAGGGGGCTATATACAGGGGTGGGCTATCTGTAGAGCACTATAGGGGGAGTTATTTGTGGGACACTATACACAGGGGTGGTCTATATGGGGGCACTATCTACAGGGGGCTCTATGGCAGGCACTATCTACAGGGGGCTCTATGGCAGGCACTATCTACAGGGGGCACAGTGTGTGTGTGTGTGTGTGTGTGTGTGTGTGTGTGACAGGGTGTATGGTGCTATTATAATTAGAGGTGCAGTGTATGGCGCTATTATATTTAGGGGTGTAGTGTGTGGTATAATGATAACTTTATATTTATTTATAGGTGCAGAAATGTTGGAAAAGTGAGAAGCTGAAGACATGTGAGCGGCAAACGGCAGAAATGGACCGGGAGAAGTCATCATAGAGGTCTGTACCAAATGGAGAAAAATAACTAGAATCTGAGACGTCACCGGTGAGTCACTTAATGTAAATGTTCACTCTGCCTCTAATCAGCACTGTAGTCACTGTATGATCTGCAGCGAGATGATGGGTGGAATGATTATGATAGGATTTATTTTTTGTGAAACGGCATCTCCCAGCATATCCTTATCATAGTTCGGGCCATGCTGGGAGCTGTAGTTTTACGCCGTACACACCTATACGGCAGGGGTTGCACTAAATTGAGCTGTATTTGTTCTGGGGCTGTATATATGTACCGAGCTTGGTTCTGGTGTTGTGTATAGAACCATATTGCTTGTGAAATGTACAAATAATTTTATGCTCGCGTTACATAAAAAGAAATGACACGTCGATTGGTAGAGAAAACAAACACGGCGAGGGGGAAGGAGATGTCGGGAAAGAGGTTGGGGGGGGCCAAACTGAATCTTTGCCCCGGGTGCTGGAGAACCTAGCTACGCCTCTGACATCCGCCTTATGAGGATCTGGCTTTGAATCAACTTTATTTGCTTGTTCTTTTTTATTAGCCTTTTTCGGCGCGTTGCGGATACCTTCTGTATGGTTGATCAGTCACTTTTTTTGGGGCGGCCCAGAGGGCTTCTTATCGCCCTGGTGGGCTGAATTTGGGATTCACACAAGCAGATGTTTCCTGGAAAGGTGCCAAAGGTATGAAGCGGTTACAAGTTCTGCCGGAAGTCGTTGCTGTCAGCAAACTGCCCCAGGCTCCTACTGTTTTAGTTATACAAGCAGGTGGCGATGACCTGTGTTCCACCACAGTGGTTGAATTCATTTCTGTCATACTTTCTGATTTAGATCGTTTCTCTGCCTGTTTCCCTGACTTAGTAGTTGTTTGGTCAAAAGTGGTGCCTCGAGTTCTATGGAATGGTCCCAGGAACCATGCATCCCTTGAGAGGACCCGTCGTTTGCTCAACATCAGGGTGGTCAGACATGTTAGGTCCAATGATGAGGTAGTGATATGCCATCGCCAGTTGGAAGGCAATAACAGGCAATTGATTCTACAAGACGGTGTACACTTAAACGACATCAGCTTAGACATTTTCCTGCCTTGTTTGCAGGATGCCATTGAGAAAGCACTTTTTGTTCTTCTAGGTGGGTGTCGGAGCTCGGTGTAGGTTCACAACCGACTCCGCTAGGCGGAATTGGAAGAACCTCGTTCCTTTCGGTTAGTGCAAGTCACCTGACAAACTAACAAAGACATGCCCACCGCGGCTGCGGTGGGATGGCATGCGAGGTGATATTTACAAATAACAATGTTAATGTTATTAAATATTTAACGTACGAAGTTCTCCATACTTTAATAAAAATGGTGGCCTACCCCCACTTTACCCACAAAAAATGCTCTTTATTTAATAGTTAATATTTCCTCAGAGTTTATTATTAGTACCTGCAGTCTTCTAGTCTGTAGTTACTGACTTGACAAGCAGAGATAAATTTAGTCCAGCATTGGTGGCCTCATGCAGTGATGTCATCATGCCTTTGACCTGAGTCCAGACACCTGTTGTCTACAACAGAGAATGGCAGAGAATACCAATAAAGTTGTCTAGACCAACCACAGTGTGGTTCTTCCGGCTCAACCTAACCCCTGTTACATACTAACGAGAGACTAAAGGACAACGTACCAGGACAAATTACAGATCTACTCTGAAAAAAGTACACATAATTGTCCAATTACCTGTAGGTCCCTAGTTGTCATCACTGTACCAATCCAATAGGAATAAGTCCTGAAATCCTGTACTGACAACTCTAAGTGATTAATCAATCCCACTATAAAACCATGTAAAGTTTAACCCCTTAACGACATCCAACGTACTAGTACATTGTTGTCATTAAGTATTTAACACAACACAACATATAAATACGTTGTGTTGTTAATGCGGGCTCAGAATCTGAGCCCACACCATCGCCAGCGGGTGTCAGCTGTATATTGCAGCTGACACCCTGCTGCATGGCCAGGGCTAGAGCCAGCCTCCGATCTGGTCAATTAACCCCTTAGGTGCAGTGCTCAAAAGCAAGCGCTGCATCTATGGTGTTTACTAGCAGATCGGAACCCCGCAATGATTAATCAATCACACTATAAAACCATGTAAAGTTTAACCCCTTAACGACATCCAACGTACTAGTACATTGTTGTCATTAAGTATTTAACACAACACAACATATAAATACGTTGTGTTGTTAATGCGGGCTCAGAATCTGAGACCACACCATCGCCAGCGGGTGTCAGCTGTATATTGCAGCTGACACCCTGCTGCATGGCCAGGGCTGGAGCCAGCCTCCGATCTGGTCAATTAACCCCTTAGGTGCAGTGCTCAAAAGCAAGCGCTGCATCTATGGTGTTTACTAGCAGATCGGAACCCCGCAATGCATCGTGGGGTTCCGATGGCTGCTCTGGTAGACCAGGTGCCTAACAATGGCCTCCTGTCTGCCAAATACGAATGCCTGTTAGGTCTCGTCTGGGGGCAGGGCCTAAAAGGCTTCTGGACGCAAAAGTAAGATGGTGAAGGCTCAGATGCTGAGCCTGCGACATCAGCCTCGGGTGTCAGCTGTATGTTACAGCTGACACCCTGCTGCAATCGCAGGGAATGGAGCTATCTCCGATCCCTGCCATTAACCCCTTAGATGCCACTATCAAAAGCGATCGCGGCATCTTAGTGGTTTGTAGCTTTCGCCATCTACACAATCTGATCGTGAGGATGCCGATCGTTGCTATGGCAACCGGAGGCCTAACAATGGCCTCCTGATTTGCCATGTACGATAGCCTATTAGGCCCCGCCAAGAGAGGGGACCTAATAGGCTTGCTGTCAGTAAATGACTGACAGATCTGGGTAGTGCAATGTATTAGAGTAAAGATCAGAGGTGCAGGCCTTCAAGTCCGCTAGTGGGACAAAAAAAAAGAGTTCATAAAAATGTTGAATAAAAGTGTAAAAATAAAAGTTTCAATTTAATAAAAACAAAAACAGCTTTTTTCCTATAATAAGTCCTTTATTATAGGAAAAAAATGAAACCGTTAAAAAAGTACACATATTTGGTATTGCCGCATCCGTAACAGCCCAAACTATAATGTTATTTTTCTCTTACAGTGAACACCGCAAAAAAACAAAAAAAAAAACAATGCCATAATCGCTATTTTTTTGTCACCACCCCTCTCAAAACATGGAATAAAAAATGATCAAAAACTTGCATGTACCCCAAAACAGTTACCAATAAAAACTACAACTCGTCCTGCAAAAAACAAGCCCTTACACAGCTTTTTTGACTGAAAAATAAAAAAGTTATGGCTTTCAGAATATAGTGACACAAATTATTTAAAAACATAAAGTGATTTTATCGTGCAAATGCTGCAAAACTTTAAAAAAAACTATATACTTATGGTATTGCTGTAATTGTATCGACCTGCAGAATAAAGTAAAACTGTCATTTATAGCCCAGGGTGAACACTGTAAAAAAAAAGAATAGAAAACATTGTCAAAATTCATGATTATTGGTCACCTTGCTTGCCAAATAATTGAATTAAAAGTGATCAAAAAATCACGTGTACCCCAAAATGTTACCAATGAAAACTACAGATTGTCCCGCAACAAATAAACCCTCACACAGCTCCGGTGGACAAAAAATAAAAAAGTTCTGGCTCTCAGAATATGTCAACACAAAATGTGCAGAGCGCTCCAAAAGCGAATAAGATTCGGCACCATTTATCAGTACGACACTGGCCTCACAACTGTGGATTATTATTTTTTAACCGCATTATTATACCCTCTTATTATGCCCTGATGTACTCCGCACAGATTACATATGCCCTGATGTGAGGAGCACATCTTACATATACCCTGATGTACTCCGCACAGCCTATATATATACCCTGATGTACTCCACCCAGATTACATAGTCACTGATGTACTCCGCACAGCCTACATATACCCTTATGTACTCCGCACAGATTACATATGCCCCCATATTATAAACTGAAATACTAGTAAAACCCACAGTGAACAACTACCAAGCAAAATGTGCGCTCAAAAAGCCAAATGGCGCTCCTTCGCTTCTGGACCCTACAGCGTGCACAAAAAGTAGTTTATGTCCACATATATGGTATCGCCATACCCAGGAGAACCCGCTTAACATTTTATGAGGTATTTGTCTTCAGTAGCACAAACTGGGTACAACATATTGTGCATTAAAATGGCATATCAGTGGAAAATTGCAATTTTCACTTTGCACCAACTGCTGCGCATGAATTTCTAATGAAAAAACACCTGCGGAGTCAAAATGTTCATTACACCCCTTAAAATGTCTTAAGGGGTGCAGTTTCCAAAATAGGGATCACTACTTGGGGGTTTGTTTTACCATTTGACCTCGGAGCCCTGCAATTGTGGGCCAATGCTGTGGAAATCACCAAAATAGGCCTCAAATGGGCATGGTGCTCTTCACTTCTGAACCCTGTCATATGTCCAGGCAAATGATAAATGCCTTGATGGTTGTCATTTCTAAAATAGGGTCACTTCTTAGGGGCTTCCATTGTACTCTGGTACCTCAGGGCTTTGCAAATGCAACATGGCGCCCAAAAAACAATACAGTAAAATTTTCATGTCAAATAGTACTCCCGCCTTTCTAAACCCTGCCATGTGTCCAAACAGCAGTTTATGACCACATGTGGTGTATTACCATACTCCGGAGCAAATACTTTTCAAGTGTCAGGGTGCTTTTTTTTCTTTATTCCTTGTAAAAATTGAACATTTCCGGGTTTTATAAAAGAAAAATTTAATTTTCAATTTCACCGCATATTCCACTAAATTCAGCAAAAAGCCTGTGGTGTCAAAATACTCACTATACCCCTCAAAAAATTCCTTCAGGGGTGTAGTTTCCCAAAGAGGGTAACTTTTGAGGGGTTTCCACTGATTTGGTCCCGCAGGGGTTTTGCAAATGCGACATGGCACCCAAAAACCATTCCAGCAAAATCTGCATGCCAAGTAGCACTCCTGCCTTTCTGAGCCCAACTGTGTTTTCAAACACCAGTTTATGACCACATGTGGGATATTGCTGTACTCGGGAGAGATTGGCCTACAAATGTTGGGGTGCTTTTTCTCCTTTAACCCTTGCAGAAATTAAAATTTTGTAACATTTTAGTGGAAAAAATTTTGATATTCATTTTCACGGCCTAATTCCACTAAATTCCGCAAAAAAAACTGTGGGGTCTAAATGCTCACTATACCCCTCGATAAATTCCTTGAAGGCTTTAGTTTCCAAAATGAGGTCACTTTTGAGGGGTTTCCACTGTTTTGGTCCCTCAGGGGCTTTGCAATTGCAACATGGAACCCGAAAACCATTCCAGCAAAACTTGAGCTCCGAAAGTCAAATGGTGCTTCTTCCCTTCTGAGCTCTGCTATATGTCCAAACAGCAGTTTATTACCACATATGGGGTATTGCTGTAATCGGGAGAAATTGCTTTTCAAATATTGGGGTGCTTTTCTCCTTTATGTCTTGTAAATATTGAGGATTTATACATTTTATTGGAAAAAATTTAGATTTAAATTTTTACATCTTAATTCCACTAAATACAGCACACAATATGTGGGGTTAAAAGGCTCACTATACCTCTTGATAAATTCTTTGAGGGGTGTAGTTTGCCAAATGGTGTATTTTTGGGGGTGTTTCCACTTGTTTGGCACCACAAGACCTCTTCAAACCCAACATGGTGCCTAAAATATATTCTAATAAAATGGAGGC
This sequence comes from Rhinoderma darwinii, assembly GCF_050947455.1. Taxonomy (NCBI): domain Eukaryota; kingdom Metazoa; phylum Chordata; class Amphibia; order Anura; family Rhinodermatidae; genus Rhinoderma; species Rhinoderma darwinii. The sequence goes on along the minus strand of NC_134694.1, from coordinate 70,418,294 downwards.
CCCAAAATCCACAAGGTGCTCCTTTGCTTCTGAGGCCTGTGCTTCAGTCCATTAGCACACTAGGGCCACATGTGGGATATTTCTAAAAATTGTTCCAGATTTTGTTTTATTAAAACAGATTTTCTACAAAAAATTTATTGTAAATTTCACCTCCATTTTGCTTTAATTCCTGTTAAACACCAAAAGGGTTAAAAAAAACTTTGTAAATGCTGTCTTGAATACTATGACGGGTGCAGTTTTTAAAACGCAATGATTTATAGGGGGTTTTTAAAATATAAGGCCTTCACAGCCATTTCAGAACTGAACTGGTCCCTGAAAAAATAGCCTTTTGACATTTTCTTGAAAATGTGAGAAATTGCTACTAAAGTTCTAAGCCTTGCAACGTTCTGGAAAAATAAAAGAATGTTCATAAAACAATGCCATAAAATAGACAAATGGGATATGTGAACTAGTAACTATTTTGTGTGGTATTACTATCTGTTTTACAAGTAGATACATTTAAATTTAGAAAAATGCACATTTTTGCAAATTTTCTCAAAATGTTGGTATTTTTCACAAATAAATACTGAATGTATCGACCAAATTTTACCACTAACTTAAAGTACAATGTGTCACGAGAAAACAATCTCAGAATCGCTTGAAAAAACAAAAGCATTCCAAAGTTATTACCACATAAAGTAACACATGTCACATTTAAAAAAAAGGCCTGGTCCATTAGGCGAAAACAGGCTGCGTTCTTAAAGAGGCTCTGTCACCAGATTTTGCAACCCCTATCTGCTATTGCAGCAGATAGGCGCTGCAATGTAGATTACAGTAACGTTTTTATTTTTAAAAAACGAGCATTTTTGGCCAAGTTATGACCATTTTTGTAGTTATGCAAATGAGGCTTGCAAAAGTCCAAGTGGGTGTGTTTAAAAGTAAAAGTCCAAGTGGGCGTGTATTATGTGCGTACATCGAGGCGTTTTTAATACTTTTACTAGCTGGGCTTTCTGACGAGAAGTATCATCCACTTCTCTTCAGAACGCCCAGCTTCTGCCAGATCACGCTGTGACGTCACTCACAGGTCCTGCATCGTGTCAGATGAGCGAGGACACATCGGCACCAGAGGCTTCAGTTGATTCTGCAGCAGCATCGGCGTTAGCAGGTAAGTCGATGTAGCTACTTACCTGCAAACGCTGATGCTGCTGCAGAATCAACTGTAGCCTCTGGTGCCGATGTGTCCTCGCACGTCTGACACGATGCAGGACCTGTGAGTGACGTCACAGCGTGATCTGGCAGAAGCTGGGCGTTCTGAAGAGAAGTGGATGATACTTCTCGTCAGAAAGTCCAGCTAGTAAAAGTATTAAAAACGCCCCGATGTACGCACATAATACACACCTACTTGGACTTTTACTTTTAAACACACCCACTTGGACTTTTGCAAGCCTCATTTGCATAACTACAAAAATGGTCATAACTTGGCCAAAAATGCTCGTTTTAAAAAAATAAAAACGTTACTGTAATCTACATTGCAGCGCCTATCTGCTGCAATAGCAGATAGGGGTTGCAAAATCTGGTGACAGAGCCTCTTTAAGGGGTTACAAATTGAACAATGGAGAACATCATCATGGGGCAGAATAAATAGTCAGCGAGGTATGTAAAGTATATGAGTGTGGTCTGGATGGTGAGGAAAAGAGAACTTTTACAATCAGAGAAAACTTTGTGAGTCACTGGATTTACAGAGGTTTAAAATATGTAAATTGCCATTAGAATTATCTCTAACAAAGATCATTGTTCCATATAAAAAAACACCATGCGAGATTTTGACATCCAAGAGGCCTTTCTCTTGCAGTGAAATAATGTACAATTACAACATTAAATACCCAAAATGGGTGTATACAAAATGATATCATCATATACAACAATTGAAAGCAATACATATGCATCAAATCTAAAAGTGACAAACTTTATTCAAATGCTACATTGCTGATTGTTAAAATCCGGGCGCTGTGGAGCAGAAAAAGTTTAATACGCTAAGTTGCAGACTTATCCTCTTCATGGGAACAAAAACATTAATCTTATTGTTTTTGGCATCTTCTAGACACCACTGCGCATGTCTGATTTGGCTCTCTTCACTGCGCATGTCTGACCCTATCTGCCAAAAGCTACTGCGAATGTCCGTTACTAATTACTTTTTTTTTTCTATATCTTTTTATTAAATTTTCAAGATATAAAACAGTACAAACATATAAATCAGTTTGATACATAAGTTATCCAGCAATTTCCATTGGATTTTATAACACGTCGAGTGGTGGATAAACCATATCTTCAGCATACATTAACTGTAGTATTTTAACAATTGTATAAACAGGGGAAGGGGAAGTAGAAAGGACTTAGAAAAAAAGGAATGGGGGTTCCTCACAAAAGATACAAGAATATCATAATCAATATCTATGTTTTCCATAGAACAGGGAAAATCCTTGTACAGTACGTTTCAGGTTCAAGTATATGCAACATGGCAGGAAACAGAATAAAATAAAATAAATTATATAAACGGTACATAAGTTATATAAGAAGGTCAAAAACCTGTACCTTTCTAGTAAAATTTATATACTTCTATGTAATTGGTATGGAATTAAATGGATTTAGGAGATTTTAGGATTTCCGTAAACCTCTAAAGGAGATCCATGGGTCCCAGACGAGTAAAAATTTAGTATGAGAATGAGACTCCCAATGTGAGAACTCTTCAAATCTGTAAATTTGATCAATCATGTTGATCCATTGAGGGATGGTCGGGATTGTCGAAGTAGTTGATTAGACTAAATTTAGTAAGATAGCAAACTGGCTATCCGAGCTTTCATCAGATGATCCTAATTAGAATGGGATTTTTCAGCATGCTGGAGAGTAAAAAAGCACACAGTGATGGTTCCTTTTGTGTCCAAAACCAGTCTGAAACTTTATTTCTCAAAGTAAAAACAGATAACAGAACCTCTTACAAACTAGGCAGGGTTTGCATTCATCCTGTCGAATCACAATAGAAACACAAGCCTTATTTTTTTTTTTTTTATATATATAAATGTGCTTTTAGTATGTTATTAAAATAAATTTTATTTATTTGTGTTTTTGTGTTGTACTTTTTTCTATTTTTCTCACTTTTACTTCACTATGGGGGCTGCCATTTTTTTTAAATCTCTGTACGTGTCGATTAACGACACATACAGAGATGGAATACGGCACATACATCCCCATAGAGAATGCGAACGGGAGCCGTTCCATTCACTATAGTGTACGCTGTCTGTGTGGGAACAGCGCATGCACCGCTCCCACACAGTCCAAAAGGAAGGTCTTTGGCAGAGCGACATCCGGCGCCATTTTCATGTAGGCAGCAGTGGCGGCAGGAGCAGGTAAGTTATGTTTGTGTATGTGATGTGTGTATTATGTTCGTGTTATACTGTCTGATTACCACTGTATCTAATCCTCCTACACTGTGTGCCGCCATTTTCTAAGCGAATGCACAGTGTAGGAGGATTAGAAGATTCAACCACCTCCTTCTCCTGGCACTAGCCAGGATAAGGGAGGGGGGATTGTGTGAGCACACTAGAGCATGTGTGTCTATACCAAATTTGCAGCATAAAGCAATGAGGTTGCTTTACCACATTGCAATGCTGCAATTTTGGGAATTGCTCCCTCTAGTGACCAGCACATGGAAATGTTATAAATTAGAATCTAGTTTATAATATTTCCTGTCTTGTGAAAAAATTAAAACAATGTTTAATCACTTAAATACTAACTGTTTAACTGTAAGAAAAAAAATTCTAGCGACACATTCCCTTTAAAACACAGCCAATCAAATGATGACACGTTGTTAAAGCTCCCCTTTCCTTTGTCTGAGAGTAAACCTGTGTATGTGACAAAGGAAACAGCCAGTTCATACCTGTTGCACCAAAGCTATCAGTTAATTTCCTAATTAGAAATTAACTGATAGCTTTGGTTCTGCAGTCGCTAGCACTCTGCTTTTCCTTGAGTTTTGACACATTGCACTATGCTGATCCTTATCAGCAATGGACCAGAAATTTTAACTTTCATGTAGTCTGTCCCTTGTTATAAATACTTAATAAAATGTGTTTTTTAATTAATGATAGTTGGGAAACAGGGCTCTATATGAACTATAGACTCTGTTGGCCAGCTGCCATACTGCCAAGGCGGTACGGTCCTGTGGGTCCACGAACCCTACGTGACAGTACGCTCAGGTCATGGACCCCGCTGGTTAATCCAAGACCAAGACGCCGTTCCTCCTACTACACCTCCTGGCATTGTTGATCCACGTTTCTCTTTGCCACTTCCTGACCGCTATGATGGAGACGCGAGGACCTGTTGTGGATTCTTGAACCCGTGCCAGATCCACTTCCGTCTGTATGCAAGTGCATTTTCATCTGACGGTGCAATGGTCACCTTCATCATCTCTCTCCTCACTGGCAAGGCCCTTGCTTGGGCGAACCCTATCTGGGAGAGACAAAGACCTGAGACCTGTGACTTCCAGGGCTTACTCCGCACTTTTCGATTGGTATTTGATGAGCCTAGACGAGTCTCGTCTGCAGCAGCCTCCTTGATGAATCTATGCCAAGGAGACACCTCCGTGGGCGAGTACGCCATCCACTTCCGCACCCTGGCGGGAGAACTGTTGTGGAACAATGAGGCCCTGGTGGCTAAATTTTGACATGGACTGTCCCCTAGAATTAAGGACGAGCTTGTCGCCCGAGATCTGCCGTCTACTCTGGATGATATCGTCCTTCTGTCCACCCAGATTGATTTGAGGATCCGAGAACGGTTCCAAGAGGCTCGTCGGGAGGGAGGCCTTCCTAGTCAGGCTCCATTCTTGCAGCAACCTCTGTTATCCTCTGATGCCGATCCTCATATGGAGTCTGTAAGCGTGGAGCGGTGTAAGCTGTCTTCTTAGGAGAGACTACGCAGACGCACTTCGGGACTCTGTCTATATTGCGGCCATCTTGTGCGCCTGTGTCCCCAAAAGCCCCTAAGCCTAGGGTTGGTAGGAGAGACAACCTTGGGTAAAGAAGTACTTCCGTCCAAATTGTCCTTAACCGTGACCATAGTGTCCTGCGAGAGAACGCATCAGGTCTCTGCATATCTGGACTCTGGATTCGCTGCTAATTTCATTTGTAGAGACCTGGTGGATCTTCTTCAATTGCCCACTACCCCTCCGTTGACGGATGCATCGGTAAATGGACTTCCTCTGCCAGATCAGGTTATTGATGTGACCAAGCCACTGAGGCTCCAAGTGGGAGCTCTCCACTCCGAGTTGCTATCATTTTTTGTCTTGTCCAAGGCCGTTAATCCCGTGCTGCTGGGCCTGCCTAGGCTCTGACTACATGCCACAGTCCTGGACTGGAACTCTGGAGAGGTTCTCCAGTGGGGTCTCGAGTGTCACAATCATTGCATGGGACAGATTCGTTCAGCTCAGCCTTCACTGCCTCAGTCACTGGCAGGATTGCCTGGTCATTTTGCTGCATTTGCAGACGTCTTCAGCAAGAAGGAGGCGGAGACACTGCCCCCACACCGGGCGTATGACTGTCCTACCGAGCTGATTCCTGGTGCATCCCTTCCCCGTGGTAGGGTATATCCTCTCTCTTTGCAAGAGACTCTGTCCATGTCCGCTTATGTTAGAGAGAACTTGGAGCGGGGCTTCATACGCAAGTCTTCCTCCCCGGCAGGAGCCGGGTTCTTCTTCATCAAGAAGAAAGATGGTTCTCTACGTCCCTGTATCGACTACCGGGGTCTCAACCAGATCACGGTGAAAAATAAGTATCCATCGCCATTGATCTCAGAATTATTTGACCGTATACGTGGTGCCAAGATTTTTTCCAAACTAGACCTGCGTGGGGCCTACAACCTAATCTGGATTCGCCAGGGTGACGAATGGAAAACAGCATTTAACACCCGTGATGGACACTATGAATATCTAATGCTGCCCTTCGGCCTGTGTAATGCTCCCGTGGTCTTCCAGGAGTTTGTTAAAGACATCTTTGTGACTTCCTCTATGTTTGTGTAGTAGTCTATCTTGATGATATCTTCATTTTTTTTCTCCAGATCCTATGACTCATCAGAGACATTTCCGTCAAGTCTTTTGCGGTTAAGGGAGAATCATCTGTACGCCAAGTTGGAGAAGTGCGTGTTTGAGAGAGATGCTCTAACCTTCCTGGGCTACATCATCTCGAATAGAGGTCTCAAGATGGATCCTGAAAAGGTAAAGTCCATCCTGGAATGGCCACGTCCTCAAGGATTCGCTAATTTTTACAGACAGTTCATCCCAAACTTCTCTTTAATGACATCTCCTATCTCTAACCTCACCAAGAGGGGCATGAACGCTAAGGTGTGGACTCCTGAGGCAGAGTCCGCATTCAATAGCCTGAAGAGTGCCTTCACGTCAGCCTCTATCCTCCATCATCCAGATGTTTCCCTACAGTTCTCGTTGGAGGTGGACGCCTATGTTTGTGTTGGTGCACTCCTGTTCCAGAGAGGTTCCAAAGGCAAGTCAATGGTATGTGGATATTTCTCTAAGCTCTTCCCTTCCGCAGAACACAACTACTCGATTGGGGATCGGGAGTTACTGCCCATCATATTGGCCCTGGAGGAGTGGAGACATCTACTAGAAGGCGCAACTCATCCCATCTTGATTTTTACGGACCAGAAGAACTACCTCCAGACGGCCCAATGGCTGAATCCTCTTCAGGCCAGGTGGTCACGATTCTTTGCCAGGTTCGAGTTTGAGCTCCATTATCGCCCGGCTGACAAGAATGTGAGGGCCGATGCCTTGTCCAGGTCTTTCAAAACAGAGGACACCATGGAGATGCCACAGAACATTATCGACCCGTCCTGCATTGTCTCGGTCAATCCGCTGCAGGTTGGGGACATTCCTCCAGGGAGGTCTTTTGTGCGCATGGCTGACCGAGGGAGAGCCCTCCACTGGGGACACGCCTCTAGACTGGCAGGTCACACGGGGACCCGTAAGAGCCGGGATCTGATTGCCCGTCATTTCTGGTGGCCCACGCTGCCCAAGGACGTTATGGACTTTGTTTCCTCCTGCTTTGCGTGTGCAGCTAACAAGGTTGCTCACTCCAGACCTGCCGGCCTGCTCCAGCTATTGCTTGTGCCCGATGCTCCCTGGCAGCATATAGCGATGGGCTTTATTACTGACCTGCCTCCCTCAACAGGATGCAGTGCTGTCTGGGTGGTGGTGGATCGATTTTCGAAAATCATCTACTGGCCAAGCTGTTTATCCAACACATCTTCTGCCTGCATGGCTTGCCACAGCATATTGTGTCTGATTGGGGGGTTGAGTTCACCTTCGAGTTTAAGGAGATCTTGGACACCAAGAGAGTGAGAGGAAAGACTTTTTATTTAGTGGATTGGAGGGGGTTTGGTCCTGAAGAGAGGTCCTGGGAGCCAGAGGAGAATCTCAATGCTCCTCAATGCTCTTACTCTTCTGAAGAAGTTTCTTTCTCGCTGTGGTCCCAAGAAGAGGGGGCGTAAGAGGGGGGATACTGTCATGTCCGTGGCTGTGGGCCTTCAGTTCCACTCTCTCCCTGACAGCCGCAGCCACGAGTCGGAAAGCGCTGGCCCCAGTCTCCTCCTCAGGAGACACCAGCGCTCGCTTCCACTCAGCCGGATCCCGTAGGGTGACCGGACTTTAATGAACTATCAGCCCATAAGTCCCTGGACTATAAGAGGGGTTCAGCCCCTTGCTTCTATGCCTGAGCGTTGTTGTCGTATCCTAAGTCTGTCTTGCAAATGGTCCCATAGTGTTTCCTGCTCCCAGTGTTCCCTGTTCCTGTATCCTGATCTAGTGCCGTGCTGTATACCACGCCTGTCCTGCTACTTCACGCCTGACGTCTACGTGCTGCCTAGTCCCAGCCCAGCCTGCCTTGCTACTGTCCGAGCTGCCACAGGTACCCTATATGAACTATAGACTCTGACCTGCGCCCTGTTGGCCAGCTGCCATACCGCCAAGGCGGTACGGCCCTGTGGGTCCACGAACCCTACGTGACATCTGGTAATAGGACCTCGAAAGGTTGGGTAATTTGCAAGGTCTGAAGTGGGTTTCTTGTAAGAAACATACGTTCACTTTTTCCTTATGTAATAAAGAAAATATTTGCCCTCTCTTCACTGGGGAGTTTAAACCCCTAACTGTAATGACGGGGGTGGGGAGACAGACAAGTGAGCCCTAATCTACCCGCCACTCAGTCCCTGCCTACTTGCAACGACCCGCCCTAGGCGACGGGGTACAACTGGGCGACGGTCCCTACGCTCAATAAGTGCACGACAGACAAACAGACAAGGGTACACAGAGCTAGGGGGAGAAAGGGGCAGTTGCCCACGGCAACACCGTGAGCAATAAGAGAAGTGAACAAGCCGAGTCAAACCAGGAGAGTACGAGGTGCCAAACGCAGAGCAGGAGAGTAGTGAACAAGCCGAGTCAAACCAGGAGTGTACGAGGTACCAAACGCAGAGCAGGAGAGTAGTCAGCAAGACGGGGTCAATATGAAGCAAGGACAATGGTACAAGAAGCTGCAGCAGGTCCAGGAAACCAAACGAGAAGAATCACAAGCAAAGGAGGAACAGGAAAGGCAGGTATAAATAGACAGAGGGCGGGAGCTAGCTCCGTCTGGCCAGATTGTGATAGGTTCTCCCACTCCTAAGCCTGCCACCCTGAGTGGTGGAAGATGGAGTCAGTCTCACAGACATAGAAGCAGGTGCAGACTGATTATCTATGGGCGTTAACCCCGAAGCTGTGCCTGGCAGATCCTTTACAGTACCCCCCTTTTATGAGGGGCCACCGGACCCTTTCTAAGTGGACCTGGTTTACTGGGGAAACGAAGGTGAAACCTCCTGACCAATATCCCAGCGTGAACATCCCGAGCGGGTACCCAATTCCTCTCCTCCGGCCCGTATCCTCTCCAATGGACCAGGTACTGGAGGGAGCCTTGGACCATCCTGCTGTCCACAATCTTGGCCACCTCGAATTCTGCCATACCGCCAAGGCGGTACGGCCCTGTGCGTCCACGAACCCTACGTGACATCTGGTAATAGGACCTCGAAAGGTTGGGTAATTTGCAAGGTCTGAAGTGGGTTTCTTGTAAGAAACATACGTTCACTTTTTCCTTATGTAATAAAGAAAATATTTGCCCTCTCTTCACTGGGGAGTTTAAACCCCTAAGTCCTCTCCTCCGGCCCGTATCCTCTCCAATGGACCAGGTACTGGAGGGAGCCTTGGACCATCCTGCTGTCCACAATCTTGGCCACCTCGAATTCTGCCCCCTCAGGGGTGAGAACAGGGACCGGAGGTTTCCTCGAGGGAGCCAAGGACGGGGAGCAGCGTTTAACCCGTTAGTGACCGCCAATACGCCTTTTAACGACGGCCACTAACGGGCTTTATTCTGATGCATATGCCTTTTTACGGCACTGCATTAGGATAAAGTAAACAGAGCAGGGAGTGTCAAATCTCCCTGCTCTCAGCTGCTAGAGGCAGCTGAGGGCTGGGAGCGTCCCTGCTCTGCCGGGTGAGATCGATATTAGTATCGATCTCACCTGTTTAACCCTTCAGATGCGGTGCGCAATAGCGTGCACCGCATCCGAGTGGTTTTGGAGAGAGGGAGGGAGCTCCCTCTCTCCCCCACCGACACCCGGCGATAAGATCGCCGAGTGTCTGTGTCTCTAATGGCAGCCGGGGGCCTAATAAAGGCCCCCAGGTCTGCCTGGAGCGAATGCCTGCTAGATCATGCCTCTGGCATGACCTAGCAGATGCCTGCCCGTTTTAAACGGACAGGCAGTAATACACTGCAATACAAAAGTATTGCAGTGTATTATAATAGCGATCGGAGAATCGCATATTATAGTCCCCTAGTGGGACTAGTAAAAAAGTGAAAAAAAAGTTTAATAAAGTTAATTTAAAAAAAAATGTGAAAAAAATGAAAAACCCAGCTTTTCCCCATACATAATGCTTTACTATTAAAAAAACAAAATAAAGTAAAAAAGCTACACATATTTGGTATCGCTGCGTCCGTAACGACCCCGACTATAAATCCATTACATTATTTAACCCGCACGGTGAACGCCGTAAAAAATGTAATAAAAAACTATGGAAAAATTGCTGTTTTCTGTGAATCCTGACTTAAAAAAAATGTGCTAAAAAGAGATCAAAAAGTCGCATCTACTCCAAAATGGTACCAATAAAAACTACAAGTCTTCCCGCAAAAAAAAAGCACTCATACGACCGCATCGGCGAAAAAATAAAAACGTTACGGCTCTTCAAATATTGAGACACAAAAACAAGTCATTTTGAAAAAAAAGCGTTTTTACTGTGTAAAAGTAGTAAAACATACAAAAACTATGCAAATTTGGTATCGTTGCAATCATAACAACCCGCTGAATAAAGTTATTGTGTTATTTATATCACACAGTAAACGCCGTTGATTTAAGACGCGAAAAAGAGTGGCAAAATTTCAGGTTTTTTTCTATTCCCCCCCAAAAAAAAGTTAATAAAAGTTAATCAATAAATAATATGTCCCCCAAAATGGTGCTATTAAAAAGTACAACTTGTCCCGCAAAAAACAAGACCTTACACAGCTATGTCGACACAAAAATAAAAAGGTTATAGCTCTTGGAATGCGACGATGGAAAAACGTAAAAAATGGCTTGGTCATTAAGGTCTAAAATAGGCTGGTCATTAAGGGGTTAAGGAGGGAGGCATGGAACACGTTGTGTACTCGAAAAGATGGGGGCAACTCCAGTCAGAAGGAGACAGGATTGAGGACTTCAATGACCTTGTACGGCCCTATAAACCGGGGAGCAAACTTCTTGGACGGGACCTTAAGGCGCAAATTTTTAGACGATAGCCACACCAGATCCCCAACCATAAACAAGGGGTTAGCAGAACGTTTTCTATCTGCCTGAGTTTTTTGTATGCTCTGGGACGCCTCTAGGTTCTTCTGAACCTGAGCCCAGACTGTGCACAGTTCTCGATGAACGACCTCTACCTCGGGATTGTTGGAACTACCAGGTGAAACGGAAGAGAACCGTGGATTAAACCCAAAATTACAGAAAAAGGGGGAGACCCCTGACGAGTTACTGACCCGGTTATTAAGGGAAAATTCGGCGAGGGGAATGAATGAGACCCAATCATATTGACAGTCAGAGATAAAACACCCTAAATATTGTTCTAGAGACTGATTAGTCCTCTCAGTTTGGCCATTAGTTTCAGGATGGAAGGCAGAGGAGAAGGACAGATCAATCTCCAACTTTTTACAGAAGGCTCTCCAAAACAATGAAACAAATTGTACCCCTCTATCAGAAACAATATTGACAGGGACCCCATGGAGACGCAGGATGTGTTTGACAAACAGGGTAGCTAACGTCTTAGCATTGGGTAGTTTCTTGAGGGGCACAAAATGGCACATCTTACTGAAGCGGTCTACTACAACCCACACCACCGACTTGCCTTGAGATGGAGGCAAATCGGTGATAAAATCCATGGAGATATGGGTCCAAGGTCTCTGGGGAATGGGCAAAGAACAAAGTAAGCCCGCTGGTCGGGACCTGGGAGTCTTGGACCTAGCACAAACTTCGCAAGCGGCGACGTAGGCCTTAACGTCTTTAGGCAACGCAGGCCACCAATAGTTTCTGGCAATGAGGTGCTTGTTACCCAGGATGCCTGGATGGCCAGATAGTGCAGAGTCATGATTTTCCCTAAGTACCCTTAGCCGGAATTGCAGGGGAACAAACAGCTTGTTCTCAGGAAGGCTCCCGGGAGCTGAACCTTGATCAGCCGCAATTTCAGAGACTAAATCAGAATCAATAGCGGACATGATTATACCTGGAGGCAAAATACAAGCAGGATCTTCCTCCGAAGGAGGGCTGGCCATGAAGCTACGTGACAGTGCATCAGCCTTAACATTTTTAGACCCAGCCCTATAGGTAACCACAAAGTTGAATCTGGTAAAAAAATAACGCCCAACGAGCTTGTCTCGGGTTTAGCCTCCGGGCAGATTCTAGGAAAACCAGATTCTTGTGGTCGGTAAGGACCGTTACCTGGTGTCTAGCCACCTCCAGGTAGTGGTGCCACTCTTCAAATGCCCATTTAATGGCTAAGAGTTCACAGTTGCCAATATCATAGTTACTCTCAGTGGGTGAAAACATCCTGGAGAAGTAGGCACAGGGACGGAGATTGGTGAGGGACCTGGTACCCTGGGACAAGACAGCCCCCACTCCCACCTCGGACGCGTCAACCTCCACGATAAATGGCTCCATTTGGTTGGGCTGAACCAGCACCGGGGCCGAGATAAAGCACTTCTTAAGGACCTTAAAAGCCTGGACAGCCTCAGGAGGCCAGGGGAGGAGATCAGCACCTTTGCGAGTGAGATCCGTAAGAGGCTTAGCGATGACCGAGAAGTTAGCAATAAACCTCCAGTAATAATTAGCGAACCCCAGGAAGCACTGTAACGCCTTCAGGGAGGCAGGTTGGACCCATTCCGCCACAGCCAGGACCTTGGCAGGGTCCATGCGGAATTCATGAGGAGTGAGGATTTGGCCCAAAAATAGTATCTCCTGCACCCCAAAACACACATTTTTCGGTCTTCGCAAACAGTTTGTTTTCTCGAAGGACCTGGAGCACCTTCCTGACATGCTCAATGTGGGAGGACCAGTCCTTGGAAAACACAAGTATGTCATCAAGGTACACTACAAGAAATACCCCCAGGTAGTCTCTTAAAATCTTATTTATGAAATTCTGGAAGACCGCGGGAGCATTACACAACCCATGACGAGGTATTCGAAATGACCTTCGGCCGTGTTAAACGCAGTCTTCCACTCATCCCCCTCTTTGATGCGGATAAGGTTATCAAACTTAGAGAACCATTGGGCCCCCTGAACCTGATTAAAGAGATCAGGAATTAGAGGAAGGGGATACTGGTTCGTTACAGTGACCTTATTCAAGCTTCGGTAGTCAATGCATGGCCTAAGACCACCATCCTTCTTCCCTACGAAGAAGAAGACAGCACCTACCGGAGAAGTAGAGGGGCGAATGTAACCCTTGGCCAGGCATTCCTGGATATATTCTCTCATGCCTTCACGTTCGGGACAAGAGAGATTAAATATCCTACCCTTAGGGAGCTTAGCTCCTGGTACCAAATTGATTGCGCAATCATATTCTCTATGAGGAGGTAACATTTCGGAGGCCTCCTTAGAGAAAACATCGGCGAAGTCCTGAACAAACTCAGGTAGCGAGTTCACCTCCTCAGGGGGAGAAATAGAATTAACAGAAAAACATGACGTCAAGCATTCATTACCCCACTTGGTAAGGTCCCCAGAATTCCAATCAAACGTGGGATTATGCGACTGCAACCAGGGAAGGCCTAAAACCAAATCGGACGATAATCCCTGCATTAACAGTACAGAGCACTGCTCCAAATGCATGGAGCCAACAAGGAGTTCAAAAACAGGGGTATGCTGTGTAAAATAACCATTAGCAAGAGGAGTGGAGTCGATACCCACTATCGGGACAGGTTTAGGCAAATCAATCAAAGGCATAGCTAGAGACATAGCAAATTCTACAGACATGATATTAGCAGAAGACCCTGAATCCACGAAGGCACTGCCGGTAGCAGACCTACCACCAAAAGAGACCTGAAAGGGAAGCAAGATTTTATTACGTTTCATATTTACGGGAAATACCTGTGCGCCCAAGTGACCTCCCCGATGATCACTTAGGCGCGGAAGTTCTCCGGTTGCATTCTTACGCTTAGGACAGTTGTTCACTTGATGCTCGTCATCCCCACAGTAGAAGCAGAGACCATTCTTCCTGCGGAAATCTCTACGTTGTTGGGGGGACACGGAGGCCCCGAGTTGCATAGGTACCTCCGAGTCTTCCGGGGAGGAACGAAGCAACGGAACCTCGGGAGGCATCATGGGGGAGTCAGAGGAGAAAACATCAAGACATTCAAGTCGTCGTTCCCTGAGACGTCGGTCAAGTCGTACCGCTAAAGCCATAACCTGGTCTAGGGAGTTTGAAGAGGGATAACTAACTAGCAGATCTTTCAGGGCGTTCGACAGACCCAACCTAAACTGGCACCTTAAGGCAGGGTCATTCCACAGAGAAGCTACGCACCACTTCCTAAAGTCAGAGCAATACTCCTCAACAGGTCTCTTACCCTGACGTAAAGTCACCAGCTGACTCTCGGCAAAAGCAGTCTTGTCAGTCTCGTCATAGATGAGTCCGAGAGCAGAAAAGAAACGATCAACGGAGGAAAGTTCAGGGGCGTCAGGAGCCAAGGAGAAGGCCCACTCTTGGGGCCCTTCCTGGAGCCGGGACATAATTATACCCACCCGCTGGCTCTCAGAACCTGAGGAGTGGGGCTTTAAACGAAAATAGAGCCTACAACTCTCCCGAAAGGAGAGAAAAGTCTTCCGGTCCCCTGAGAACCGGTCGGGCAACTTGAGGTGGGGTTCAAGAGGTAAGGTGAGGGGGACTACCATGGTAGCATCAGGCTGGTTGACCCTCTGAGCCAGGGCCTGGACCTGTAGGGAGAGACCCTTCATTTGCTGAGCCAGGGTCTCAAGGGGGTCCATAGTGGTGTCAGGGACCAGGGTAGACTAGGTATGGGCTTGTGATTATGTAATGACGGGGGTGGGGAGACAGACAAGTGAGCCCTAATCTACCCGCCACTCAGTCCCTGCCTACTTGCAACGACCCGCCCTAGGCGACGGGGTACAACTGGGCGACGGTCCCTACGCTCAATAAGTGCACGACAGACAAACAGACAAGGGTACACAGAGCTAGGGGGAGAAAGGGGCAGTTGCCCACGGCAACACCGTGAGCAACAAGAGAAGTGAACAAGCCGAGTCAAACCAGGAGAGTACGAGGTGCCAAACGCAGAGCAGGAGAGTAGTGAACAAGCCGAGTCAAACCAGGAGTGTACGAGGTACCAAACGCAGAGCAGGAGAGTAGTCAGCAAGACGGGGTCAATATGAAGCAAGGACAATGGTACAAGAAGCTGCAGCAGGGCCAGGAAACCAAACGAGAAGAATCACAAGCAAAGGAGGAACAGGAAAGGCAGGTATAAATAGACAGAGGGCGGGAGCTAGCTCCGTCTGGCCAGGCTGTGATAGGTTCTCCCACTCCTAAGCCTGCCACCCTGAGTGGTGGAAGATGGAGTCAGTCTCACAGACATAGAAGCAGGTGCAGACTGATTATCTATGGGCGTTAACCCCGAAGCTGTGCCTGGCAGATCCTTTACACTAACATTGAATTTGCAACTATAATGTTAGCCATAGATATGTGTCGGTAAGTGTGAAAGCAGCACCCTAGCGGTGTCGTAGTGACCTAGTTTGAATAGGAAGGACATAATAAACTGTTAAACCTTAGAAACAGTGTGAAATGGTACAATATAGTACGATTCATTAGATAGGACATACTTGACAGCTGCAAAAAGGTACATCATATGAAGAGAAAAGAATGAGCCTGCAGAAAAAGAAAAACAATAGGGTAGCAAAAATCGGTCCATTTTGCAACAATAGGATATATATACGTAGGACACAAGAAAAAGTACTCCATTTGCTAGGAAAGTTCTCAAGTGGGGTCTGTTGTCAACTTCTGTGGGGTAAGTTTCCCTGCTTTGCGTTTGGGCTTGGAGCTCTTTCCACTAGATGGTTGCTGCCAATGTTGAGGGGCACAGCAGGTAGATCATCCAAATCTTGCACCAGAAACAAGCAAATATCAGCAGCACTGGACAAAAGGATATAAGTTGGGTGCAAGCCTCTTAAGTCACAGTCCAATGACCCTTCAATATAAGTAAAAAGGAAAGTGAGGCAGCACTACCAAATTTGTGAAAATAATGATCCGTTTATTCCACTCGTGTGCGACGTTTCAGCTCAGTGTGAGCCTTTCTCAAGCATCTTGAGAAAGGCTCACACTGAGCTGAAACGTCGCACGAGTGGAATAAACGGATCATTATTTTCACAAATTTGGTAGTGCTGCCTCACTTTCCTTTTTACAAATCTTGCACCACATTCCAGTTGGCAATTTCCAAAGGAAGGATGTCTAATCTTTCATAGATGTCGCCCAGATCTCCTGTAGAGCGGATGACAGATTTGCGACCTGGGAAATTTATCAGCAGACCAAAGGTGAAAAACCATCTATAGGTGATTTGGCGGTTTCTAAGCTAGTCAGTAAGAGGTTTCAGGTTTATTTGTTTGTTTAGGGTTACTGTGGATAGGTATTGAAAGATAGATCATTTTTCTCATTCGTATGTCAGTTCCTCTCTCTCTCTCTCTTGCCTTTTCCAAAATGAGATCCTTAGTTTTGAAATTGAGGATTCGGCATATGACATCCCTCGGCGGATCTGACGTTTTTGAGCCCCTTGAGGGCTCTGTGCACAACCAGATTTGCCGGATCATGACTTCCCAGGATGTCTTTCAAAATTTATTCGGTAGCGACCGGAATCCTGTGCCACGGATTCTTGGATGCCCCTGATGCAGAGGTTGTTTCTGCGTCCGCGGTTGACCTGATCCTCCATATATAAGTAGAGAGCATTTAAGTGGTGTTGACATTTTCCCAGGTTTGATGTATTGGCTACCATATAATCTATTATGCCATTTTGGGAAGCTTCGAGCGATTCAACTCTGTGGCCTATATGATTAACATCATGTTTTATGTCTGCCAGTTTTCATAATTGGCGTCATTGCTGGGGTAATTGTTTTTTTCATGAATGCTCTTGAAACCGGCAGGTCATTTGATGGAGAATGGAGTTCTGTGTCACTTTGATCATCTTCCCCAGAGTCCACATTTGGCGTGGATTGACCATATAGAGGTGTTTGGTGAATTTTAGCATTAGCAACCGCTGTATCATTTGTGGATCTCTTAACAAACTTATCTAAGTCGCCTTGAGCGATGGATGACTCGGAGGTATTTGGCTTTTCCTTAGTGGGTGCTTGACCCTATTTGAGCATTTGGCTCTTTGAAGGGAAACGTAATGTACCTAGTTACATACTGTGCTATGGAGGGTTCAAGTTAGCATCATTGTGGCGGAGCGCTCCCTGTATTAGGATGTTGTAAGAATAGCTGTGTGGAAGGGTGTGCAGAATCCTCCAAATAAGTTTAGAGTCACTGAGTTGCGCAGTGTGCGGAGGTAATGCTCCAACTTATTCCTGACAAGTGAGGTATTTAACAAAGCAGAGCGTATTCCGGGTTGTTGTGCACTTCTCAAGTCTATACCTCTGGCACACAGGTATTAGTTTTTATGCCACAGTTCCTAATCCCAACCTCGGTGGTAAGGGGTACTTGAAGAGCAGGTGTAATGATAATGAACTTAGGGCCCCAAGAGGCTCCTAATGGTGTAAGCCTGTTTTTATCCACCTACCTCAGGGTGCTGTAGGTCTTCAATGAAGGTTGGTCCAGGGCACATAGAAAGCGGTATGGAGCCACCTCAGGCCCGGCTGTGTGGACGGCTGAAAATGTAGGCCGCTGCTTTAGCCTCTGAAGTAGGCCTTAGAGGCCTGTAAGTCCAGATTTCTGCCGTCGAGATGAGGGGGAGAGCGAGGGGACCGTAGCAGTCGTTGGCTGTGAGGGTTATGGCAGATATCTCCCCTCCGGTATAGAAAGGATCTTGTCCTGTCTGGGCCGCACCTCTGTCCGGGCCAGACTTACGTCCGACGGCTGAAGATTTAGCCGGCTCTGGCTACGTGTGTAGGCCACGAACATTAAACACCTCGTTTCACGCCTAAAAGTGATGGGGATGATCATCCCGGACTGGGGAGGTGCGGTAAAGTGATGGGAATCTGTTTGGGAGCCCCTTGGCAGGTGCATGATGTCGGATTTCTATGTGGGATTCAGCTGTCTTGGCCACGCCCCCTCATTACTAATTACATTGACAGCCCATGTGCAGCGCTGTCACATGCTGCTATATTATCCCAATTGAGCACGCACCTCCGGGCAGCTCATTGGTCAAACATGTTAAAAGCAAATGAAACCAAATTTGCATGTTGCCATAGCGCTGCATTATGCAACACCACGGCAACCAGCAGTATTAGCACTGTAGACTAAATGTATATAACGGGGATAAAGATTCATTGCATGAAGTGTTATGTGTTTCTCCATCAACTAGCGCTGTTATCGCTGTATTTTGGGCAGAGGGATCGGAGAAGACATATTATATTATCTCATTTACTCACAGATTAAATCCTACATGTGACAATAGAAGATAGTATGACAATTTAAAAATAACCAATACCTACTACTGAGTGTGAATTGTATAATGCACTATATTCACCATCAAAATAATTAGAGCTCATCACCAATGAGGCTTTCCTCTTTCCCAGCAATTCCAGATCAACCTACAGAGGTATCAAACACAAATATATTGTGAATATTCAGTGATATAAAATAGGTCAAGTTAAGATCTATCTAACAGCTACCCAACTACATCATACCCAAATATTTTTAAAATACAGGGGAAAAAACTCCAGATGTTAAAGACAAACTATTTACTACAACAGACTAACAAAGGCAACCTGTCATCAGCATTTCACCTATTGAACTTTACTCACCCCTCGCTGGCCGCTTCTGTCAAAAGTTCATTGTCGTTATCCCCTCTCCTAAACTCCTCCTCCGACTGTAAATAATAGTCTGCAAACATTTTACGCCATTTATGGTAATAATCCGGAAGTCCCGCTCGTTCCCCTTCTTATGCCCGCCCACCGCCGAAAACTAGCCCGCGCTCAATGCTGAAATCTCATCTGAGATAGCATGCATGCGCCGTCATGTATGGCCCGACACCTTTCCCTGCTTTGTCCAGGCCTCAAATCTAGTTATTGCGCATGTGCCACTATTGTGTCCCGTTATGCCCATGCACCAGAACAAAAAATCTATGCACAAGCGTGGGATTTTGTGTGTGCTAGGGGAAGGCGAGGAGCTGTCAATCAAAAGTAAGGAGGCAGCGTAAACTCGGAAAGGCTTGAGGAATGAAGATATGACTCTTATGCTCATTAGCACATGGCGCAGGAACACTAAAAAACTGAACCCTAAAGGTACAGAGCCTACTTAGAAGATGACTAATGGTTACATAAAAAATATTTTTCACCTACTTCCACCAGGTATTGCTGGTTTAATAGGTGAAATACTGGTGACAGGTTCCCTTCAAGTCTAGTGGCAGTCAAACTTTTGCATATTCACAATCCCCCAACTTTAAACTCAAGGTTCAGACCTCGCTGTTGAAGTGCATACAATAGGAAGATACATAATAATTCTTTCAGACAAAGTAGCCTCTCTCGATCGCCACCACTTTTCAATCCAGGGTCATCTATTTCACTAAATCTAAACTGGTTTACAGAGTTACCTATATCTAAAAAATGTTTGGGGACAGGTAAATCCACCAAGCCCTTTCTAATCGTGCTCGTATATTTATTGAAAGATTCACGGACTTCCATGGTTGGCACCCCTACATATATTAAGCTACATAGACATTCAATCAAAAAGAACAGAAGATTGGAGCAGCACTGTGAATAAACGCCTAACTAGTGACCTCTCCTTATGTACTAGATATCCAAAAAAAAGAGAACATGAAGCAGCACTCAAAAAAAGGAAATTTATTCATTCAACATAGGAATGCAACGTTTCACCTCCTCTATGAAGGCAATTCAATTTTTGCCTCAGGCAGCAGAAAAGTTAGAATCGGCCCTGCCTGTACACCTGGTGGCGGTGGGCACCGGGGTAATAATGCAGAGTTAGGGTTAGCCTCTGCATCGGCTACCACTAAGCTCCGCCTTAGTAATGGACAAAGTCAATCAGCCAGCGGCCATTACTAAAGCAGTAGTAATAAAGTTTAAAAAAAACAGACACATAGAAAAAATATTTAATTGAAATTAAAAAAAAAACACACAACAACCGTTAACAAATTTATTGAAAATAAAATAAAAACCGCCGTCATCGAAGTAGTTCCCCAATTCAACGTAGTCCAACAACCGAACCTGTAAAAGAACTAACACAAAAAAAAACCCGATTAGTAACATAAAAAAGCAATACAATTATTATACTTACCTTTCCTTGGTCCGTGACAGTAAACTAAGCAGTGACAGCTCTAAGCTGTCATTGATTATTTTACATCACGTGGTCCCAGATTATCCCCGGGTCATCGGGGCACAACGTGATGTGGGCTAACCAATGACAGCTTAGAGCCATCAATGCTTAGTTTACTCAGGCTTGTAAAGGGCGCAGGATCACCTGAGATATGCCAGAATTTTGTCGCATCTCAGGAGCATGGGCCACTAAAAAATCCTAGTGCGGGAACTCCTTCAAATACAAAGGAGTCCCTGCGCAAGGCGTTATTAGCGATCATTCACCTACTTTCAAAAGTAGGTGAATGATTGCTAGTGACCAGGTTAGGCCCTGTTCACATCTGTGTTCAGCATTCTAGGCTTAGATAAAGGGCCCATGTGTGATACCGTCTGCTGCGCCCTGTAGCGAAGCCTACCGCATGGTAGGCTTAGATACATGGCCCATGTGTGATGTCTGCTGGACCCTGTATCTAAGCCTACCACATCGTAGGCTTAGATACAGAGCCCCAGCAGACAGGAATCTTATACTTATACTTACCCTCCTCTTTAGTTCTGGGCGCAGCGCAGTGACGTCATGATGCTGAAGACATCCGGACCAGCGCTGCACTCAGGAGCGAGGAGTGTAAGTATACTGTTAATATAGTAACAGGGGCACTTGTAGTTTATTATGTAGGCCCAGTTACTATAATAGCTGAGAATAGACGTGGTGCGGGGGGCCTCAGGCCCGCCTAGCTTTGCGGCCTGGTCACAATTATGACCAATATGACCCCTATAGCTACTCCCCTGCTTGTTTAACCTACAACGTAATGGTTGTATAGTTCTGCCAATATATTGTCAGTTGCAGGGGCATTGTAAGAGGTACACTATATAATCACTGACACAATTCAGAAAAATTTTAATTACAAAGGTTTCTAGGATGATAGTTGATGTAAAAGTTTTTGTTCTGTGGGTGATATTATTACAAAATAGGCACCTTGAATGGCCACACTGGTAAGAACCTGAAATGGTGGGGAACATTTTTAGTATCTGAGATTTTGTCTCAAGGAATCTGCTAGGGGCCACTAGATTACGTAAAGTTCTCAATCTCCTAAATGTTATTATTGCTCTAACAGGCAGGATAACTTTAACCACTTAAGGACGCAGCCTATTTTGCGCCTTAAGGCTCAGAGCCCATTTTTCAAATCTGACATTTCACTTTATGTGGTAATAACTTCGGAATGCTTTTATCTATCCAAGCGATTCTGAGATTGTTTTCTCGTGACACATTGGGCTTTATGATAGTCATAAAATTTGGTCGATACAGTGAGCATTTATTTGTGAACAATAGAAAAATTGAGAGAAAATTTTGAAAATTAACATATTTTTTTAATTTAAATGCATCTGCTTGTAAGGCAGATGGTTATACCACACAAAATAGTTACTAATTAACATTCCCCATATGTCTACTTTATGTTGCCATAATTTTTTGAATATTCTTTTATTTTTTTAAGGATGTTACAAGGCTTAGAACATAACCAGCAATTTGTCATGTTTTCAAGAAAATTTCAAAAGCCTTTTTTTAGGTACCAGTTCTGAAGTGGCTTTGAGGGGTCTATATATTAGAAACCCCCATAAAACAATTAAAAAACTAGACTAGAAGTCTTCCAAACAGCATTTAGAAAGTTTCCTTTTAACCCTTTAGGCTTTTCACAGGAATTAAAGCAAAGTGAAGTTGAAATTTGCAAATTTCATTTTTCTTGCAGAAATTCAATTTTAATCCATTTTTTTCTCGAACACAGAAGGTTTGACCAGAGAAACATATGTATTGCCCAGAATCTGCAGTTTTTAGAAATACCCTAGTGTGAGGTAGACTAAAACACAGGTCTCAGAAGCAAAGAAGCACCTAGTACATTTGTGGCCTCTTTTTTATTAGAATATATTTTAGGCACCATGCCAGGTTTCAAGAGGCCTTGTTCTGCCAAAACAGTAGAAATCCCCCAAAAGTGACCCCATTTTGGAAACTATACCACACAAGGAATTAATTTATTGGTGCTGTGACCACTTAGACCCCACAGTTGTTCCACAGAACTTATTTGAATTGGGCTGTGAATTTAAAAAACTAAATATTTTCCAATAATATGTAGTTTTTGCTTAAAATTTCTGATTTTTACAAGGAATAAAATAGCACTTTTTGTTGCCCAATTTCTCCTAAATGTGTGGCAATACCCCATTTGTGGTGATAAACTGCCGTTTGGGCCCGTGGGAGGGCTCAGAATGGAAGGAGCGCTATGTGTTCTTTGGAGTCCAGATTTTGCTGGATTGGTTTTCGGATGCAATGTCATATTTGCAGAGCCCCAAAGGTATCAAAGGAATGGAAACCCACCAGAAGTGAGCCCATTTTGGAAACTACACCCCTCAAGGAATTTATTTATGGGTGTTGTGACCATTTAGACCCCACAGTTGTTCCACAGAACTTATTTGAATTGGGCTGTGAATTAAACATTTTTTTTAATATTTTCCAATAATATGTCGTTTTTGCTCAAAATTTCTTATTTTTACAAGGAATAAAATACCGCATTTTGTTGCCCAATTTCTTCTGAGTGCCGCAATACCCCATTTGTGGCTGTTATCTGCTGCCTGGGCATACGGCAGGGCTCAGAAGGGAAAGATGAGGGGGATGAGCTGTGCGGAGTGCATCAGAGTAAATTAAAAATCAAGGGATGTATGATAAATTCTAAAACAATCTTTCATACAGAGCCCTGGTTTTTCAGGACACGTGTCGCATTGCTATATTGTGTCCTTCCTTATCCCACTCTTATCCCACTCCTTATCCAGACTCTGCAACTCTTTTGACTTTTTCCCTTCTTGCCAGTTTGAGGAACTTCTCCTGAAAAGTGTTGCCCTGGTTCGATGCATGTGGCCTCGCTTCCAGAAGTCCTGGGTACCCCCCCTTCCTGGTCCCTAAAGATTAGGATCTTGATAACCACCTCTTGAAATTCCAGGAAATTTCCCCTCTGGCCTGTACATCGATGTAGCACGTACGCATTGTACAATGCCATCTGTATGATGTGCACGGCCAGCTTCTTATACCACACCCTCGATTTCTGCATGGCGCTGTAGGGCTTCAGGACTTGATCTGACAAGTCCACCCCTCCCATGTACCTATTGTTGTCCAGGATGCAGTCTGGTTTGGGGGTCTCTGTACTGGTACCTTGTACAGGTACATGGGTGCTGGTGTGGCCATGTATTGTTGTCAATACAAGGACATCTCTCTTGTCCTTGTACTTGACACACAATATATTGCTGCTAGATTGTGTCCTGCTCTCACCCCTTCTGAGTGTTTGCCCAAGCAGAGTCTTAGGGAGGCCTCTCAGATTTTTTCTAGCAGTGCCGCATGCCACATGACTTCTGGAAGTGAGGCACTTGAAGAGTGGGACGCTGGTATAAAAATTATCCAGGTAGAGGTGGTAACCCTGGTCCAGCAGTAGGTGCACCAAATCCCACACAATTTTTGCATTAATTTCCAGTAAGGGGGGGCATTATGGGGGCTGAATACTGCTGTCCTTCCCTTCATATACTCTAAATTTGTACGTACACTACCGTTCAAAAGTTTAGGGTCACTTAGAAATTTCCTTATTTTTTAAAGAAAAGCACAGTTTTTTTTCAATGAAGATAACATTAAATGAATCAGAAATACACTCTATATATACATTGTTAATGTGCTAAATGACTATTCTAGCTGCAAACATCTGGTTTTTAATGCAATATCTACATAGGTGTATAGAGGCCAATTTCCAGCAACCATCACTCCAGTGTTCTAATGGTACATTGTGTTTGCTAACTGTGTTAGAAGGCTAATGGATGATTAGAAAACACTTGAAAACCCTTGTGCAATTATGTTAGCACCGCTGTAAACAGTTTTGCTGTTTAGAGGAGCTATAAAACTGACCTTCCTTTGAGCTAGTTGAGAATATGGAGCATTACATTTGAGGGTTCGATTAAACTCTCAAAATGGCTAGAAAAAGAGAGCTTTCATGTGAAACTCGACAGTCTATTCTTGTTCTTAGAAATGAAGCATATTCCATGCGAGAAATTGCCAAGAAAATGAAGATTTCCTACAACGGTGTGTACTACTCCCTTCAGAGGACAGCACAAACAGGCTCTAACCAGAGTAGAAAGAGAAGTGGGAGGCCCCGCTGCACAACTGAGCAACAAGACAAGTACATTAGAGTCTCTAGAGTGAGAAATAGACGCTTCACAGGTCCTCAACTGGCAGCTTCATTAAATAGTACCCGCAAAACGCCAGTGTCAACGTCTACAGTGAAGAGGCGACTCCGGGATGCTGTCCTTCAGGGCAGAGTGGAAAGAAAAAGCCATATCTGAGACTGGCTAATAAAAGGAAAAGATTAATATGGGCAAAAGCACACAGACATTGGACAGAGGAAGATTGGAAAAAAGTGTTATGGACAGACGAATCGAAGTTTGAGGTGTTTGGATCACACAGAAGAACATTTGTGAGACGCAGAACAACTGAAAAGATGCTGGAAGAGTGCCTGACGCCATCTGTCAAGCATGGTGGAGGTAATGTGATGGTCTGGGGTTGCTTTGGTGCTGGTAACGTGGGAGATTTGTACAAGGTAAAAGGGATTTTGAATAAGGAAGGCTATCACTCCATTTTGCAACGCCATGCCATACCCTGTGGACAGCGCTTGATTGGAGCCAATTTCATCCTACAACAGGACAATGACCCAAAGCACACCTCTAAATTATGCAAGAATATTTAGGGAAGAAGCAGGCAGCTGGTATTCTATGTGTAATGGAGTGGCCAGCGCAGTCACCAGATCTCAACCCCATAGAGCTGCTGTGGGAGCAGCTTGACCGTATGGTACGCAAGAAGTGCCCATCAAGCCAATCCAACTTGTGGGAGGGCCTTCTGGAAGCATGGGGTGACATTTCTCCCGATTACCTCAGCAAATTAACAGCTAGAATGCCACAGGTCTGCAATGCTGTAATTGCTGCAAATGGAGCATTCTTTGACGAAAGCAAAGTTTGAAGGAGAAAATTATTATTTCAAATAAAAATCATTATTTTTAACCTTGTCAATGTCTTGACTATATTTTCTAGTCATTTTGCAACTCATTTGATAAATATAAGTGTGAGTTTTCATGGAAAACACAAAATTGTCTGGGTGACCCCCAAACTTTTGAACAGTAGTGTATACCCTGATGCACTCTTGCACAGCTTATACATTTTCACGCCATATCTTGCCCTCTTACTCGGCAGGTACTGGCGTAATTGAAGCCTCCCTTTAATATCTACCAGGGACTCATCAACAGAAATACACTTCTCGGGAGTGTATGCTTGGGCAAACCGGGCACTGAAATGGTCTAACAGGAGTCTCAGTTTATACAAACAGGGGTCATCTCGGGGTGGGCACTGCTCATTATCAGCATAATGTAAGAAGCAAATTATTGCCTCATAACGCATTCTGGACATGGCCATGCGGTACATCGGGGTGTGGTATAACATGTCTGTACTGCAGTAGGTCCTAATGGATGGCTTTTTCAGAAAGCCCATGTTCAAGAGCAGACCTCTGAATTTGCCCAACTCTGCTGCGTCTACAGAAGTCCACCTGTGGGATTGGACATAAAATGATGTGGGGTTCTTTGTTATATACTGTTGGGCACATGAATTTGTCTGGGACACCATAATCTCTATAAATTCATCTCACTGAGCCCTGCCGTATTA
The DNA here is from genome assembly GCF_050947455.1 of Rhinoderma darwinii. Lineage (NCBI taxonomy): Eukaryota > Metazoa > Chordata > Amphibia > Anura > Rhinodermatidae > Rhinoderma > Rhinoderma darwinii. Next base: position 70,392,470 of record NC_134694.1, on the reverse strand, counting down.
AATTTTATCCCTGGGCTACCTGTGTACTCAGGGATTTGGGGCTCGTAATTGTCTGGTGTGGTAGTCCTGATGAGGAGGCCTGCACCTTTTAGGCATCTGTCACTGAGTCAGCTAGCGAGGTTGACACTCCTTTCCTTTTATCCGCTAGTGACTTAGAAGAACCCCTGAGAAGGCAAGCCAGGACTAACTCTGAAGCGCCCCCTGATCTCATTTGGGTAATAATCCAAGATAATTTTGTACCCCATATCCTTGAGCTCACTGGCAATTACAGCGATACATTTCGACATGGCAGGGCTCAGAGTGCAGAATTGATTTAAAGGAACAGTGTCATGGCAAATAATTTTTTTTATATGTTAAAGATGTTAGTGCTTTAATAAAAACGTTTTTATTCATTTGTGTGTTTGTGTTTTACTTTTTCTTATTTTTACACTTTTTCTTCCCTATGGGGGCTGCCATTTTTTGTTCCATTTCTGTGTGTGTCGATTAACGACACACACAGACATGGAGTACGGCAGCCACAGTCCCATAGGGACTGCGAACGGCTCCCGTCCCATTGACTGCCGTGTACGGCGTCTGTGTGGGAACTGCGCATGCGCCGCTCCCACACAGTCCTATTCGAAATTGGCGCCGTCCGGCGCCATTTTCCTGTGGACCGGAAGTCGCGGCCGGACTGTAATATTACTACTTCCGGTCGCGGCTTCCGGACTTGTGCACATGGAACAGCGGCAGCAAACGGAGCGGACGGGCCAGAGGGAGCCGCGGCGGCAGGAGCAGGTAAGAGATTTCAATGTATGTTAGTGTTTGTGTGTGTTTACTACTATATGTAAACCTACTACACTGTGGGTTACCTCAAAAAATGGCGACACGCAGTGTAGCAGGTTAAACCTTTCAAACCCCTCGTTTATCCCGGCACTAGCCAGGATAAAGGAGGGGGGGATGCTGAGAGCTCACTAGAGCGAGGGCTTTTAACCCAATGTTGCAATGCTGCAATTTTGGGAACAGCCCCATCTAGTGGCCAAAAATGGGTAGTATTATAAATTAGAAATAATTTATAATATTACATGGCTCGTGCCAAAAAAAAAAAAAAAAATTTGAACAATGTTTAATCACCCACACACTAAATGTTTAATTTTTAAAAAAAATACATGTTTTTAGGGCAACACCATGCCTTTAAGTTATTTTTTTTAGATGAATTTATTGCTGTAATGGTGGCCCAGACAAATTTGTATGCCCAACAATTTATATCCCAAAACCTCAGTTTAATTGATGTGCTACCCGATAGATAGACCCCCATAGATTCAGCAGAGATAATAAAATTTTGGGGCCTTGAGGAAACCGAGCATTAGGTCCTACTGGAGCACGAATATATTGTACCACACCCCAATGTACCGCGTGGCCATGTCCAGGACACGCTTTGAATCGATCCTGAGATTTCTACATTATAATGATAATACACAGTCCCCTCCACCGTTTTGGCTGCTTGTTTGAAATTAGGCCCCTCACAGACCATTTAAGTGCCAAGTTTGCCCAGGCTTACACGCCCGAGAAGTTAATTTCTATTGATGAGTCCCTGGTACATTTTAAAGGGAGGCTTCAACTCCGCCAGTACCTGGCAAGAAGGGGCATTGCTAGGGACTTAACAGATCAGGGGCACAAGCCCCGGGACATATATTTAGCCCCCATCCCCGAAATTATTATTTTTTTACATATCGGAGATAGCATATCTAGAAGACTAAGGCTGGGTTCACACACCCTATTTACGGACGTAATTCGGGCGTTTTAACCTCGAATTACGTACGAAAATACTGCTCCAAAGCGCCGGCAAACATCTGCCCATTCATTTGAATGGGTTTTACGATGTACTGTGCCGACAGTCATTTTTTTACGCGCCACTGTCAAAAGACGGCACGTAAAAAAGACGCCCGCGTCAAAGAAGTGCATGTCACTTCTTGGGACGTAATTGGAGCCGTTTTCCATTGACTCCATAGAAAAACAGGTCCAATTACGTCCGTAGTGGACGCAGCGACAAACGCCTGCACATGCAAAAACGTCTGAAATTCAGGAGCTGTTTTCTCCTGAAAAAAGCTCCGTAATTTCAGGCGTATTGGACGTGTACGTGTGACCATACGCTAAGGCTCCTATAGCTACACCGCTGGATAGAATTGGAGACATTGTCTCAGCAGACAGTATCATACATGATAGGCTTAGATATATGGCCCAGCAGACAGTATCCCACCTGATAAACTTAGATACAGAGTCCCAGCAGTAAGTATCCTTGTACTAACATATGTCTACCCCCCAAAAAAATTTGTGTTTATATATATATATATATATATATATACTATATATCTATAAGTGTGTGTATGTCATTGCAGCTCCTGCGCTGGACCGGGCAAAGGTAAGTATAATAATTTATTTTTACGTGTTACTAATTTTTTTTGTGTTTGTGTTTTTTTACCGTTTCGGTCATTGGACATTGGACTACTTCAGATTCGAGGACTACATCGATGACAGCTTTTTTTATTTTCAATAAAAAGGTTAATGAGGGTTGTATGAGTTTTATTTATTTCAATAAAATATTTTCTCCATGTCCTTGTATTTTTTTAAACTTTATTACTACCGCCTTAATAATGACTGCTGGCTGATTGACAATGTCCATTACTAAGGCGGGGCTAATGTTAGCCGGTAAAACCCTAACACTAACCCCCATTATTACCCTGGTACCCACTGCCACCGGGGGTACCGGGTACGATCTTGTACCTGACCATCTGTAGTGATGGATGGGCCCTGGGGCGGTCGCAGGCTGGTATTATTAGGCTGAGAAAGCGCAAAAGCAGACGGCCTTCCAAACCTGGTAATGCTAGCCTGCTGCTGTGTTGTATCTGGCTGGTTATGAAAAACGGGGGGGACCCACATTGTTCTTTCCAATTATTTATTTGAAAAAAAAAAACTACGTGGTGTCCCCCTCATTTTTCATAACCAGCCAGATACAATAAAGCAAGAGCAGGATAACATTATCAGTCTGGGTAGGCCCACTGTTTTTGGACAGCCTCATAATACCAGCCTACGGCCGCCCCAGTGCCCGTTCTTTACCACAGATGGTCAGGTACTGGATCGTACCCAGCTCTTCCCGGCACACCTGGTGGTGGTGGGTACCGGGGTAATAATAAATTTTCAGTGGCTAACATTAAGCCCCGTCTTAGTAAAGGACACTGTCAATCAGCCAGCAGCCATTACTAAAGTGGTAGTAATAAAGTTTAAAAGAAAATATAAAGACATAGAAAAAATATTTTATTGAAATAAAAAAAAAACACACAACCCTCATTAACCATTTTATTGAAACTACAAATGCCATCATCGAGGTAGTTCTCGAATCCGACGTAGTCCAACATCCAAACCTGTAAAGGAACTCACAAAAAAACAAACACATTAGTAACACACATAGTAGGCTTAGATACAGGGCCCATGTGTGATACTGTCTGTTAGACCGTGTATCTAAGCCTAACATCCCGCATCGTGACGTCATGCGCGGCACACAGTGTTGTGACGTCATGACACGAGAAGATGTCGGGACTTCCGCTGCGCTCTGAAAGTAGGAGGGTAAGTATAGGGTCATTACTGTAGTAACAGGGGCCCATGTATTTTATTACATCAGCACCAGTTACTATAGTTAATGTTTTTAGATGCGGTGCCGCGGCCCCCCTTGGCTTCGGGTCCTGGTCGCAATTGGGATCGCTGCACCACTGAATGTGGCAGTCACCCGGGAAACCGGGCCAAAGATCCGGGGCTTGGGACCCGAAGGCCCGATGCTAGCAACGCCCCTGCTGGCAAGTAAGAGGACAAGGTATGGCGTGAAGATGTATACGCTGTGCAAGAGTTAATCAGGGTACACCCACAGGTCTATAAATATTACGAAGGGAAGAACACCCACCCCCAGAATGCCCCATCTTCCTTGTAGCTAAAGAAAAAAGTGTGGGATTTAGTGCCCCCGCTGTTGGACCAGGGTAACCACCTCTACCTGGATAATTTTAACACCAGTGTACCCCTATTTAAAGGGAATGTCTCGCTAGAAAAATATTTTTTTTTTAGTTTAGCTGTTAGTATATAAATGATTACACATTGTTCTAATTTTTTACATTTTTTCACAAGTCAGGAAATATCATAAATTAGATTCTAATTTATAACATTTCCATGTGCTGGTCACTAGAGGGAGCAATTCCCCAAATTGCAGCATTGGCATGTGGTAAAGCAACCTCATTGCTTTATGCTGCAAAATTGGAGAAGACACACTCGCTCTAGTGTCCTCAAACAATCCCCCCTCCTTTCTCCTGGCTAGTGCCAGGAGAAAGGAGGGGGTTGAATTTTCAAACCTCCTACACTGTGTGTCGCCATTTTTTGAGCGAATGTACAGTGTAGGAGGATTAGATACAGTGGTAATCACACAGCATAACACAAACATACACAAACATAACTTACCTGCTCCTGCCGCCGCCGCTGCCTTCGCTCCCTCCGCTCCTAGTCCTTGCTTCTGAACATATGGACGGAAGCCGCGACCGAAGTAGTCATCTTACTGTCCGGCCGTGGCTTCCGGTCCACATGAAAATGGCGCCGGATGCCGAAGACCTTCCTTTTGGACTGTGTGGGAGCGGCGCATGCGCCGTTCCCACACAGATGGCGTACGCTATAGTGAATGGAACGGCTCCCGTTCGCATTCACTATGGGGATGTATGTGCCGTATTCCATCTCTGTATGTGTCGTTAATCGACATATACAGAGATGAAAAAAAAAATGGCAGCCCCCATAGAGAAGTAAAAGAGAGAAAAAAGAAAAAAGTAAAACACAAAAACACAAATAAATAAATAAATAAAATGTATTTTAATAACATACTAAAAGCAAAAACATATATAAAAAAAATAATTTTGCGACACCTTCCCTTTAAGTGCCTCACTTCCAGGAGTACTGCAGCATGTGCCAGTGTTAGAAAAAAATATCAGAAAAGCCTCCCTAGGTCACTGCTTGGGCAAACACTAAGAAGCAAAAGCAGCGCACTATGCAGCGCAGGGGCGTAGCTAAAGGCTCATGGGCCCAGGTGCAAGAATTCAGCTTGGGCCCCCCTACCCCTCCCCAACAACACCATCACCAGACCCCTGCACGCGCCTATGCCCAGCCACCTTTCCCAACAGCCCCCATAGTATAATGCCCCCACACAGTATAATGCTCCCATAGCTGCCCCCACAGTATAATGCCCCCATAACTGCCCCATACAGTATAATGCCCCCCATAACTGCCCAATACCATATAATGCTCCCCATATCAGCCCCCACAGTATAATGCCCCACATAGCTGCCCCCATACAGTATAGTGCCCCCCCATATCAGCCCCATACAGTATAATACTCATATCAGCTCCCCATATAATGCCCCCCATATCAGCTCCCCCTACAGTATAATGCCCCCCATAACAGCTCCCCATACAGTATAATGCCCCCATATGAGCTTCCCATACAGTATAATGCCCCCCATATGAGAGCTCCCATACAGTATAATGCCCCCCATATGAGCTCCCCATACAGTATAATGCCCCTCCATATCAGCTCCCCATATAGTATAATGCCCCCCCATATCAACCCCCCTATAGTATAATGCCCCTATACAGTATAATATCCCTCAATATCAGCTGCCCATACAGTATAATGCCCCCCATATCAGCTCCCCATACAGTATAATGCCCCTTAAATCAGCCCCCATACAGTATAATGACTCCATATCAGCTCCCTATACAGTATAATGCCCTCATATAGTATAATTCCCCCAATATCAGCTCCCCATACAGTATAATGCCCCCCCATATCAGCTCCCCATACAGTATAATGCCCACCCCATATCAGCCCCATACAGTATAATTCCCCCATATCAGCCCCCCATGCAGTATAATGCCCCCCCACCTCATCAGCCCCCATGCCATATCAGCCCCCCATACAGTATAATACCCCCCGCCATATCAGCCCTATATACAGTATAATACCCCCCGCCATATCAGCCCCCCATTCAGTATAATGCCCCCTTGCCATATCAGCCCCCCATGCAGTATAATGCCCCCTGCCATATCAGCCCCCCATATAGTTTAATGCCCCCATATGTGCATAATAGAAAAATAACATAATTACTTACCTATCCCCGTTCCCACGCCGGGTGGAGGATCCTTCTCCTCCTCCGGTCTGTGCTATGAGTGACTCAGAGCAGACAGGCGTGATAATGTTGCTACACCGCAAACACAGACAGCAAAATACAACACAATACATTACAAGACAACACAATACAATACATTACAAGACAACACAATACATTACAATACAGACTCTGCAGCTCACCTGGAGTCCTCCACACCGGCTCTTCCACGCTGGCTGGAACGCTCGTCACGTGACGTCATGGTCACAAGGTACACTAAGTGTACCATGTGACCATAACCAGGAAGTGCCGGCTTCATGGCACAGAAAATTTATTTAATCAGCACGCTGTATGGCAACGGGGATTAGTGGCCCGGTCGCAACTGTGACCCCTCTAGCTACGTCACTGATGCAGCGACAACGTATTGTGTGTCAAGTATAAGTACTAGAGGGCTGTTCCAATATTGAGCACAATACACGTTGATAGCAGCATCATTGTCCCAGTATGAGGTACCAGTACAAAAAACCCCAAGCCAGACTGCATCCTGGTCTATAATAGGTACATGGAAGGAGTTGATCTTCAAGATCAAGTGCTGAAGCCGTATAGCGCCATGCGAAATTTGATGGTGTGGTACAAAATGATGGCCGTGCACATCATACAAATGCCATTGCTTACATATTTTATCTATGTGCAGGCTAGAGGGGAAGCTTCCTGGAATTTCAAGAGGTGGTTATCAAGGCCCTAATACTTGGCAACCAGGAAGGGATGGGGCAGAACTTGTGGAAGTGAGGCCATACGCATTGTACCAGAGTAACATTGTACAAATGAAACCCCACCCCCCACCCCGACTGGTAATAATAATAATTCCCATTTTTACGGCTTAATTCTAATAAATTCACTAAAATGCCAGTGGGGTTAAATTGCTCACTACATGCCTAGATGAATTCATTGATGGCTTTTCCTAATGTTTTGCCCCTCAAGGCCTCTGCAAACCTATAGTGGTGCCTGGAAAACACCCTAATGAAAAGGAGGCCTCCAAATCCACATGGTGCGTCTTAATTTCTGAGGCCTGTCTTTAGGTCAAGTAGCACATTAGGGACATAATGGGATATTTATGAAAACGAGAGAATCTGGGTAATAAATATTGAGTTGTGATTCTCTTTTAACTTCTGCTGTGTGATGAAACCAGTAAATATTAGCTCCACTTTGCTTCAATTTCTGTGAAACACCTAAAGAATGATCAAACTTCCTAAATGCTGTTTGGAATATGTTGAGAGTTACAGATTTAAAAATGGGGTTATTTATGGGGGTTTTCACATATACAGGCCCCGTAAAGCCACTTCAAAACAAAGGGTGCCTAAAAAATAGGCTTGGCAAATTTTGGTGAAAATGTAAAAAAAACTGTGAGTAAACTTATAAACCTTATAACGTCCTAAAAATGAACTAAAAATAAATGATGCCTACATAAAGAAAGAAGAGGAAACCGCAATACTCCAATAGAAAAATAAGAATCCTTGCAGGTGATGCTTTGGTGAATAAAGGATTCTTATTTTTCTATTGGAGTGCTGCGGTTAATCTTCTTTATTTGGATCTGCTGTTTCCCCAAAGTTGGGATTTAAACTGGGTCCGTCTTGTTCTATACCTGGCTGTGCTGCTGATTTCTTCTGTCTATGCCTACATAAAGAAGATATATGGTAAACCTTATTTATATAAAAATTTATGTGGTATCATTATACATTTTAGAAGCAAAGGAATTAAAATGTAGAAAAATTCTAATTTTCCCAAATTTTCTTTACATTTCGGATTTTTTTTTTAATAAATTAAGAAAATGTAATGGTTGCGGACTGCCAGCGTCTCCCTTCTCACAGTGTATTATAAAAATGACTCTGTCCTCTTCCTCCTTGCCTGAGCGTTGCTGTGTCTGCCCATGTTTGTTATTGAAAATGGTCCCTTAGTTGTATCCTGTATCCCGTGTTCCCGTATCCTGTATCCAGTAATTGTGTTTGTTCCAGTGTGAAGTCTCGTGTCGGAGTAGAGTTTGTCATCTGTGCCAAGTTTCATCTGTGCCAAGTGTCTGCCACGCCAAGTGTCTACCATACCAAGTGTCTGCCACGCCAAGTGTCTGTCAAGTCTTCTATACAGGTACTCTTGTCCTAGAGACTATCATTGACTATTGTTTGGCCAGATGCTACTCCGTTATGGCAGAGCAGCCTAGTGGGTCCACATACCCCACAGCCATGATAGTACACTCAGGCCATGGATCCCGCTGGTCAACACAAAAACTCAGTCCAGACGATGCAAGCGGACATGTGTGACCTCCGAGTACACCAGGGTTGGCTTCTACAGACTGTAAACACTATAATTACCCATTTGGATATTCCTTCTGTACCTCCTCTGGCTGCTTCCGCTGCTCCACTACCTGCTATCCCTCCTGTCTGTCCTGGATCTGTAATTTTGTTGCCTCTACCTCCTTGCTACGACGGGGATCCTAAGACCTGTAGAGGCTTTATCAACCAGTGTACGATCCACTTCAAATTACGCGCCCCTCTCTTCCCCTCAGATGAGGCCAAGGTCGCTTTTATTATTTCTCTCCTCTCTGACAAAGTCCTGGCATGGAAACTTGGAACGAGAGGGCCTGGAATTCTCTGATCTGCCACTGTTTCTAGAGACTTTTCGTACAGTGTTCGAGGAACCGGGTCGAACACCCTCTGCAGCTGTCTCACTGCTGACCCTCAATCAAGGGAAATTAACTGTAGGGGAGTACGCCATCTACTTCTGCACAGGAGCTGGCTTAGAATAATGGGGCCTTAGTGGCAACTTTCTGGCAGGGCCTGGCCTCTCATATAAAGGATGAATTGGCAGCTCGAGAGCTTCCTGCTACCTTGGATGCCCTAATACTTCTGGCAACCTGAATCGATATGAGGATCCAAGAGCGCACTTTGGAAGTACGTCGGGAGAAGGGGCTTTGTCGACTGGCACCCAAATTTCAAAGGCCTCTACTGCCCTCTCCTACTGCACGTCCGGAGGAGCCTATGCAGGTAGACAGACTGCGACTGTCCGACCAGAAACGACAAGCACCTAGGCTTGATTGTAAAGACAATCATAGGTGAATCTCCCTCGACTACTAAATTCTTTCCCAGACTTTCTATTCCTGTGTCTATCATCACCGGTGAAGGATCGCACTCAGTACCTGCTTACTTGGATTCTGGATTAGCTGCAAACTTTATCCAGTAGGACTTAGTAGACTGTCTCCACTTGGCTACTGTTCCTCTTGAAAAGGGGGTTCGTCATAAAGTCTTCTTCACCAGCCGGAGCCGGATTCTTCCTCATGAATAAAAAGGATGAATCACTCTGACCGTGCATCGATTACCGTGGCTTAAACCTAATCACGGTAAAAAACAAGTACCTCTTGCCGCTTATCACCGAGCTCTTCGACAGGATTCGTGGAGCCAAGATTTTCACAAAACTAGATTTACCCGGGGCCTGTAACCTGATCCAAATTCGCAAGGGTGACTAATGGAAGACTGCATTCAACACCCGAGACGGTCACTACGAATATCTCGTAATGCCCTTTGGACTGTGTAACAATCCAGCGGTGTTTCAGGAGTTTGTAAACAACATCTTCTGTGATCTTCTGTATGTCTCTGTGGTTGTCTATCTGGACAAAATCTTGATATTCTCAACAGATCTGACAACGCATCGGAAGCTTGTCCGCCAAGTCATGTCGCAGTTAAGGGGTAACAGCTTATACGCTAAACTTGAGAAGTGCGAATTTGAAAGAAAATATTTGCCCTTCCTAGGCTATATTATCTCTGATCATGGTCTACAAATGGATCCGGAAGAAAGTGAAGTCCATTTTAGAGTGGCCACGTCCTCAAGGGCTCCGAGCCATGTCATCTGTGCCAAATGTCTGCTACGCCAAGTATCTACCACATCAAGTGTCTGTCAAGCCTTCTATCCAGGTACTCTTGTCCTAGAGGCTATCATTGACTATTGTTTGGCCAGCTGATACTCTGCTATGGCGGAGCGGCCTAGTGGGTCCACATACCCCACAGCCGTGACATACCAACCAAAATGTACCACTAATATCAAGTACAATGTGTCACGAAAAAACAATCTCAGAATCACTTGAGTAAGTAAAAGCATTCCAGAGTGATTACCACATAAATTGACACATGTCAGATTTAAAGGCCATGTAAACCTTCAAAAGTGTTTTTTTTCCCCAATAATGTATACAGAATAAAGAGCAGCTGTATCTCAAAAAGTAAGAAGAATTTTTAATAAAAACTAATTATAAAGTTGCACAAAATACACTGATTAACCTTTTTTTTTTTTATTTAAAAAAAAATCGCTTTCGAAGGTTTACATAGCATTTAAAAAAACAATTGGGTTGTACACTGAAGTACAAAACAAGCCACTTCCTTAAGGGTTTAACAAGGTGGCAAGAAAATTTCTACACCATCATAGAAGAGGATTATTTACTATAAAAGTAGTGAGACTATGGAGTTCTCTGAAAGAAGCAGTTATGGTGAATTCACTAAGGCCCCATGCACACGACCATAGTTTTCATCTCTAATTAGGGATGAAATTGCGGACCCATTCATTTCTATTGGCCCTGGACATCTTTCCGTATAGTTACGTATGTGTCCGTGCCGTAGAAACGATCCGCAAAATACAGAACATGACCTATGGGCGCTTCCGCAAATGCGGATGGTTATGGATGTGTATCCATAGCCGTCGGATTGGTATTTGCGGACTGTAAAAACTGGTACGCCCGTGTGCATGAGGCCTAAAAGAGTTCAAAAGGGGCCTGAATGTCTTTCTTGAGTGGAATAATATAACAAGTTATGGTTACTAGATTTCTGGAGATGATTTGTTGATGCAGGGATTTATTGTGATTGCCATATTTGGAGTCAGAATATATTTTTTTCACTAAAATTAGGAAAATTGGCTTTTTGCTTAATGGGTTTTTTTGTTTTCCTCTAGATCAACATTGCAGGATAATAGGCTGAACTGAACTTACGTCTTTTTTCAGCCGTACAAATGTAGTAACTATATTATAAACAGTGGTTAAAAAATTATTGGTTAAAAACGTATTGCCCAAAAAGTTCATGGCCATAGCAATCAGGTTACTGGCATGTATAAATCTCCTCTCAGCTGGTTTGAAGATATCTGCTCTGTTTTACAGGTTTGCTAATGACGTGCAGGTTATATTTTTAATTTGTGTGACATTTAATCAGCACATATTGAAAACCAGGGCTTATTTTTTCATTATATCTCATTGTAGATTATGAAGACAGCTTAATACAAGCCACCCAGCTGATGCACACTACTCCGTCAGGATCACTAGAATGCCTTCCAGAACAGAGATATTCATTAAGCTTTCTACATGAGAGGGATAAAAGGTTTACTAGTTTAATTAATAAACTAATCAATTGATTTTAGTGTTTTCGTCCGCAGCTTTCTCTCTACACATAATGTTGGGGTGAAAGTGACAAAACAATAAAATAATAAGGGTTTTAGATTGTTTTTAACCTAACAATGATATTACAACAAAATTGTGTTAAAAATACAGTATCCAAGAAAAGTAGTCCTGAAGCAAATTTAGTAACTCAGAAGTTAACACTGTTCAATTGCACCACTGGGCTATAGGTTCAAATCCATGTAGGTTCTACACGTATTTGTGTTAGTTTTCTCTGGGTGATTACAAAAAAGCATACAGACAGGGTCAAGGGGTTTTTCGCATCTAGGACATTTTTGGCACATCCACAGGATATGCTATAAACGTCCAATAGAGGCGGGTCCCACCATCTTTCTCTAGAATGGGACCCCTGACTCCTGTCCTACATGGTCCTGGCCACAGATTCACGTTGTGGACTGGAATACGGAGACAACCGAGCTTGCTTAACTACTCTATTTCCGTAACTACCATAGACGTGAATGGGAGTTACAGAACTGTGTAGCACAACGAGCTTAGCAAGCTCTGCTTTTTCCCGTACTACCTTCCACCTTAGTCACAGGACCAGCGACAGCGGGAAAACGACAGGGAACATTGTTCCAGAGTAAAACACGTGTCCCAGAGGTGGGATCTGCATCTATCGGACCTTTAAGGCATATCTTATGGATATGCCATAAATGTCAGAGATGGGAATACCCCTTTAACCCCTACCCGCACGACTCAGTAACTATACGTCGTCACGGGAGGTTACTTCCCGCACGAGGACGTAGAGTTACTGAGTCGTTCCCGATGCACACTGTCAGCGATGTTAAAAAAAAGTACACATATTTGGTATCACCGCGTTTATAACGACCCAAACTATAGAACTATAATGTTATTTTTCCCATACGGTGAACACCGCAAAAAAAATAAACGAAAAACTATGCCAGCATCGCTATTTTTTGGTCACCACCCTTCTAAAAATATAGAATTAAAAGTGATCAAAAAGTCGCATTTACCCCAAATAGTACCAATAAAAACTAACACCCGTCCTGCAAAAAACAAGCCCTTGCACAGTTTTTTTTACTAAAAAATAAAAAAGTTATACCTCTCAGAATATGGCAACACCAAAAAACTTGATTTTATTGTGTAAACGCTGCATAATCGTACCGACTTGCAGAATAAAGTAAAACGTAATTTATTGCGCACGGTGAACGCCGTAAGAAATAAAGAATTTAAAATGCCGAAAACTATGTTTTTTTGTCACGTTAGCATTAAAACTTAAAGTAATAAAAAGTGATCAAGAAGTTGTATGCACCATTAAAAGGTACCAATAAATGCTACAGCTTGTCCTGCCGAAAATAAGCCATCACACCGCTCAATCAACCAAAAAATAAAAAAGTTATGGCTCGCAGAATGTGGTGATACAAAACAATATTTTTATTTTTAACAAATAGACTTTTCTTTGTAAAAGTAGTAAAATATAAAAAAAAACTATATAAATTTGGTATCACCGTAATTGTATTGAAACGCAGAATAAAGTTAAGTTGTTGTTTTTACCTGCACGGTGAAAGACGTAAAAACAAAACCCCCCAAAAAATGGTGGAATCACCGTTTTTTCCAATTTCAGCCCGCAAATAATTTTTTTTCAGTTTCCCAGTACATTATATGGTACTTTAAATGGTGCCAATAGAAACTACAACTCCTCCCGCAAAACATAAGCCCACACACCACTCTTGACAGAAAAATAAAAACGTTATGGCTCTTGGTAAGCGGGGAGTGAAAAACAAAAATGAAAAAGCAAAAAAGGATCAGTCCTGAAAGGGTTAATTAATTTCTAATAAAAAACCCACTTATGACTACATATGGGGTATTGCCGTAATCGGAAGAAATTGCTTTACAAATGTTGTGGTGCTTTTTCTCCTTTATTCCTTGTAAAAATGAGAAAATTCTATTTTTAAGCAGAAAAAAAAGTAGAATTTCGTTTTCACAGACTAATTCCACTAAATTCTGCAAAAAAAACTGTGAGTTCAAAATGCAAACTATACCCCAAGAAAAACTCCTTGAGGGGTGTAGTTTCCAAAATAGGGAAACTTTTGGGGGGTTTCGACTATTTAGGCAACACAAGACCTCTTCAAACCTGACATAGTGCCTAAAATATATTCCTACAAAAAGGAGGCCCCAAAATCTTCTAGGTGCTCCTTTGCTTCTGAGGTCTGTGCTTCAGTCCATTACCACACTAGGGCCACATGTGGGATATTTCTAAAAACTGCAGAATCTGGGCAATAATTGAGTTGCCTTTCTCTGGTAAAACCTTCTGTGTTACAGATTTTTTTTTTATTACAAACGAATTTCGGCAAAAAAAAAAAGTACTTTGAGGGGTGCAGCTTTCAAAATTGGGTGATTTATGGGGACTTTCTAATATATAAGGCCCTCAAAACCACTTCAGAACTGAACTGCCCCCTGTAAAAATAGTCTTTTGAAATTTTCTTGAAAATGTGAGAAATTGCTGCTAAAGTTCTAAGCCTTGTAACGTCCTAGAAAAATAAAAGGACGTGAAAAAAACGATGCAAACATAAAGTAGACATATGGGAAATGTTAACTAGTAACTATTTTGTGTGGTATTACTATCTGTTTTACAAGCAGATATGTTTAAAATGCTAATTGTTGAAAATTTTCTCTAAACTTTGACGTTTTTCACAAATAAATATTGAATTTATCGACCAAATTTTTTCACTAACATAAAGTACAATATGTCACGAGAGAACAATAACAGAATCGCTTGGATAGGTAAAAGCATTCCAAAGTTATTACCACATAAAGCGACACATGTCAGATTTGAAAAAATTGTCTGTGTTCACAAGGCCAAAACAGGATGTGCCCGAAAGTGGTTAAGTTGCTTCATATGAAATCAGTCCTTGTGTGAGATAGGGAATATTCTGTGCACAGCACTGAGAAATATATATGCTCCATAGAAGTAATGGATAATAAATATATCTTAGTCTGGAATAACTTAGTAGTCAGAACACTTGCATCAAAAACAGTTATTAATGACATTTAATTCTGCCAATACTCAACAGCTCATAATAATCTCACAAGTATTTAGGAGGCGGTGGTTAGGCAAGACTTAATTATGGAAAAGGAATAGAAGTGGTTGTGTATCTTACCTGTAATCCATACTGTGTAAACTGTGGAGCAGACAAGGTTGGCTCTAAAAGCCCCCCATTAGATCTTCACCACTTTTGCTATTTACACAGAGAAACACTACAAGGGGATCATGAATTACCCAACCAGTCTCTAACCCCTAGCCCCTTTAAAATTTCCCCAAAAAACAAAAAATATGTATACTTACTAATGTATTCCACAATCTATTGCTGGGTGCAGCAGTCACAAGCATGTGGAAGAAGCAACCAACCGCCCTCCCCAATGACTTCTTGATACTCTTACAACTGTTATGATTTAGCTATCGGCTGAGGTTCCAGGGCACAAGCACCAAATGTCATAATGTAAAAGTTCATTGTAGCTACGCTACTGTTTAGAGTTATCAGAAATTGAAAAAGTATCACAATGTATGTCAGAAATATTTTTTGACTTGACAACCACGAGTATTATTGCATGATGTCACAATAACTGTGGCCCTATATAAAACAGGGGTTTAGGCGGTAATTACTCAGATCAGTATATGAAGTCTAGGAGCCATGATACAGGCAAATACAGGATTTTTCAGTTCTCAGAAGGTCAATAAAAAAAATAATTCAGATACCAAGATATGGAAATGATAGATTTGGGGGGGGGGGGTTGTTATAAGTTATATGTTAAGTGTTATGAGTTTCCACATAACTACACACAATGGGAAAACTAATAGAAATGTAGATAGAAGATAAATTAGTAGAGTCCTATAATGCCACAGCGCACAAAAGAACGTGACCAATCAGGGTCTTTGTAAAACGAATCATAACTATGTTTTACTGCGCTGAGGAGATCTGGGCACTGAAAGAACGGGCGTAAATTTTGAAATATGACAATTTCCACTGATGTGTATGTCAGATATTATTGATAATGCATGTTTTGGTTTGTAAATAAAATTTGCATAATAAGTTATCAATTATACTGAACCGGTGCCATACCTTCCTGGCACAGCCCTGGGCGAAGCTTCATGGTAACGAATAAGGATTATCTAGTTAGTAGTTCTTGTAGTGGTATGTTATAAATATTATTAGAGTCTAGAGATTTGTGAATGGGGATAAGGGATCATTGCTACAAGGTTGCCAATAATTAATACTAGCCAGTAATGGTAATAAGATATGTAACCCTCTACATAGATATGTCTCCCTAATAAACCCCCAGTCCCCCTGCTTACCTTTGGGGGTCAATGCACACAATGTGTATTACGTGTGGTTTTGCTGCGAGTATTTGTGTGCAGCAAAACCGCAGCGTAATACAGTACCAGCATAGTCAATGAGATTCCAGGAAATCTCATGTACACGCCGCTGTATTTTTCGTCATGTAAATTTACCTGCGGTGCGGATTTTAAAATCCACAGCATGTCAATTTAACTTGCGTTTCCGCTTGCGAATTGTATATGCCTAGTGCTGAGGAAAATCGTACCAAAATCCGCAGCATGGACACTTAAAATCCGCACCAAAAAATGCATAGAAAAAAGCATAATTAGATGCGGTTTTTACCTGCAAATTTCCTGTGTATTTCTGCGGTTTTGGTGCGTATTTTCCACAGCAAAATACACAATGTGTGCATGTAGCCTTACAGCCCCTTGTGCACCACTGCAGTATCTTCCTATCTAAATTACATGACAAGCCTGGTTATGCATAACTAAAAAAATATAATTCCTTTATCTACTAAAGCAAAGCTATTTGGTGAAACAAACCTAGATGTATTGGGTATATTTTATCTTAACACACTCTGTTCTCTTCATTTTGTTGGGGTTTTGTATTTTTCATTACCTACATAAGAATGAATTATTTTTTTTTTAGCAAAATTTGGATTTCAGACCATATTTTCAGCAGCATAAATACAGAATATATATATATATATATATATATATATATATATATATATGTATATATATATATATATATATACACTACCGTTCAAAAGTTTAGGGTCACTTAGAAATTTTCTTATTTTTGCAAGAAAAGCACAGTTTTTTTCAATGAAGATAACATTAAATTAATCAGAAATACACTCTATACATTGTTAATGTGCTAAATGACTATTCTAGCTGCAAACGACTGGTTTTTAATGTAATATCTACATAGGTGTATAGAGGCCCATTTCCAGCAACCATCACTCCAGTGTTCTAATGGTACATTGTGTTTGCTAACTGTGTTAGAAGGCTAATGGATGATTAGAAAACACTTGAAAACCCTTGTGCAATTATGTTAGCACTGCTGTAAACAGTTTTGCTGTTTAGAGGAGCTATAAAACTGACCTTCCCTTTGAGCTAGTTGAGAATCTGGAGCATTACATTTGTGGGTTCGATTAAACTCTCAAAATGGCTAGAAAAAGAGAGCTTTCATGTGAAACTCGACAGTCTATTCTTGTTCTTAGAAATGAAGGCTATTCCATGCGAGAAATTGCCAAGAAACTGAAGATTTCCTACGACGGTGTGTACTACTCCCTTCAGAGGACAGCACAAACTGGCTCTAACCAGAGTAGAAAGAGAAGTAGGAGGCCCCGCTGCACAACTGAGCAACAAGACAAGTACATTAGAGTCTCTAGTTTGAGAAATAGACGCCTCACAGGTCCTCAACTGGCAGCTTCATTAAATAGTACCTGCAAAACGCCAGTGTCAACGTCTACAGTGAAGAGGCGACTCCGGGATGCTGGCCTTCAGGGCAGAGTGGCAAAGAAAAAGCCATATCTGAGACGGGCTAATACAAGGAAAAGATTAATATGGGCAAAAGCACACAGACATTGGACGGAAGAAGATTGGAAAAAAGTGTTATGGACAGACAAATCGAAGTTTGAGGTGTTTGGCTGGGTTCACACGACCTATTTTCAGGCGTAAACGAGGCGTATTATGCCTCGATTTACGCCTGAAAATACGGCTCCAATACGTCGGCAAACATCTGCCAATTCATTTGAATGGGTTTGCCAACGTACTGTGCCCACGACCTGTAATTTACCGGTCGTCGTTTGACAGCTGTCTGCCTCGTCAAAGTAGTGCAAGACACTTCTTTGGACGTAATTTGAGCCGTTTTTCATTGAATTCAATGAAGAACAGCTCAAATTTACGGCCGTCAAAGACGCCTCGCATAATGCGAGGAGGAGCAATTACGTCTGAAACAATGGAGCTGTTTTCTCCTGAAAACAGTCTGTAATTTCAGACGTAAAAGGCAGCTATCGTGTGCACATACCCTTTGGATCACACAGAAGAACATTTGTGAGATGCAGAACAACTGAAAAGATGTTGGAAGAGTGCCTGACGCCATCTGTCAAGAATGGTGGAGGCAATGTGATGGTCCGGGGTTGCTTTGGTGCTGGTAAAGTGGAAGATTTGTACAAGGTAGAAGGGATTTTGAATAAGGAAGGCTATCACTCCATTTTGCAACGCCATGCCATACCCTGTGGACAGAGCTTGATTGGAGCCAATTTCATTCTACAACAGGACAATGACCCAGAGCACACCTCTAAATTATTCAAGAACCATTTAGGGAAGAAGCAGGCAGCTGGTATTCTATCTGTAATGGAGTGGCCAGCGCAGTCTCCAGATCTCAACCCCATAGAGCTGTTGTGGGAGCAGCTTGACCGTATGGTACGCAAGAGTTGCCCATCAAGCCAATCCAACTTGTGGGAGGGGCTTCTGTAAGCATGGGGTGAAATTTCTCCCGATTACCTCAGCAAATTAACAGCTAGAATGCCAAAGGTCTGCAATGCTGTAATTGCAGCAAATGGAGCATTCTTTGACGAAAGCAAAGTTTGAAGGAGAAAATTATTATTTGAAATAAAAATCATTATTTCTAACCTTGTCAATGTCTTGACTATATTTTCTAGTCATTTTGCAACTCATTTGATAAATATGAGTGTGAGTTTTCATGGAAAACACAAAATTGTCTGGGTGACACCAAACTTTTGAACGGAAGTGTACAGTATATATATATATATATATATAATTAGAATCCAGCAGCACAGGCTTAAATGAAAGGGGATGCAAGCCTTAGTGAACTGACCACTGTCCCTCTAGACAAAAAGCATTAAATAGGCAGCACTCACAAAGGCTTATAGTGAAAAAAGAGGGTGCTTTATTGACCCCAAAAAATGCGCCGTTTCGGGTTAGGGCGCATCACTACGGCAGGTGGAAGGGGGCGCTGCGCTGGCTCCCTTCACTTGCTTGTTTCAGAAGCACCCAGGCCCGGTGACTCAGCAGTCGCCTTTTCGCCCGGGTGCTTCTTCACTGAATGGCGTTGCAACCGCTGTAGCAACCATAGTGGCTGCTAGCGGCGACACCGGGCATGAGGGCGCCTGGCCCCCCCCATGGGCAGCGGTGCCGCTAGCAGCCACTACTACAGCGGTAGCAACGCCACTATAGCAGAGCAGGGAGTTATCTCCCTGCTCTGCTATCTACTAGCACCACTGTAGTTCCCTGAAGAAGCGGAATCCTCGGCCACATGGGGATTCCACTACTTCAGGGAGCTACAGTGGCGCTATCTACAGGAAGAGGGGGGGTTTCTATTTTCCAGGGGGGCTGTGTGGCACTACCTACAAGGGGGCTGTGTGGCACTACCAACAAGGGGGCTGTGTGGCACTACCTACAAGGAGGCTGTGTGGCATTACCTACCAGGGGGTTGTGTGGCACTACATACCAGGAGGCTATGTGGTACTACCTACCAGGAGTCTCTGTGGCACTACCTACCAGAGGTCTGTGTGGCACTCTCTACCAGGGGGCCGTGGGGCACTCCCTACCAGGGGGCTGTGTGGCACTCCCTACCAGGGGGCTGTGTGGCACTCCCTACCAGGGGGCTGTGTGGCACTCCCTACCTGGGGGCTGTGTGGCACTCCCTACCAGGGTGCTGGGTGGCACTACCTACAGGGGGACGTGTGGCACTACCTACAGGGGTCTGTCTGGCCCTACTTACAGGGGGCTGTGTGGCACTCTCTACAGGGGGCTGTGTGGCACTATCTACAAGGGGGATGTGTGGCACTATCTACAAGGGGGCTGTGTGGCACTATCTACAAGGGGGCTGTATGGCGCTATCTACAAGGGGGCTGTGTGGCGCTATCTACAAGGGGGCTGTGTTGCGCTATCTACAAGGGGGTTGTGTGGCACTATCTACAAGGGGGCTATGTGGCGCTATCTACAAGGGGGCTGTGTGGCACTATTTACAAGGGGCTGTGTGGCACTACCTACAAGGGGCTGTGTGGCACTACCTACAAGGGGCTGTGTGGCACTACCTACAAGGGGCTGTATGGTACTACCTACAAGGCGCTGTGTGGCACGAGAGGGAATCTGTGAGTGGTAGGCTGATGGTCATTTTACTGTGAGTGGCGGCTAATGGTCATTTTACTGTGAGTGGGGGGGGGCTGATGGTCATTTTACTGTGAGTGGCTGGGCTGATTGTCATATTACTGAGAGTGGGGGGCTGATGGTCATTTTACTGTGAGTGGAGGGCTGATGGTCTTCAAGTGGTTTTCACCACTGACCTCCAATTGAAATTAATAGGAGGTAGAAAATACCTGCGGCGCTCGTTTAGAGTGCTTTTTTGCCTGCGTCTTTTGCATTAGCTTCACCGGCTTAAGAAAAAACGCAAAAAAAAAAAGGGTCAAACAACGCTGTCAATACAAAATCTGTTTCAAAATTCCTGATGGAATTTTGAGGCAGATTTATTTTTTTGCCATACAAAAAACACTGTGTGAACATACCCTACGAGCGTAGTGCTTGATTTTAGCCATTTTCTCTAAACAATTTTTGGTAGGGGTGCCATGAGGAAATTTTATTTTTCCAGTGCTGCCTCGAGTCCGAAAAGGTTGGGAAACTCTGTACTAGGCTACAGGATCACACCGGCCTACGCAAGTATCCCGTTTTGTTTTTGTTTGGGGGCACTGTCTACAAGGGGGAGGTGGGGGGGGGCTGTATGGCACGATCTAAAAGGAGGAGGTGGGGGATTACAGCACTGTCTACAGGGAGGCTTTATGGCAAAATCTACAGGGGGGCACTATACTGTGTGGGGGCCACTAAGCGGACATTATACTGTGTACTACAGGGGGCATAATACTGTGGGCACAATTGGAGGACAAAATACTGTGTCCTTGAAGGGGTTGTAATATATTATATTAATATAAATTAATATTATTAAATATTATATTATTATACTGTATTGGGTGCACTAAAGGGGCATTATAATTTTTTTATGGAGCATTTTTTTTAATGATGGGGTGGGGCGCCGAGAGATAATTTCACACGGGTGCCATCTATCCTAAGGCCGGCCCTTCTAATACTTTTCCATTCTCTAAAGATATAGTAAAGCTTGTGTTTGCCATTTCTTTTAATTTTGGTGGTCTTATAGTTGGTATACCGTCTCTTTATATGAAATTTAGCAGAAAAGTAGTTAGGATTTAGCAGCAAATTATGAATTTTCTTTTTGTTTTAAACCCATATTGCAGCAGCATAGATTGAACAGTTTGAATGAGATAATATGTCTAGTTTTGGAATATACATATATAGCTTTGGGCTTGTAGTTTCTGCTGAAGTGATTTTTCCAGAATGTAGTGATGTTTTTTTTTTCTCTAATTTCATACATTTTGCATCCATTTATTTGTGCCAGTGGTAAATTGTGGAGAACAGACAAATTTTGGGAATCGGTGTACTTGAGGGAGATTTGCCTTTTAACTCCTTCCCGTCATGCACCGTATATATACGGCGCTGTCGGACAGGGCTTCCCGCAAAGCGCAATACCATTACGTCTTAGTGATAGTGCGGGGTCAGGAGCTGAGCCTGCACCATCACCGTCATGTGCCAGCTGCATGTTACAACTGGCACCCTAATGTAATGGCCCGGACCGGAGCTTTTCTTCGATCCGGCCGATTAACCCCTCAGTGGCTGCGTTCAATAGAGATCGCAGCATGTGAGGGGTTATTAGCCACCGGCATGCCAGCAACGTGATCGCTGGGTTGCTGGTGGCTGCAATGGCAACCGGAGGCCTAATACTGGCCTCCCGATCTGCCAGCAATGGAAACCGTTTGGAGGCGGGGCCTAAAAGGCTTCGGGTACCATCGGCAAGATGTCGCCGGCTCAGCTTTCTGCTCAGAAGCTGAGCCGGCGTCATCAGCGGTGGGTGTCCGCTGTATGTTACAGTAGACACCCTGCTGTATCGGCAGGAACCGGAGCTAGCTCCGATCTCTGCCATTAACCCCTTAAATGCAGCGATCGCTGTAAATTAGTGTAAAAAAAAAAAAGGAAAAATAAAAGTTGTAAGAAATAAAATAAAAGTTTCAAGTAATAAAATAAAACATAATCGCCCTTTTTCCCCTATATATTGAAAAAAAAACAATAAAACTATACATACCTGGTATCACCGCGTCCGTAACCTGAACTATAAAAATATTATGTTATTTATCCCCCGCAGTGAACGCCGTAAAAAAAAAAACATAAACAATACTGTCAGAATTGCTGTTTTTTTGGTCACTTTGTCTTCCAAAAATGTAAATAAAAAGTCATCAAAAAGTCACACGTATCCAAAAATGGTACCTATAAAAACTAAGGCTCGTCTCGCAAAACAAGCCCTCATACAGCTCCGTTGACAAGAAAATGTTAAAGTTACGGCTCTTACAACGTGGCGACAGAAAAAAATAATTATTTTTACAAAAGTAATTTTACTGTGCAAAAAATTGTAAAACATAAAAAAGTTTTATAAATTTGGTATCGCCGGAATCGTACTGACCCGCAGAATAAAGTTAACATGTAATTTATGACACGTGGTGAACGCTATATAAAAAAAAACTAAAAAACGATGCCAGAATTGCTGTTTTTTGGTCAGCTTGCCTCCCAAAAAAAAAAGAATAAAAAGTGATCAAAAAGTCGCATGTACCCCAAAATGGTACCAATAATAACTACAGCTCGTCCCGCAAAAAAACAGCCCTCATACCACTACGTCTATGAAAAAATAAAATTAGTTAAGGCTCCAAAAAGTCAGGAAATAAAATGTATGCAATTGTGCAGGCCCGAGGGGAACATTTCTGTTTCAAGAGGCGATTTATCAAGGCCCTAAAATTAGGGAACCAAGAAGGGGAGGGCCCAAACATATCTGCTGGGAGCGACGGTGCCCGTATTATACCAGGACAAAACTTTCCCAGCAAAATTCCTCAAACTGCAAAGGTGCGGAGTGTGGACCAAAATGGGATAAGAAAGGACACCATTTATCAGTGCGACACAGGCCTGTGCATAAAGGATTGCTTCACAGCATAACACACATCTATGGATTATTTTTATTTATTTTTTTACCCCATTATTATACCACCTGACTATACCCCTGATGTACTTTGCCCAGCTTATATATGCCCCCACATTATAAACTGAAATACCAGTAATACTCAAACAAAACTACTACCAAGCAAAATCCACGCTCCAAAAGCCAAATGGCACTCCCTCCCCTCTGAACTCTAATGTGTGCCAAAACAGCAGTTTACTTTCACATATATGGCATCGCCATACCCGGGAGAACCAATTTTAACAATTTTTGGGGTGTGTGTCTCCAGTGGCACAAGCTGGGCACGACATATTTGCCACTGAAATGGCATATCTAGGGAAACAATTTTCATTTTTACTTTGCACCATTCCGCAGCGAAATCACTTATGGAAAAGACCTGTGGGGTGAAAATGCTCAGTAAACCCCTTAATAAATGCCTTGATGGGTGCAGTTTCCAAAATGGGCCTTGGTTCCCAGATACCTATTGAATGCTTGCTAATAATGTGACGTAAAACTTTATTATGAATAAATATAAGCATACAAATGTATGCCCTCAGCCCCATTTGAGGACGCCACTTCGGTGGTGAAACATGTCAGGGAGGGGGGGGGGGCTCTTTCTTCTGTTTTAAAATTCAGTGTGTTCTGTCAATTCTAAGTCTCTTTCCAAGCGGACTGCAGCCGCGAAGCATAGTTGTTTCAGATAGGTAGTGTGGCCATCAGAGATGGCGGTTTGACTCTGCACTTAGATGGTACAGACTACAGAGTATTATTAGTATCATTATATGGAGACTTTCAGTTCACATTGCACTTTTAATTTTCATTTGTATGCTTATAGTTATTCATAATAAAGTTATACGTCACAATATTAGTAAGCATTCAATAGGTATCTGGGAAACAAGGGCTAATCTTTTTGCCTTTGGCGATATTGATGTGTTTTTGTGTGTACCTCAGCCCGCCAGATACCTGGGTCCTCTTTTTTGTTTCCAAAATTGGGTCATTTCTCAGGGGTTTCTTTTATTACTTCACATCAGAGCCTCTGAATTGTCAACCGATGCTGTGTAAGTTGCCAAATTAGGCCTCAACTTCGCATGGTACTCTTTCACTCCTGAGCCTGGTCGAATGTCCAGGCAAAAGATTCTGGCCACATGTAGGGTGTTTCTAAAACCGGGAAACACAGCATAATAATTAGAGAGCTGTCTTGTTATGGTGGCACAAGCTGGGAATCACATATTGGCATATTACATAGTTACATAGTTAGTACGGCTGAAAAAAGACACATGTCCATCAAGTTCAACCAAGGGACGGGAAAAGGGAAGGAAAAATGTCTACACATAGGAGCTAATATTTTTTTGTTCTAGGAAATTATCTAACCCTTTTTTAAAGCCATCTACTGTCCCTGCTGTGACCTGCTCCTGCGGTAGGCTATTCCATAGATTCACAGTTCTCACGGTAAAGAAGGCTTGTCGCCTCTGCAGCTTGAACCTTTTTTTCTCCAGATGGAGGGAGTGCCCCCTTGTTTTTTGAGGGGGTTTTACAAGGAACAGGATTTCACCATATTTTTTGTATGTGCCATTAATATATTTATATAAGTTAATCATGTCCCCCCTTAGTCGTCTTTTTTCAAGGCTAAATAGGTTTAATTCTTTCAGTCTTTCCTCATAACTTAAATTCTCCATGCCCCTAATTAGCTTCGTTGCTCTTCTTTGTATTTTTTCCAACTCCAGGGCATCCTTTCTATGAACTGGAGCCCAGAACTGAACTGCATATTCTAGATGAGGCCTCACTAATGCTTTGTAAAGTGGCAATATTACATCCCTGTCCCGTGAGTCCATGCCTCTTTTAATACACGACAATATCCTGCTGGCCTTTGAAGCAGCTGATTGACATTGCATGCTGTTATTGAGTTTATGATTTACAAGTACACCCAGATACTTCTCAACAAGTGAATCCACCAGTGTAGCTCCCCCTAGGACATATGATGCATGCAGGTTGTTGGTACCCAGATGCATAACTTTACATTTATCTACATTAAACTTCATCTGCCAAGTGGACGCCCAAACACTTAGTTTGTTTAAATCTGCCTGCAATTCATGAACATCTTCCATAGACTGAACTATATTACATAGCTTGGTGTCATCTGCAAAAATAGAAATAGTGCTATTAATCCCAGTAGGAATCATTAACCACAACTCTCTGTATACGGTCCTTGAGCCAATTCTCAATCCAATTACAAACTATATTTTCTAAACCTATAGTCCTTAATTTACCCATTAAGCGCCTATGGGGGACAGTGTCAAATGCCTTTGCAAAGTCCAAAAACACTAAATCCACAGCCGGCCCTCTGTCTAGACTTCTGCTCACCTCTTCATAAAAACAGATTAGGTTAGTTTGACAACTTCTGCCCTTAGTAAAACCGTGCTGGCTGTCACTTATAATGCTATTTATTGTCACATAATCCTGTATATAGTCCCTCAATAGCCCTCAAACATTTTCCCCACGATGGATGTTAAGCTCACTGGTCTATAATTACCCGGGGAAGACCTAGAGCCCTTTTTGAAAATTGGCACCACAAAAAATATGGAAAAAATACCACTTTCACTCTGCAACATCGAGTGCACACTAATTTCTACAATACACCTGCGGGGTTAACATGCTCACTACACCCCTAGGTGAATACCTTGAGGGGTGTAGTTTCCAAAATGGGGTCACTTCTGGGAGGTTTCCACTGTTTTGGTCCCACAGGGGCTTTGCAAATGCGACATAGTGCCCAGAAACCAATCCAGCAAAATCTCCAAAAGCCAAATGGCGCTCCTTCCTTTCTGAGCCCTACTGTGTGCCCAAACAGCAGTTTATGACTACAAATGGGGTATTACTGTATTCGGGAGAAATTTCTTTACAAATGTTGGGATTCTTTTTTTCCTTTATTTGTTGAGAAGATGAAAAATTTTGAGCTAAAGCTACATGTTATTGAAGAAAAAGGATTGTTTTTATTTTCACTGCCCAATTCTAATTAAATCTATGAAACACCTGTGGACTCAAAATGCTCACTATACCCCTGGATGAATTCTTCAAGGGGTATAAGTTCGTGAATGGAGTCACTTCTGGGGAGTTTCCACTGTATTGGTACCATAAAGGCTTTGCAAATGCGACATGGTGGCAAGAAATCAATCCAGCAAAATCTATACTCCAAAAGCCAAATGGTGCTCCTTCTCTTCTGATCCCTGCCGTGTGCGCAAACAGTAGTTTATGACCACATATGGAGTATTTCCGTACTCCAGAGAAGTTGCTTTACAAATGTTGGGGTTCTTTTTTTCCTTTATTTGTTGAGAAAATGAAAAATTTTTTAGCTAAAGCTACATCTTATTGAAGAAAAAGGATTGTTTTTATTTTCACTGCCCAATTCTAATAAAATCTATGAAAACCCTGTAGATGAATTCCTCAAGGGGTGTAGTTTCCTAAATGGAGTCACTTTTTGGGCATTTTCACTGTTTTGGTCCCTCAGGGGCTTTGCAAATGCGACATGGCCTCTGCAAACCATTCCTGCTATATTTGAGCTCCAAAAGCCAAATGGCGCTCTTTCCCTTTTAAGCCCTGCTGTGTGACCAAACAGCCTTTTATGACCACATGTGGTGGTATTGTTTTACTCGGGAGAAATTGCTTTACAAATGTTGTGGTACTTTTTCTCCTTTAGTCCTTGTGGAAATGAAAAAAAATTAGCTAAACCTACATTTTCTTTGAAAGAATGTAGATTTTCATTTTCACGGCCTACTTCCAATAATTTCTGCAATAAACCTGCGGGGTCAAAATGCTCACTATACCCCCTAGGTAATTTCCTTGTGAGGTCTAGTTAGCCAAATTGGGTCACTTATGGGGGATTTTCACTGTTTTGGCACTGCAAGATCCCTTCAAACCTGACATGGTGCCTAAAATATTTTCTAATAAAAAGGAGGCCCAAAATCCACTAGGTGTTCCTTTCATTCTGAGGCTAGGACCACATGTGGGATATTTCTAAAAACTGCAGAATCTGGGCAATAAATATTGAATTGCGTTTCTCTGGTAAAACTTTCTGTGTTACAAAAAAAATGGATTAAAAATGAATTTCTGCAAAAAACAGTGAAATTTGTAAATTTCACCTCTACTTTGCTTTAATTCTTGTGAAACGCCTAAAGGGTTAAGAAACTTTCTAAATGCTGTTTTGAATACATTGAGGGGTGACGTTTTTCAAATGGGGTGACTTATTGGGGGTTTCTAATATATAAGGCCCTAAAAGCCAATTCACAACTGAACAGGCCCCTGTAAAATTAGCCTTTTGAAATTGTATTGAAAATTTGAGAAATTGCTGCTAAAGTTCTAAGCCTTGTAACGTCCTAGAAAAATAAAAGGATGTTCAAAAAACAATGCCAATCTAAAGTAGACATATGGGGGATGTTAATTAGCAACAATTTTCTGTGGTATAACTGCCTGTCTTACAAGCAGATACATTTAAATTGAGAAAAATGCAAATTTTTGCAATTTTTCGCAAAATGTTGGTGTTTTTTACAATTAAAAACGGAATGTATCAAGCAAATTTTGCCAGTAACATAAAGTCCAATGTGTCACGAGAAAACAATCTCAGACTCGCTTGGACAGGGAAAAGAATTCCCAAGTTATTACCACATAAAGTGAAACATGTCAGATTTAAAAAATGAGGCTGTCAGGAAGGTCAAAAGTGGCCAAAGTGGGAAGGGTTGAAAGCACGTAGTACTTTTGAGAACAATTTTAGGTTTTGTTACAATTGCTAGCAAAAGCAAGTTTAACTTGTGACATGATGTGAATTTCAGGTGTTAAAGATATTCAAGTGAGATACCAATGAAAAGCTGAACTTGTTCTGAAAAAATATACATATTTACACGTAAGATGTAATAGATGCATGGCACAAAATGGGCCATCTGAGTAAAGTGCAGCATTCAAATTTACAACAATGAAGGGTTAAAAAGTTCAGCATTAAACAGTTAAGACAATAAAATATTTAAAGTACATTCAATATGGTAATTAAAAATGCATGAATCCAACAACTGCACTAGTTTAGGACTGTGCTGTTTATGTGAGTGATACTGTGCAAGGCAGGATGGCTGGTAACAGATATAAAGGTATATAAAAGTATAACTCATTTCAAGCACAAAAAAATTTGAAAATTAAAAAATAACGAGAATTTCAAATTAAGAACAGTTTGTTTTTATTTATTCCATAAACAATATACCAAAACTCAGCATGTTAACAATGTGACATTTTCACCATACAGGATCAATCACAAATATTGAAAAAACTTTGCAACAAGAACAACAAAACCTCAAATCTTACAAGAATAATTTACAAGGGAATCTATAAAACAGCAAAGAGCTCACAAAATTCTCAATGAATCTTTACACAAAATCACTACACTCTTTCACAATATTTGTTTTATTACAAAATTTCCAACAAAATTTACTTTTTTTCTTTGTATTTTGGTTTTTAAAACCAGGAACCTTTAAATATACATCCTTTTATTGACACCCCAGGGTGCCAGAAAAGGAATACCCACACATACAGACACTTCACAGCACTTCTCTAAGAAAAATATACACTTACAAAATATATTACAAATTGGCACACTTAAAAATATACAAGTTTTTTTTGTAGGCGTCTTCGAGTGATCCCTTAAAGAATTATACTTCGATTGATTCTACAGATATTTATAAAGCTTATTCTAAAAGAAAGGCAAACCAAAAACATTAACATTGCAGAAGTTCATCTTAAAACAAAACATCTGTTGTTACATTCATATAATGGGGCCTGCTATAGTTTATGTAATACTGAAGATTAGTACTGCAAACCAAATATCATCATTAGCACCTTGAAACCCCTTATTTTATTTTTTTTATTTTTTTACTTTTGTTTTTTGCTGGGAGGTTGTGAGAAATAATGTAGAATAAACCTCTCCAGTACTGCACGGCTTAAACAATAACAGTAACGACTCTTAAAGGTGCATGCAATGATAAGAAACAAAAATGAGAAGGAATACATTCAAATTTCTGTAGGCAAAAGAAGCAGACTATAGAAGGCCAATGGAATACCTTAGATGAGATACAAGTTTTTATTTTGCTTTATGTGTTTCTGATTTTGGGATGACACTAGTTGTGGTAAGTCACACTACAGGCCAATAGTATTTTTTAGCACGGGAGGTACCAACGAGTCACTGGTAAAATATGGGTTTCCTGCTCAAAAGTAAAAAAGAGCTTGATTTAGATGTAAATAACTTATTATGTTTATGTATTTCTGAAGTTTGATGTATACTGTTGGTAAGTTGTAAAATATCATTAGCGTTTTAACATTAGAGTGAATAAGTAGTTACTAAAAGTGCCAGTAAAATGTCAGATTTGGTCATGTGGCTCATCCGTCATCTGATGCCACCAGCTGGCCGGAATAAATTATATTTATGTCAGCTGTTCTATTACATTTAGCTTTCAAATAAAATTGAATCTCAATCCAAATCCAATTTAATGATTTGAACTCAAATTCTGCAGTTTGAGATTTAGCTTTGGAAAACATCAGGATGCACTTTCAATGATCTCATCAATTGTTTTAACTATGTTTATGACCCAAAAGAGCAATTTGCAGAGGTTACAGATCTTTAAAATATTTCATACTACTCACAAATTTTTTCCTTTGCAAATATACAATTGTGGGAACAGGTTTGTTATCATAAAATTAACTAATTCAATGCATTTATTTGATAAACTGCAAAACAAAGATACAGAATAACTGCAATACATACTCAATGTAAACCTGTTCACATCTGCATTCAGGGCCTCTGGGGTTTGTTGCAGTCTACAATGCTATTCTTGCTTTTAGACATAGAGGAGCCCCTGATGATTCTTATTAAACTTAATAGGGTTCATCAGGATTCACCAGCATTCATTTTAAAACAGAGCTAACATTAGCATTAGCTAAATATCTCCTTACAACTCTGCATTTTAAGACAGGTAGTGAGACAATAATAAGCATGGCAAATATAAAGCTACTGTGATATGAGATACTACATTGGACTGTAGTGCTATGAGGTCTGTGCTAATCCATTAACTGGCCTTATCATTAATAAGGAGATCTAAGAAGAAAATAAGTGTGGATTATAATTCAGTCCCATTAGAGGATCTATTAAAGCATTGTAAGGTAGCATGTTGCCCACTACAGATACATATATTGGGGAAAATTGATTAAAACTTGTGCAAATTAAAAAATGGAGTAGTTGACTGAAGCAAATAATCATTTGCTTCTTTTATTTTCAAAAGGGTCTCTAAAAAATGGGAGCTTGAACCTGATTGATTGCTATGGGCAACTACTCCACTTTTCTTTGCACCAGTTTTGATAAATCTCCCCCAATGACTTTAGTATGGATATTATTTGGAAAACATAATGTTGTAATAGCCTAGATAGAGATGAATGTATTGAGGCGCGATCATTTATAGGTTCTTACAAGTTACAAGTTGATCTGAGTTTGTGGTTATTTGGCTGTAGATGCAGTTACACACCAGCTCCATTGTCGGACACTAAATTAATAGGTCCAATGGCTTTCAATTTCTCCCTAGAACCCTCATAAGAAAATGTATAGACCTAGAGATAAACCTACATTGCCTTTGCTTATTAAATCACTAACCCCCTGAAGTACCTGAAATTGGCATCAGTGATTAAAAGCTTTTAAAGAAGCACTCCCACAAAATGTTTTATTCTCTGGCCCATTTTGTAAATTGTGGTGAAGGTAATTTTCTTACCGGTGGCTGTATTTGTGAGTTATCCGCTCCCTTCTGGTCCTCAGCTGTGTCATGTGTGGACAGGAAGTCAGTTGCTCCATTCATTACTATCACATCCTCGATGAATGGAGAAACTGACTTCCTGTCCACACGAGACGCTGTGGTAGCTGTAGAGTCCTATTGCTGGTCACGTGACACGGCTGAGGACCAGAAGGAAGTGGATAAGTCACAAATACAGCAACTGGTAAGAAAATGACCTTCAAGGTGCTTGTAGCGTTATGCATCATGTAGTACGTAAATTCCTTAAAGACTATGGAATAATTTTGGTTTGACAAATGCCCAAAGAGGTTTTTATAGATTTCTCTTTTTTAATTCTCATGTATTGCTTTGTTTGCAATTGTATCAGGTGTAACATAATGGCCTTTAATAAAGTATCCATAAAACGAGCTTACAAGTATGTATCTATATTTCTTGCATTATGTTTCAGAAGTCAAAGCATTTTACTTACACAATTGTATTGGTAAATCTATGCACGAAGCTTTACAGTGAGACACGGAGTCCCTGGGGCTCTGTAATATAGAGTCAAAAACATTCCGTGTGCTTCCGTGTAGCACCCTATTATGCAGATTTTCTAGAAGAATTGCTTAAAAAGGCATCCAATGGAGTATGTCATATTCTGTATTCCTCCGTATGAAATCATAGGCATACGGAGGTACAATAGGGCCCCATAGACTGCTATGGGAGCTGTATTACAGTTCTATACAACTCGCAGCTTGTATGGCGCTATAGTACAGCTGTGTGCATGAGACC
The DNA here is from genome assembly GCF_050947455.1 of Rhinoderma darwinii. Taxonomy (NCBI): domain Eukaryota; kingdom Metazoa; phylum Chordata; class Amphibia; order Anura; family Rhinodermatidae; genus Rhinoderma; species Rhinoderma darwinii. The sequence continues at coordinate 70,360,867 of NC_134694.1, read as the reverse complement.
TAATTCTACAGAACAGCAGGTAGACTGACACTGGACAGGAAATAGTAACAGAGTATAATGGGCCTATTTATCAAAACTGTCAAACAGAAAAACTGTACTTGTTGCCTATAGCAACCAATCAGAGCTCAGCTTTCAGTTTTCTATAGAATTTTAAGAAATAAAAGAAGAGCTCTGATTGGTTGCTATGGACTATAAGGACAGTTTTACAGTTAGACAGTTTTGATAAATGAGGCCCATGTGCATGGAGGGTGGGGGCCACTACTTCTTTATATTAATAAAGAAAAAAGGGACCCATATCTATTTAGCATATATGACACTGATACTATATGGATAGATACATTTCTATCAGTCTCTCCTCTTTGATGCAGCAATCCTAACCCTACATCTTCATTGGCTTTGATATGAATATATTATTATGTAACTCTCGAATTGAAACGTCTGGTGTTAACTATGCAAGTGCATAGGTTGCAATGTGCCATCTAAGCAAAAATCCTGAAACTTGACATAATCAATTAGTGTTAGTACTGGTCACATTGGAAAGAGTCAACCACTTCTTACTTAAACTACAGCCTAAATAGAACCATATCACAGTCTGTCAGATTCTTCCATAGAGATGTATTATGGTGGTATAGATTATAGAGAGCATTACACCATTATTCCTGCAGAACTGGATGTATGAGCACAATAGTAAAAAAAAGCAAAACATGTATGTGTTATACATCTATGTTTTGAAGCTTATAAACACTATGATATCTAAATTTGAGAAGAAAGTAACAATATAGTGTTTAATATGTTATATAAATTAAGGTGTGTAATAAGGTATGTGTAATCCTTGTAGCTCTTTTAAATCTGTAGGTGTCACTAGTGCCATCTCTATAAAGAACAATGGAAAAACTAAAATACTGTGCAAACCCGGCATGAAACCGCTCCAGCATGGCAGCATCCTCTGGCACTACGTTACTGCATGAAACAATCTCTTTACTTTCATTTCCCAGACTTCTAATTCTGTAGCCACCTTAATTTTACACCTGCAAACTGTGTACTAACAAAATCAGCACGGAGGATAGCAGTAAAAGGTCTGAATACTAGCTAAATACTAGCTAAAACATAAGGATTTAAAAAAAAACAACTGTTAAAAGTGTCCATAATAGAATATTTTTCAAGACCTACTTTTCCCACATAGAATATTTTTCAATGTCTTTTGCCTGAATATATAAAGAATTCACCGAAAATGCCTTATTCAAAAGATACTATGGTAAAAAATACTTTAGAAAATGGAAGTTTACAACTTTATTCCATGAAGCTGACACTGCTGTGATGTCATTGTACAAATATCATCTGGAAATAGAGATAGGACTCAGTAAAGGCGAATCTTCGTGAACTGATGAGCCGGACATCTTTGGATTAAGTCAGATATGAAGGTCATAGTGCATTTTCCATGATATGTAGACATATATATTGTTTGGCCTTTAGGTGAAAATGTTTTCCCCATATTTTTGTTCCAATATTGATTACAGAGAAGTCTGCGCTATATACCTCTATGTTTATAAAACCATTCTGTCTTACCCAGAGTCCTCTTCTAACTGGAATTACACTAGCTACATTGGCACTGTGCAGTTTTACATTATATGAGCTTTCACTGGTGCAAACAACATGATCAATGTATATTTTAGTTCATAGATATGTTTATCTAAAGATGACATAAACAGCTTGTGTTAGAAGCCAACAATACAAATAACATACACAATGTATTCCATTGCTTTGTGTAATACATCTACATAGAAGGACATCTTTTAAAAATTGCACTAATGCCCTTCTATGTATATTGTATTGAAAGATAATGGCATATGGATATCTTCATAACATGACGGATTCAAGTGTTCTAGACTGGTGATCAAGTGATCAATGATCTAAATGACAGCAGCATTTTTCACATGGTTCAAAAACATTTCATGGACTCTTCGTCTAATCATTCCCTAAAAAGGTGTGTCTACAGAAGGACAAGGAGCGCCTGCTGCTCTGTTCTACGGAGCTGTAGGTACTCCATGTGTTGCCATATGGTGCTAATGTATGGCCCTATATTATAGATATTGTCCCCTAGAAACAATGGGGGAGATGTATCAAAACTGGTGCAAAGGAAAAGTTGAGTAGTTACCAAAGGCAACAAATTAGGTCAATCTTTTCATATTCCAAAAGGCCTTAGTAAAATGAGAGGTGGAATCTGAAAGGTAGCAATGGGAAACTACTCCACTTTTCCTTTGCGGAAGTTCTGATAAATCTTCCCCCATATTTCTATTGGCGAATACCTCCGTAATATGGAATCCAATGGAACATGGCAAAAATGCTCCTGTTTTCCGCTGTATGAAATAGGAGGCATACAGAGGTACAGTAGGACACCATAGAAGACTACGGATACCGTATTTTGGCTCTGTACAACTTGGTTGTACGGATCTATAATACGGTCGTGTCCATGAGCCCTAATAGTAAGTCTTTTATGGTCATATGCCTATACATGATTCAGAGAGTCTGTCTCGATCTGTTCTGCATAAAATCAAGACAATCAATAAAAGCTGCCCTGTGATTGGTCTCTATGGGTATGTGCAAACGAGAACTGTCTTTTACGTCTGAAAAGACAGACTGTTTTCAGGAGAAAACAGCTGCGTCGTTTCAGACGTAAAAGCTCCTCCTCGCATTATGCGAGGCGTCTTTGACGCCCGTAATCTTGAGCTGCTCTTCATTGACTTCAATGAAGAACGGCTCAAATTACGTTGCAAAGAAGTGTCCTGCACTTCTTTGCCGAGGCAGTTAATTTACGCGTCGTCGTTTGACAGCTGTCAAACGACGACGCGTAAATGACAGGTCGTCCGCACAGTACGTCGGCAAACCCATTCAAATGAATGGGCAGATGTTTGCCGATGTATTGGAGCCCTATTTTCAGACGTAAAACGAGGCATAATACGCCTCGTTTACGTCTGAAAATAGGTTGTGTGAACCCAGCCTATGAGTTAACAACACCAGTTTTTCTTTTAGCCAGTTTTGATAAATGAGGCACAATGACTATTATTGCATTACCAGTTTAACCCCCTAACAGTCACATTCATATTGGAAAAACCCCTGCGAAAATGTCACTTATTTATTGTAGATTTTTAATTTATGCCTTAGGTAAGTATAGCCAGCGCATAACTCATGTTCCTTAAAGGGAGTCTCTCACTAGAAATGTACCTATCAAACTATCAACAGGGCAATATAGAGTAGGCTTACCTGAATCTAATGTTTATTACCTTTTTCACATTGGTGCCTCCTTTGCAGAGAAAATAATTGTATTCAGTATATGCAAATAAGCATTTTGGAGCAACGATGGCGTCACTATTGCTCCAAAATCCTATGTCTTCTTTTCCCAGTCCAACCCCCCTCCCTCCATTCTTTTATTGACTGTCAGGGGCTGGGCAGTGTAATAAGCGAGTTCATGCCTGACCATGTAGTCTCCTGAAAGTGCGCAGCTCTGCTTCATAATCGGCGCATGCGCAGTACACCCTTAACGTTTCTCTACAAAGGAGGCACCCATGTGAAAAAGATAATAAACATTAGATTCAGGTTAGCCTACCCTATATTACCCTTTTGCTAGTTTGATAGGTACATTTCTTGTGACAGACTCCCTTTAAGTGCATTTTAATCCCTTAACTAATAAGTAATTTTAGTCTGAGAGGCTATCTACATTTTTTAACTCAATTTTTTTTCTTCAATAAAACAATATTTTAGGTGATATTAAGCAACTTTTAAATTGATTCTTATTAGAAAAAAAAAACATTACTTTTTGAGATATAGCTTTTATGTATCCTGTATACATAGAAGCTGTATCTTGCTGTCAAAGCCGAATCCGTCAGGTCAGTGAGAATGACGGCTCGGCTGACACGCAGGATTCAGCTATTATCAATCACTTTTAAGCTGCATTCCACGACACATAACATTTTTAATACTTCTGTTGACATAGATGTATGAGGGCTTGTTTTTTGGGGGACGACTTCTAGTTTTCCTTGGTACCATTTTGGGGTACATATGACTTTTTGATTAATTTTTTACATTTTTTTGGGGGAGGCTAGATGAATAGAGAGCAACTATTCTGTCATTCTTTTTTATTGAGTTTTTATAGCGTCTACTGTATGGGATAAACAACATTCTTTTAATAGTACAGGTCGTTACAGATGCCGTGCGACCAATTCTGTGTATTTTTTTTCAATAATAAAACATTGCGTAGTGGCAAAAAAGTTTTAAAAATGTTTTCTGTAAAACAACTTAGGTGCCACGGTCAGCACGGGTGGGTCATGGAGAAAAAAAAGACCCCAATATGTGACATTCAGAGAGCAAGTATGCTCTCTGATTGATAAAAACAGTTATATCGTGAACAAAAGTCTACGTTACCCTTCCCCTGGGGTCATCTGAAGTCTTACAGGGACAGGAGGAGGATCACAGATGAGTGAGAGCTGCAAGTACAATATATGTAGCTCAGGCAAGATCGCGCTAGAGCCTTTATCCTGGTCTTTAAAAGCCATGATTTTTCTAGCCAGAGCTAGCCTTTAGGTTGGGTTCATACTGCATTTTTGTTGCGTTTTTAACATGCGTTTTTTTTAAATTGATGAACTCCCATTAAGAGACTTGGGAATTTATCAACCAAAAAAAAACAAAAAACGCATGTTAAAAATGCCACAAAGTACACACAGTGTTAACCGAGCCTTAGAATAGCAGATCCCTCTGCAGTGAAACTGCCCCGAGCTGTGCTCAGGCTACACTGTATGGTACTTTTCTTGAAGCATGAGAACAGCTCAAGATAAACTGTTAGGGGGTTACAGGTTATACCAGTAATGACCAGTACATATAGATGTCAACATGTCTCATGGCTCAACTCTCTCAAAATTGCTGGCAGAAAAACATTTTACATAAAGGGAAACTCCCACAAGTACTACATAACACTATATTCTAGTGTTAGGCTATCAGCAATTGAAGTTATAGGTCGCATATGAGAAGTGCTTCTCTGTCTTGGGTCCACATGCCAGCACTTCCCGTCTTGACCTCCGGCTAGTCGACATAATAGGGACATTTTGTGGACCAAACTATCCATCCACATCAATGTCCATATCCTACCTCAGTTAAATAGTAGGAATTAGAATGGGGACATAAATGTGAAGGGAGTTCTTAAACCACATAATGTGTCAAATCTGACAAACCACAAAGGCACAAGGCAAGAAACTCATCGGCAGCCTTTAATGTCAATTGCTGAAAACAGAGATATTCAAAACAATTTGTTAACGTTTTTTTACTTCAACAATATAAAACTTGTGGGAACTCCCCTTTAGCAGTAAATTTGAAATTTGAATAAGAATAATCATATCATTTTCAGATTGTATATTCACTACTACTGATTCATGACTTGTAGTAGATAAGGGCTACTACATATCATGTTTTTCATGTGAATATCTGACACACAACAAAAAATGGCTGACAGGAAATTATTTGACGTATATGAAAGCTCCTCAACAACAAAAAGTTCTTCATATCTGTGCTTTGATATATAGGTTGACCGTCGTTTCCAAGTTTTCATGGCTTTTGTGCTAGAATTTGCCTTACTTTAATAGTGATATGTACAATGTGCATATCTTGTGTAAACCGCAAGCTTGGATACATAGATCCACAATTGTTTTACAAGACGTGCAGCTGTATAACCAACATCACAATTTCATATATATAATATCGTTGGGTAAAATCCCTTCATATAATGGCATGGTCAAACATGCAATGACGTAAAAGTGAGTAATAAATTAACATTACGAAAAAGTAAAAGTGATACAAAAAATTCTTATAAACACATATGTCTTGCTCTCTTTATAGTCTTGCTATATGATTGTTCCATAAGAAAGGCTGTTGATTTGACTTCTCTGGGGAGAAAGCGTAAAGGGTGTTCTGCTTCTTTATAAGTATTTCAGTCATTGGCTCAGTCTAGAAAGACAAACCTGTCTAAGTGCAGGAAACCTTTCTATTCATTCTATTCTAAAGGAAAGGCTTTATACTAAGAGATTTACAGTAGTTGCTTTCAGGAAGCATTGCTTTATATAAAATACTGGCATTAGGAATCAAAGTCTGTGCACTACTTAAGACTTAGCTATGTCCCCATATTCAACTCTTTGAAATAATGGGGCCCTGCAGCATATTGCTCCGCACTTCAGTGCTGAAATGTTTAAGAATGAGATGAAGACAAGGGATGGAGACTCTTTGTCACCTTTGGTCTTCTGTGGGTTTATCGATAATATCAAACCGATATTTTGTTAAAATACCATGTACCTAGCAATCAGACTATGATATGAGGTAAGATAATATGGCACTAAATTCACTATGTTCAGTTTTATGAACCAGTATATCCCCGCATAATGGTCACTTTAGGTTTCTCAGGTGCTTTGTCCGGTGATTTAAAATATGCATTTTGGAATGTTTGCAGTAAAGCAAAAGGCTCAGATCCAGACTGAGAATACCCACCAATGAAATGTAGTAATATATATTTGTGTATATATATGTATATATATATATATATTATATATATTTAATAAAAATATGTACAGTCACAGATCAGAGTTTGGCACAATGTCATTTCTTTTGTGGGTTGTAATAGTGCATTAACTACTGTACAACAGTATGACTTTAAAACAGTCTTTCACAGAGAATACCAGATTAAGCTGCCCTTCAAACAAGTCATCACAATGTAAACCCTGGATTTCAGCACTTAACAGATCAACAAACCACAAGGCATATATTTTTCCAAAAAAACAAAACATAAACATCGATGTATTTTTTTCTTCTAGAAAAAAAAAAAAGTTAAGTCTATTTTTTTTTAAAATTCAAAATGTTTTTTTTTTTTCTTCTGCTTTGAATGCATTCTCGAATTCCTGCAGAGGAAAATGCTTGGTGTCAGCTCGATTACAGTAGGTGGGACAATGAACAGTTTAACACATTTTGAATCTCCTATGCAGATCTTGTGAATGTGCAGCAGGGGGAGCTGAAGAACACATCATGGGACCACATAAACCAAACCAACATATGTGTTTCAAATCCTATAGACTCCACATTGTGGCATTTCAATGCATAATTTTCCGTTTTGTACCTTTTTTGTTTATTTTTACAAGGTTTTTGGAAAAAAAACAGAAAAAAAAAAGTAAATCTTTGCGTTAGAAACAAAGAAGCACAAAATGTAAATAAAGAAGCAAAAGAGCAGAAAAAAGGAAGTTCTTGTTAGCCTTCAGTCATTGTAAAACCCAGCCAAGTCAGGGACCAGAGATTTTAGGTAGCTTGTTAGAATTTGTCATGCGCAGCCTCTTCTTTATTTGCAAGGCAATGACTATCATGCAGCTTTAGGCGTTTTAAGATTGGTTTTAAAAGAGAAATAAACAAGGACCAGCAGGCTTAGCAAATGCGAAGAAAAGAAAAAGATGCGCTTTAAAACTTTTGGTGCAACATTACCTCAGTTTTTCAAATGCAGCTGTGACCATGGGGTCCTTGTGTGCTTGGTCTATTCTTTTCCCTTTACAGTTTTCATCTCGCAGAGACTTAGATGTTGATTTATGACGATACAACTTTTTGTGTGTTGGTACATTATTGGTTAAAATACTGAGATTTCCAAAGTTCTTATCAAAGAAGGCTGCATGAAGGTTGGCTCCATAACCTAATGTACAGCTTGGATCAAAGACTCCAAACTTAGCATTGTTCTTACCTGAGCCCTTGTTGGTTGACTTTTTGGAGCCACCCGCCGAGCTGCCATTTACTTTTTTCTTAAATTCTTGTGGTGTCCCAGCCAAGATTTTCAATGTTTTCAATTTTAGGCTGTTTGACTCTGGAGTCAGTAGTATATCAGGGATGTCGCTGGGCGCAACAGGGTTGTAAAAGGGCTCCATTGATGCCATCATGAACCTCTGTACATCAGCCATTCCAGATGCAATATTGGAAAGAATGTTAGAAGGTTCCTCAAATTCTCTCTGGTCATCATCAAGGAGATTGTTTCCATTCCCAACCCTAGGCTCAGGCCAAGGAGCCTTGTTACCTTTATCAAGCGTCCATTCATTGACCCCAGCTCGGTGCTTCCCTGTCTTGGATGAGCCAGGCTCGTAAAGCTGCATGCAGTCAGTTAAAGCCTGTTTTGTAAGACTTGCATTATTCAATAGACCTGATCGATTGCCTGCACTTTGGGATTTTTCATTGTTGGCATTTTTTCCTTTCTTGGGTGTTTTAGGGGTTGTTTGTCGAGGAGTCTTTGTTTGTGTTTTGTCTGCCCCCTTGCAGGCTTTAGGGGTTTTCTTCTTGCTACTTTTTGGAGAAGAACTTTGGTTGGCACCTGTGTTTTTGCTAGCAGACAGTTTCTTTTTTGACTTTGAGGCTTTGCCATTGGCATGGACAGGAACAGCAGACTCATCAAATGCTGGCAAACATGGACCCTTCTCTAGTACACTGACAGAATCTTCATCATTAAACATATGAAATTGAAACTGATGGTTATTTAGTGCAAAGCCACTGTTGGACTGCTCCTGTGGAGGAAGACCAGTACAGTTCCACTTAAGCTTTTCTGGTCCATTAAGCACTACCTGGGCACTATTTTGATAAGCCTTTATGTTCCCTACTGACTTTGCATCTGTGGCTGTAATTTGAGGGGAAAGGTTGGGAGTATCTGGTGGTGACATTTCTGATAGGGATGAGTGGCGGAATTTGTCAGGGGTGAAGTTGGAGATGTCCAGAAGGTCAGTAGATTCCTTTAGTGGAGTGATTTCATCAATGCTTTGCTGAATTACAAGTTTGGGGCTGCAATGAGCTAAGAAATCATCACTTATTTCATCATCTCCATCCTTTTCACAAGATTTCATGCTTAAAGAGCTGTAATTACTAGAACTAACTGACAATGAGCCTACTGAGTCAAAACTAATAAGCCTTCCATTGTCTGTACTAAGTGTGCCTCTCTGCAAAACAAAATGCCCATCTCCACTATTATAATGACAGGACTGATAAGAGTCATCCTGCTGAATCTGGCCTTCTTGCAAATATGTTTTGTGGTACAGCTGTTTGCTGCTGTTCGGTTGAACTTGACTATATCCAGAGGCTGTCATGTCTGCATCTGATACAGCAGCAGAACCGCCAAAATCTCCGGATATGATGGACACTTCCCTAAGGTTAGTTATGAACTCAGCCTGACTGCTAGGGGGCTTGCCATGCCACATGTCTGGGAAGCTCTGCTCCATATCTAAATGATGGGGTGACTGCTGCAGCTCAGACTCGGAAGGGGGGGAAAGCACACAGCTCTGCGCAAGTTGAAGCGAACTGAACTGTTTTTCTGTCTGTATGATGTTAACTGAGTGCTGCCCCAAGGGATGAGGGGCAAAGTATGTTATACCAGTGCCACTAGATGAATCTGATGCATCTAACAAAGTCTGTAGATACCCTCCAGGGATAACTGGTACATTGGTAGTGATGTGAGCAGATGGTAATGGCTTGTCGGGAGAGCAGGTGGCTTGCAGAAATGGAGAATTTTTAGCTTCATTATCAGCATGGCACTGAGATGGATGGGAACTGTCTGATGCACCGGGAATGTTTTCCTCTTTTAAAAGGACTGCTGATTCCTGGTTCTCAATGGCAGGGAAGCTTTCTATTGGATCTGCTGTACTACTTTCACTCACTTGCTCTAGTTTTAGCTGTTTGCATTTCAACCTGGCTTCACTTTTAAATTTTATTCTTCTTATCACTTTCCGGTCGGCACATTTTAATTCCCTTTCTAAAGATCTGCATTTTACAGGGGCAACCTTGGCTATGTCACTTAAGTGCAATCCATTCACACAGCTTGGGGTTTCCAGAGTTATAGAATGCAATTCATTAAGGCTACCCTCATCTTTGCTACTACATCCCTGTCTGTGGTCAAAAGAAGAGAGCATCTCTCTGCTCACTGGTTGTTCAATAGTTTGTATCCTCTGCAGCCTGTGTCGGTTTGCTAGCTGTCCTTTTCGCTTTCTTGGTGGAATGGCATTTTCACTTCCATTAAGATTTCTTTGCGCACTGATGGCTGAGATGGTCCTCCTTTTCTCTTCCCAGTATCCTTTAGGTGGAGCAAGCTTTTGGTATTTTCCCAGCTGATCATCACTCAAAGTCACTGTGGTCTCATTTGCATCAAGCTTTCCAAGCTTGATCAACATGTGCTTCTCTCCTTTAAACCTATTGATGATTATATACTTGATGATTACAGGTGGCTCTTTTCTGCAAACTTTCCGACGTTTCTTGGGGCACCAGTCATCATCATCTTCTTCTTTGGGTCCTTCCGGTGCTCCTTCCTTCTTCTCAACAACCTTTTCATTCTCCAGTGAATCCATGTCATACAAGTAGTCATCACTGTACCTGACTTTCCTTTTTACCCTCAGACCATAATTTGGTTGGATCAGGGAATGAGAGTGTTCACGTGATAGGTATCTTGTGCAGTCCTTGATGTCTCCTAGCACATCATATGAAGATTCACTGCATGAGCTATCATCACTGTACTCGCCTGAGTCTTCAGCTGAGTTAACGGAATCCAGAAAATGACTTCTTTTAGAGCTTATATATTGCACCACATCCATATTTCCACAGGTCTTATTTAAGCCAGATTTTATACCTTCAACATCTTCTTCATCATCTTCTTCTTCATCATCATCTTCCCATATCCCACCTTCTTCCATTTTAAATTGAGAAGGGTCAACTAACCTCTTTTTTGACCCTTTACTTTCTCTCTTGGGACAGTTAGTGAAGACACTTGGGAAGAAATTAAACTGAGCATCTTCTTGTAGGGCATTTGTCTTCTCTCTCACATTGTCTTGAAATGATTCATACCTGATTTTCAAAGAGCACACATCACTGCCAAGCGTAGAATCATCATCATCAAACATGTAATTATCCACGTCTTCTTCTGAAAACAAATTAACAGACAGCTCATTTTTGGAGCACAAGTCAAGTAGTTCAATTTTACTCTCACTAATAAATGATTCAAAGTAGCCCCATTCCTGGTTAGGGTTAGCCAGCAGTGCCTCATCTCCATTGCATTTGTCCAGTAGTAGACCATCATAATAGTTCTTTTGAGTGGGGTCCTCTGAATCACTGTCAGATTTGTCTGGGTCCCTTTTATCAGACTCTTGTGATTTATGGACAGGGAAGCTTAATAGCTGGTCCGAGAGTAGCTGATCACCATATTTGAGACTGTCAGCTGTACTCATGCAGTGAATCCCCATGTCAGAAACTGGACACGTGTCATAGTCTCTACTTATATCTCCCATTTTTAAACTGACACCAGGTTCTGGGTCTACTCCATCCTTTGTTTCTATAAAACAACCCAAGCAAGTCCGACTTTGCTGCATCAAGCAGTCGCCAGTCAAGGTTGACATTGTCCCAGGCTCCATAATGGTGAAAGGTGTTTTCTCACTGTCGCTGGGCAAAGACCAAGAACTTAGGTCTTTGGTGACACAGGTTGTCAGGGATATGGCCTGGGCTGATGGGTCACTGCTGACATGTTCTGCTGTATCTGACAAACGCAGTGGAGAAGGAGGACCCAGCAAGCAAGGCTCTTTGGAAATGATGGGAGGCAATGCTCTGTGACAGGCATGGATTTCTTTCTGATTTAAGGCTGGAAATGTGACAGGAGCATCTGCAGCATCAAAGGACTTCACATCATCCACAGGATCATGTGGCTCTGCAGAGGGGGGGGAAAGATGCAATGTTTTAGCTGTTATGTTCAATGTATAAATGTATATAAACATCAATACACAGTAGGATACAGTCGCTAAAATGCAAAAGCTATTAGCGATCATTAACAGCCATTCAAGTGAATGACTGCTAACGATTGTTAATAGCCTCAACACTGTAGAGAATGGACCCCTAGGTATGTAAACTAATTATATTTCAATATAAATTTGATCAATAATTATATGACATATGTATACAAATACACATAATGACATTACTTATGTGTGGGCATGTTCTTAAAAGTATATCCCATTAACTTTTTGTTAGTAGCAGAATAGGAACTTAATTATAAATGTTGTGTTAACATAACAGATCTTTGGCATTTGTTTCCCTAGAGAACGGGGGAGGGGGGGGGGGTCTACATTAGTGCCTGTGCATACGTTTGGATATCATGTATGATAACATGGATGTTGTTAATTTTCAATAATATTGTATAGTGGCCATACATGAAGACTTTGACACACCTGATTCTACTATTCACATAGTGTCCAGAAGGACTTGACCTCTATAGAACATATAAGCTCTCACCAAATTGTAGATGTGAGTGTTCTTTCCACAGAAGAATCTTTGTACATTGTATGAATGAAAGCAGTTTCCCATAAATCCTTAACATATCTTCTATAAATAATCTTACCATTTCCTCTAATCTCATTAATCAAAAGTGGGGTGACTGCTTGGGTAGCAGACTCTCTATCGTCCTGGCCGTCCATCAATTTATCGTTCTGGTGCTCACTCCATATCTCTTCACTAGCGTCCAACCTATAAAATAAAAGGTTCAGTTTTAGGTAATAACTAACAATATAAATTTCTAAGCCTGTGTTCACATCAGCGTTGCTTTCCGTTGAGAGGTTTTGTCGGAGCTTTCCGTCGGGGGAACCCCTCAACGGAAAGGCAAACGGAAACCTTAGCTTCCGTTTGCATCACCAATTATCTCAATGGCGACGGAAACTTTGCTAATGGTTTCTGTTTGTCACCGTTGTGTAAGGGTTCCGTTGTTTTGACTGAATCAATAGCGCAGTCGACTACGCTATTGATTCCGTCAAAACAACGGAGCCCTTTCACAACGGTGACAAACGGAAACCATTAGCAAAGTTTCCGTCACCATTGAGATAAATGGTGATGCAAACGGAAGCTAAGGTTTCCGTTTGCCTTTCCGTCGAGGGGTTCTAAAACATGTAGCAGTCATTAGTATGACATTAAAATCCGTTCTAATGCCATCATCAGAATCATCTGCATATTACAGCTACAACTTACACCATAAGATTATGGTAGCAAACATAAGAAACAATGTCAGATAATGTCACTTGATCCTATTTGTCGCTGTCAGGCACAATAACATAACATAATATTATGACAGCATGGTTGGCCTCAATGACAAGGTTACAGAAAAATCTTAATTCAGAGTGCACTATTCATCAAAGTTGTCATAGCAAAACAGGCATTTTATATTCCAAAAATTCTATGAATCAAATGTAGACTTCTACTTGGTGCACTCTAGTCAAGAATCAGGATACGTTTTCTACTGGCAACGTAGACAATTTCTGTCCATTCAGAGTTTAGCCTCATAAATAATGTTTCCATTTGCAAAACACAAAAACAGAAGTAAAAACAGTAAGGGTATGTTCACACGGCCTATTTACGGACGTAAATCGGGCGTTTTTGCCCCGAATTACGCCCGAAAATAGCGCCTCAATAGCGCTGACAAACATCTGCCCATTGAAAGCAATGGGCAGACGTTTGTCTGTTCACACGAGGCGTATATTTACGCGCCGCTGTCAAATGACGGCGCGCATATAGACGCCCGCGTCAAAGAAGTGACCTGTCACTTCTTTGGCCGTAATTGGAGCCGCTATTCATTGACTCCAATGAATAGCAGCGCTAATTACGGCCGTAATTGACGCGGCGTTCAAGCGCCTGCACATGCCGGTACGGCTGAAATTACGGGGATGTTTTCAGGCTGAAACATCCCCGTAATTTCAGCCGTTACGGACCCCCGCCGTGTGAACATACCCTTAAATGTTTGCGTTCTTAAAGGTGTTGTCTTGCAAAGAAAACCCCTGTCCATATGACCTATTAGGGTATGTTCACACACCCTATTTACGGACGTAATATGGGTGTTTTACGCCTCGAATTACGTCCGAAAATACGGCTCCAAACCGCCGGCAAACATCTGCCCATTGAAATCAATGGGGTTACGATGTTCTGTGCACACTGGCTTTTTTTTTACGCTCCACTGTCAAAAGACAGCGCGTAAAAAGACGCCCACATCAAAGAAGTGCATGTCACTTCTTGAGACGTAAATGGAGCCGTCTTTCATTGGCTCCATTGAAAAACAGCTCCAATTACGTCCGTAATTGCCGCCGCGAAAAACCCGAGTACGAGCAATTACGTCTGAAATTCAGGAGCTGTTTTCTCCTGAATGCAGCTCCGTAATTTCAGCCGTAATGGACGCTGTCGTGTGAACATACCCTTAGAGTAAATGGAGATCCTAGAGAGTTGTGTCCCCCATTCAGGACCTCCCTCTATGAGCCAGAGCAGAAAGCCGCTAACAAACAGCTGGAGTCTGCCAGCTCTTGCTCTGGCGGACTCCAGCTGCCCATGCATTACATAGACTCCATGTAATACTGCATAAACTGTGAAGCTGCAGGAGAAATGTACAACTGCAAATTTAAAGATTTGTTAGGGGTGAAAGAACATGATCGCCACGACTGCTTCCATCTGAAATGGAGTTGTCCATGCATAATGTGCATGGAGTTTGCACCCCCCCCCCCCCCCCCCAGCTGTGCCTCTAGTTGAGGTCACATTAATGTAGTTCTTTGCAAATATCTTTACAAGCCCACATTTTGACCTTGGAAACATATAAAAAAAAGGTAAGGTTTAACTCCTTAATGACCGCCGATAAGCCTTTTCACGGCGGTCATTAGTGGGCTTTATTCTAGAGCGCCGCCATTCCACGGCGGCGCTTTAGAATGAGATCGCGCTGCAAGCAGCGCAGATATCTCCAAGCCTCAGCTGTTAGGTGACAGCTGAGGCTTGGAGACAACGTCAGGGGACCCTCTGAGTGTAAACAGCGGGGCTCTCTCCTCTGCTCTCCGTCTCTCCTCTCACAAAACCACAACTGAGAGGAGAGACAGAGACCTGTGAAATAGAAAGAAACAAATCGTTACAGTGAAGAAACATTACATTATATTGTAACAACTCCCCCCCAGTTTTTTTAGTTCGTTTTTATTTAAATTTTTATAGTAAATCTCATAAAAAGCAAAAAAAATAAATTATAATTATAGAAAAAAAATATATATTTAGTTACAAAAAAACTGTTACTAGGAGAGGAAACCTATTAGAATGGCGCGCAAACTTTATAGCGCAGAGCAAGCTTATGCTATTTTGTGCCCTGATTCAGGCAGTGACACAGGAACCGCATCAGAAGCGGAAATATGCTATGATGAAACTACAAGTACTGCTTCGGACGCTTCCGCAACAACTCCCCCTATGGAAGATGCCACTGTTGCCGAAGCCACAGGCGCAACTGCGGGAACTAGTAATCCCATAGTACCGCTAATTTTTTGGGATCCTGCAGCAAACTTTATCCCTCAGATGCCCAAATTTATGTCAACTTCGGGCATAAACCTTGACACCACGAATTTTGCCCCACACAATTTTTTTCATATTTTTTTTACGGATGAGCTGTTACAATTAATTGTGGACCAGACGAACCTTTTTGCGAGGCAGTTTTTGACGGAAAAGCCTGCATGTGGTTATGCAAGGGTCTGGGTTCCTACCAATGTCCGCGAGATAAAAAAAAATTTTAGGGCTCATTCTGAATATGGGCATTGTAAAAAAAACGTCCACCCGTTCTTACTGGGCAGCAAGTCCTATTCATGTAACCCCAGTTTTTTCATCAATAATGTCCCGGAGCAGGTATGAGGTATTAATGCGTTTCCTGCATTTTAGTAACAATTTAGAAAGCCTCCCAAGAAGTGATCCCGGGCACGATCGCCTTCACAAGCTGAGGCACTTTATTACTGCGCTAAAAGAGTCGTTTCTAAAATCCTACACTCCTGACATGAACTTGAGTGTGGATGAATCCCTTGTAAATTTTAAGGGGAGATTGTGTTTCAGGCAATACATACCATCAAAGAGAGCGAGATATGGCGTAAAGCTATATAAAATATGTGAGAGTAAGACCGGTTACACATGTGGCTTCAATATATATGAGGGCAGAGACCGTGAAATAAATCCCCCAGGATGCCCACAAAACCTTGTTGTCAGTGGAAAAATCGTCTATGACCTTATGCAGCCGTTCCTTCAAAAAGGCTACAGAGTATACACTGACAATTTTTATTCTAGCGTGCCACTTTTCAAAAGTCTTCACGCTGACAAATCAGGGGCCTGTGGGACGGTTCGCAGAAACCGCAAAGGATTGCCACCACAACTTCTCTCAATGCGCCTGGCAAAGGGGGAATCCATTGCTTTCGCAAGTGATGAACTTCTTGCACTTAAGTGCAATGATCGGAGAGAGGTTTTTATGCTGAGCACTATACACACTGACACCAAGGTCACTGTCAGAGAGAGAGGCGCTACTGCGAACAGACAGAAACCGCTCTGTATTACAGAGTACAACAAGTACATAGGTGGCGTCGACCTTTCAGACCAGGTTCTCCAACCTTATTTGATCAAAAGGAAAACTAGAGCCTGGTACAAGAAAGTGGCAATTTATCTGATGCAGGTTTCTACTTTCAATTCCTATATAATATTCAAAAAGGCCCAGGGAACCATGACCTATCTGGAATTCCAAGAAAAAATTATTGAACATCTTTTATTTGAAGGAGGGGAAGTAGGACACCATGAATCAGAAGATGTCAAGAGACTCACGGAGCGTCACTTTTTACATCCTGTCCCTGCCACTGAGACGCAAAAGTATCGGCAGAAGAGATGCAGAGTTTGCCGAAAACATGGCCGAAGAAGCGATTCACGTTTTTATTGCCCCTTTTGCCCTTCAAAACCATGACTGTGTAATTACCCATGCTTTGAGACCTACCATACAGTAGCAAATTACTGAATTAGCAAAAGCCAAAATAGGGAGGGATTCCTTATGCGAAAGTGAAACTGTCAATGATAATTCTGGGTGGGGGGGTCTTTATATCTGTGGGGTCTTCTTTCCCAGATTGGGTAATTTTTAAGTGTATTTTTATGATCCGACATCACAGGGCCTCTGCAAAGACTCTCTGGTGCCTAAAAATCAGCTTTGGAAACAGTCATCCTTAGGTCAAATTGGACACCTTTAGTTTGAGGCCTTGCCAAGTGCCCGTGAGATAACAAACACCAACATATTTGGTATCCAAGCAATCAGAACAAACTCAGAAATAAATCTAGAGGCATGCAAAAGTAAAAACATTATTTATTTCAAAAATTTCACACAATAAATTGAAGAAAACATATTTTTTGTCCACATTTTTTTGCATTTTTGTAAAATGTAAAAAAAAAAACAAAGAAGAAAACCTATAGTATAAACCACCAAAAGAAAGCCCTGTTTCTGCTGAAAAAAAACCCATACCAAATTTGTAGGGATACATTTGATTCCTACAACGTTATAACCAATTAAATAAAGACCTAGTGAAACTGCTAATTTTGCTTTGGTCATTAAGGCCCAGAATGCATGCAGGGGGAAGGGGTTAAATATGGCAAGGTGTAACCAGCAGAGTAAAATAATCTCACTTTAACGTCGTTACTTGGTAAAACATTGATATATTGCGGAAGCCATTTTATTTTTATTGTGAACAGAGCGCAACTCATGTGCAGCTATTTTGCCATTTCCACAGAAAGTAGCATACAATTTAACAAGGGCGGACACAGACAATAGGGGGCAAGTACTGTATATGGGCCCCTTGCTTTCCATCATAATGCACCCCCATTTTTATGTCTCTTTTGCAATACACCTGTAATTGCGAGTCATGACATTAATTAGATCCGTCCCTTACATGTAATCGAATAGACAGTAGGAAGCTAAGCTGCTTTTAAAGCGTACCTGAACTTTCATGTGATTTTTCAGAATAAGCTCATATGTTTGCGCATTTTTTTTTAGCAGTTCTCCCTTCTGCAGAATCTATCTCTAACTTTCAGTTCATTCTCTGAGCTAGTGGGTGGAGCCTAACTGCTATCATGTCATCTATACACAGCAAACAGAGAAGAGAACATCCTGCTTTTCTATCTCTATCTATCACATATATAGAAGCAGCAGCATCAGCATCAGTATGGAGGACATTACACAGCAGTAATCAGCAGTGTAGCTGAGAATCCAGGACTGGGGTAAGGTGTAACTCCTACTAGAAGCTGCAGCAGAGTCTATGTTTCTCTCCCACTTCTATGGGAAGCTGTAACCTGACCCTTCAGTGAACGAATAGTTAATCTTGTCTAAGACAAGACAGAGAAAGCAGTAAATTGAGAGTTAATGAACACAGAGGAGGGGGATGGGGGAGGAAAGGAGTCTCATAAGTGGAGAAAGAGGCATTTTTCTGTAATAACATATATAACAAAGTTTCTTATATGCTTGTACTATTGATTTATGCAAAGTTTGTTCAAAGTGCAGTGCCTATTTAAGTTAACAGAGAGCTCCCTACCAACTTGGCCCATGTGCAGTGGCACAGGTTGCACATATGGTATATCAGCCCCTGAATTTAACTATGAACAGTAAGAAAAGAGTAATTTTAAGGCTCGAGTAGCATAATATACCCTAGACTAAAAGCCAATGTCTAGGGTCTCTCAAGTGTAAGCTGCTGATCACCGGGGGTTGGAGACTCTGGAACCATCAACTGATCACCTTGGCAGCTTCATTCTAAAGCGGGGTTTGGGACAACCCTTTCAAATGAAGACCATGTCATCCTTGTAACTCTGTTCAGTATCTGCACAAGGAAGACAGAGTTTAGTGTGAGACTTATGACAACGATGAAGGAGTTATACACTTCTCTTCTGTCGTTGACATGGAGGAGACTGTGCATACAACAACTGTTCAGGTTCTTCACTAATCACAATTTATGTTAGAACGACCATTTTAAAGTTTTATAGTTTGCAAAAAGGCAAAAGCTGAAGATTAAGGCCCCCTGTACACGCATTGGATTTACTGGGGAAAACTCAACAGCAAATCTGACCTAAATACCGTAGGGAATTTAGGATGAAAGTCTGCAATAGCCGGAATTGCCACTGCGGTTACTGGATGAAGAGAAGGAAAAAAAAGTAAATATTTACCTCCCCCTGGTCTCCTATAGTGACGGATCCCTCCTCCCAGGTCTGGTGCTAGTGCTGCCGGCCTCCTGGGATGACATTTCTTTGGCTACAGCAGTCACATGGGATGCAAGAAGCAGTGAGTATCGGTTTTTTTTAAGTGTAACATTTTACTTCTTACTTTTGCTGCGAATTCGCAGCTTTGCTGAAGCAAAAATCGCAAAACTTGCTATTTGTTGCAGAATTTCACTTCCCCATTGAACTCAACAGGAATATGCAATTACTCCGCAAAATAAATTGACATGCTGACATTTAAAAAATCAGCACCACAGGTCAATTTCTTCATGGATTTTTAAAATCGCATCCCCTTTGCTGCTACTGTAATAGGCTGCGGATTTTCCGTCTGCAAGCAACAGCAATTACTCTACGTGTATACGGGGCCTTCGTGTAAAAATTCAGTTATGACTGCAGTAAACCTGAATATTCCACTTTTTCTAAGAGTAGAGCACATAGAATGGGTGCTTTGTCATAATTTAATTTATTTCTGCAACTTATAATATGCATATACTTAATGTATATTATTTTAATACATTTCATTACACTTAACAATGGCAGATATCAGGGGCATAGCTAGGGGGCGCATGTGCCCAGGGCGCAACTAGGAGGGAAGGGGGTGTGCCGGGCGGCATGGGCATAGTTGCTATAAGTCCTGAATGTGCCGGGCTGTCCCGAACTTACAGAGACAGTCCCGGAAAATTACTGTCCTGGACGTGTCCAGGTACTCCTCAGGACGCAGAAACAATTGAATATTATAGAAGAGCAGGAAAGTATCTGCTCCCTGCTCTGCCATTTACTCCTCCTGGAGCGGAATCCCCGGCCAGAGCGTTGCTAACACTCTGGCAGGGTATTCTGCTCCTAGAAGTAGCCCCGGACGTCACTGTCCATATATGGACAGTGACGTCTGGGGCTCCTCCAGAAGAGGAATTCCCGGGCAGAGTGTTGGGAACGCTCTGGCTGGGGATTCCTTTCCTACAGGAAGCCTGAATAGCGATATCTAAAGGGAGGGGGGTGTAGCGCTATCTACAGGGGGAGTGTGTGGCACTATCTACAAGGGGGTATGTGTGAGACTATCTATAAGGGGGGCACTGTGTGGCTTTATCTACAAGGGGGGCTGTTTGGTATAATCTACAAGGATGGCTGTGTGGCTTTATCTACAAGGAGGGTGTGGTGCTATCTACAAGGGCGGCTGTCTGGCTTTATCAATGGGGGGTGTGTTTGGCACCATCTAGAAGGGGGGAGTGTGGCAGTATCTGCAAAGGGGGTATGGCACTATCTACAGGGGGTGTTTGGCACTATCTATAAGGGTGTGTGTAATGATGGGGGTAGGGAAACGGACAAGTGAGCCCTAATCTACCCGCCACTCTAACAAACAGACAAGGGTACACAAAGATAAGGGAAATGGGGCAGTTGCCCACGGCAACACAGTGAGCAACAAGAGTGGTGAACGAGCCGAGTCAAACCAGGAGTGCACGAGGTACCAAACGCAGAGCAGGAGAGTAGTCAGTAAGCCAGGGTCAGTATGGAGCAGGATCAAATAGATAGAAACTGTAGCTGGGCCAGGAAACCACACGAGAAGAATCACAAGCAAAGGAGGAACAGGAAAGGCAGGTATAAATAGACAGAGGGCGGGAGCTTGCTCCGTCTGGCCAGGCTGCGATAGGCTCTCCCACTCCTAAGCCTGCCATCCTGAGTGGTGGAAGATGGAGTCAGTCTCAGAGGCATAAACTCAGGTGCAGACTGATTACCTATGGGCGTATCCACAGAAGTTGTGCCTGGCATATCCTTTACAGTACCCCCCCTTTTATGAGGGGCCACCGGACCCTTTCTAAGTGGACCTGGTTTATTGGGGAAACAAAGGTGGAACTTCCTGACCAATACCCCAGAGTGAACATCCCGGGCGGGTACCCAAGTCCTCTCCTCAGGCCCGTATCCTCTCCAATGGACCAGGTACTGGAGGGAGCCTTGGACCATCTTGCTGTCCACAATCTTGGCCACTTCGAATTCCACCCCCTCAGGGGTGAGAACGGGAACAGGAGGTTTCCTCGAGGGAGCCAAGGATGGGGAGCAGCGTTTAAGGAGGGAGGCATGAAACACGTTGTGTATTCGAAAAGATGGGGGCAACTCCAGTCGGAAGGAGACAGGATTGAGGACTTCAATGACCTTATACGGCCCAATAAACCGGGGAGCAAACTTCTTGGACGGGACCTTAAGGCGCAAGTTCCTAGACGATAACCACACCAGATCCCCGACCATAAACAAGGGGTTAGCAGAACGTCTTCTATCGGCCTGAGTTTTTTGTACGCTCTGGGACGCCTCTAGGTTCTTCTGAACCTGGGCCCAGACTGTGCACAGTTCCCGATGAACGACCTCTACCTCGGGATTGTTGGAACTACCAGGTGAAATGGAGGAGAACCGTGGATTAAACCCAAAATTACAGAAAAAGGGGGAGACCCCTGACAAGTTACTGACCCGGTTATTAAGGGAAAATTCGGCGAGGGGAATGAATGAGACCCAATCATATTGACAGTCAGAGATAAAACACCTTAAATATTGTTCTAGAGATTGATTAGTCCTCTCAGTTTGGCCATTAGTTTCAGGATGGAAGGCAGAGGAGAAGGACAGATCAATCTCCAACTTTTTACAGAAGGCTCTCCAAAACAATGAAACAAATTGTACCCCTCTGTCCGAAACAATATTGACAGGGACCCCATGGAGACGCAGGATGTGTTTGACAAACAAGGTAGCTAACGTCTTGGCATTGGGTAGTTTCTTGAGGGGCACAAAGTGGCACATCTTACTGAAGTGGTCTACTACAACCCACACCACCGACTTGCCTTGAGATGGAGGCAAATCGGTGATAAAATCCATGGAGATATGGGTCCAAGGTCTCTGGGGAATGGGCAAAGAACGTAGTAAGCACGCTGGTCGGGTCCTGGGAGTCTTGGACCTAGCACAAACCTCACAAGCGGCGACGTAGGCCTTAACGTTTTTAGGCAACCCAGGCCACCAATAGTTTCTGGCAATGAGGTGTTTGGTACCCAGGACGCCTGGATGACCAGATAGTGCGGAGTCATGATTTTCCCTAAGTACCCTTAGCTGGAATTGCAGGGGAACAAACAGCTTGTTCTCAGGAAGGTTCCCAGGAGCTGAACCTTGATCAGCCGCAATTTCAGAGACTAAATCAGAATCATTAGAAGATATGATTATACCAGCAGGCAAAATACAAGCAGGATCTTCCTCCGAAGGAGGGCTGGCCATGAAGCTACGCGACAGTGCATCGGCCTTAATATTTTTAGACCCAGCCCTATAAGTAACCAAAAAGTTGAATCTGGTAAAAAATAGCGCCCATCGAGCTTGTCTCGGGTTTAGCCTCCGGGCAGATTCTAGGAAAACCAGATTCTTGTGGTCGGTAAGGACCGTTACCTGGTGCCTAGCCCCCTCCAGGAAGTGGCACCACTCTTCAAATGCCCATTTAATGGCTAAGAGTTCGCGGTTGCCAATATCATAGTTACTCTCAGTGGGCGAAAACTTCCTGGAGAAGTAGGCACAGGGACGGAGATGGGTGAGGGACCTGGTACCCTGGGACAAGACAGCCCCCACTCCCACCTCGGATGCGTCAACTTCCACGATAAATGGCTCCATTTGGTTGGGCTGAACCAGCACCGGGGCCGAGATAAAGCACTTCTTAAGGACCTCAAAAGCCTGGACAGCCTCAGGAGGCCAGTGGAGGGGATCAGCACCTTTGCGAGTGAGGTCCGTAAGAGGCTTAGCGATGACCGAGAAGTTAGCAATAAATCTCCTGTAATAATTAGCGAACCCCAAGAAACACTGTAACGCCTTCAGGGAGGCAGGTTGGACCCATTCCGCCACAGCCTGAACCTTGGCGGGGTCCATGCGGAATTCATGAGGAGTGAGGATTTGACCCAAAAATGGTATCTCCTGTACCCCAAACACACATTTTTCGGTTTTCGCAAACAGTTTCTTTTCCCGAAGGACCTGGAGCACCTTCCTGACATGCTCAATGTGGGAGGACCAGTCCTTGGAAAACACCAGTATGTCATCAAGGTACACTACAAGAAATACCCCCAGGTAATCTCTTAAAATCTCATTTATGAAATTCTGGAAGACCGCAGGAGCATTACACAACCCAAAGGGCATGACGAGGTATTTGAAATGACCTTCGGGCGTGTTAAACGCAGTCTTCCACTCATCCCCCTGTTTGATGCGGATAAGGTTATACGCCCCCCGTAGATCAAACTTAGAGAACCATTGGGCCCCCTGAACCTGATTGAAGAGATCAGGAATCAAAGGAAGGGGATACTGGTTCCTTACAGTGACCTTATTCAAGTTACGGTAGTCAATGCATGGCCTAAGACCACCATCCTTCTTCCCTACGAAGAAGAAGCCAGCACCTACCGGAGAACTAGAGGGGCGAATGTAACCCTTGGCCAGGCATTCCTGGATATACTCTCTCATGCCTTCACGTTCGGGACAAGAAAGATTAAATATCCTACCCTTAGGGAGCTTAGCTCCTGGTACCAATTCGATAGCGCAATCGTATTCTCTATGAGGAGGTAACACTTCGGAGGCCTCCTTAGAGAAAACATCAGCGAAGTCCTGAACAAACTCAGGTAGCGTGTTCACCTCCTCAGGGGGAGAAATAGAATTAACAGAAAAACATGACGTCAAGCATTCATTACCCCATTTGGTAAGCTCCCCAGTATTCCAGTCAAACGTGGGATTATGCAACTGCAACCAGGGAAGGCCTAAAACCAAATCGGACGATAATCCCTGCATCAACAGTACAGAGCACTGCTCCAAATGCATGGAGCCAACAAGGAGTTCAAAAACAGGGGTATGCTGTGTAAAATAACCATTTGCAAGAGGAGTGGAGTCGATACCCACTACCGGGACAGGTTTAGGCAAATCAATCAAAGGCATAGCTAGAGACATAGCAAATTCCACAGACATGATATAAGCAGAAGACCCTGAATCCACGAAGGCACTGCCGGTAGCAGACCTACCACCAAAAGAGACCTGAAAGGGAAGCAAGATTTTATTACGTTTCATATTTACGGGAAATACCTGTGCGCCCAAGTGACCTCCCCGATGATCACTTAGGAGTGGAAGTTTTCCGGCTGCTTATTCTTACGCCTAGGACAGGTGTTCACTTGATGCTTGTCATCCCCACAATAGAAGCAGAGACCATTCTTCCTGCGGAACTCTCTACGTTGTCGGGGGGACACGGAGGCCCCGAGTTGCATAGGTACCTCCGAGTCTTCCGTGGAAGAGCGAAGCAACGGGACCTCGGGAGATATCATGGGGGAGTCAGAGGGGAAAACACAAAAACGTTCAAGTTGTTGTTCCCTGAGACGTCGGTCAAGTCGTACCGCTAAAGCCATAACCTGGTCTAGGGAGTCAGAAGAGGGATAGCTAACTAGCAGGTCTTTCAGGGCGTTCCACAGACCCAACCTAAACTGGCACTTTAAGGCAGGGTCATTCCACCGAGAAGCTACGCACCACTTCCTAAAGTCAGAACAATACTCCTCAACAGGTCTCTTACCCTGACGTAAGGTCACCAGCTGACTCTCGGCAAAGGCAGTCCTGTCAGTCTCGTCATAAATGAGTCCGAGAGCAGAAAAGAAACGATCAACGGAGGAAAGTTCAGGGGCGTCAGGAGCCAAGGAGAAGGCCCACTTTTGGGGCCCTTCCTGGAGCCGGGACATAATTATACCCACCCGCTGGCTCTCAGAACCTGAGGAGTGAGGCTTTAAGCGAAAGTAGAGCCTACAACTCTCCCGAAAGGAGAGAAAAGTCCTCCGGTCCCCTGAGAACCGGTCAGGCAACTTGAGGTGGGGTTCAAGAGGTGAGGTGAGGGGCACTACCATGGTAGCGTCAGGCTGGTTGACCCTCTGAGCCAGGGCCTGGACCTGTAGAGAGAGACCCTGCATTTGCTGGGCCAGGGTCTCAAGGGGGTCCATAGTAGTGACAGGGACCAGGGTAGACTAGGTATATGGGCTTGTGATTATGTAATGATGGGGGTAGGGAAACGGACAAGTGAGCCCTAATCTACCCGCCACTCTGTCCCTGCCTACTTGCAACGACCCGCCCTAGGCGACGGGGTACAACTGGGCGGCGGTCCCTACGCTCAGTAAGTGCACGAGACAAACAGACAAGGGTACACAAAGATAAGGGAAATGGGGCAGTTGCCCACGGCAACACCGTGAGCAACTAGAGTGGTGAACGAGCAGAGTCAAACCAGGAGTGCACGAGGTACCAAACGCAGAGCAGGAGAGTAGTCAGTAAGCCAGGGTCAGTATGGAGCAGGATCAAATAGATAGAAACTGTAGGTGGGCCAGGAAACCACACGAGAAGAATCACAAGCAAAGGAGGAACAGGAAAGGCAGGTATAAATAGACAGAGGGCGGGAGCTAGCTCCGTCTGGCCAGGCTGCGATAGGCTCTCCCACTCCTAAGCCTGCCATCCTGAGTGGTGGAAGATGGAGTCAGTCTCAGAGGCATAGACTCAGGTGCAGACTGATTACCTATGGGCGTATCCACAGAAGTTGTGCCTGGCAGATCCTTTACAGTGTGTGTGTGTGTGTGTGTGTGTGTGTGTGTGTGTGTGTGTGTGTGGCACCATTAACTAGGGGGGGGGTGTCGCACTTTCTACAGGGGGTCTGTGTGGAGCTATTTTCAGTCTGGGGCTGTGTGGCAATAGACCTACAGGGGAAGCTGTGTGGCACTATCTACAAGGGGGGGCTGTGTGGCAGTATCTACAAGGGGGGGGGGGGCTGTGTGGCAGTATCTACAAGAGGGGGTTGTGTGGCACTGTCTACAGGGGGGTCTGTGTGGCACTGTCTACAGGGGGGCCTGTGTGGCACTATCTCCAAGAGGGGGCTGTTCATTATGTCCCCATAAAGTCTAATTAATGTCAGTTATACAATCTGTTTTATTCAGGCACACTGACCTCTTTAATTTATTTTCTTTTAATTTTTTCTTATGTTAACTATCTTATATATCTATATTGCTTGTAAAATGTACAAATGTTTTTATGATTGAGTTACAGAAAAAAGAATGTGAAGAAAAAATGGCACCTCATTGATTGGTAAAGAAAACAAACATGGCGATGAGGAAGGAGATGACGAGAAAGAAGTTGGGGGGGGGGGGCGACAAACTGAATCTTTGCCCCGGGTGCGAGTACCCAGCTACGCCTCTGACAAATATACAAAAATACAGAACAGCTTTGCTCTTTTACACCTTAACGGCCGCCCACCGTGTTCTGACGGCTGGCGGTGCATGTCCTTGCTCTACCGCGACGTCTTTTGGCGTCGCTGTACAAGAGGCTGATGAGCGCTCCTGTGAGCGTACACTTACAGCTCCTGATCTTAGAGAAGCCTGCTGAATACAGCTGCTGTCGGAAAACATTCAGACCCCAGCTGTTTAACCCTTTGATCGCCGCTGTCTGTGACCGCGGCAAGATCAAAAGGAACTCCCCACTTCGAACTTGTCATTGTAAACCCGGTGAAGTGATCAAACACCCCTGAATCCCTCTACAGTCAGTCCTGGGGACCTACAAAGGAACCCAGGGCTGTCTGTTCAGTAAGCCTGCTGTTCGGGCACACTATGTGCTGCCCTAACAGCAGCCTGTGTCATAGTGACACAGTATGATTTATTAGCATACAGGAGTATGCTAATACATTACAAGTAAAAAATTAAGTTATAAATATACTTATCCCTTAATGGGATTTAAAAAAAAGTAACAAAAAAATAAATGAAAAAAAAAGGCCAAAAAAGTCATTATTTTGCATAAAATATATTTTATTGCCCCTACACTAAATAAAAACAAAAAACCTACATATATTATCTAAATGACCGTAATAACCTGAAGAATTAATCTAATGGGTTATTTGAACGGGATAAAAAATAAACAAATAAACAAGAAAAACGATGCAGAGAATCGCTTTTTCTTATATTCACGCCGTAAAAATGTTTTTTTTCTACCACCAAACTATGAAAAAAATAAAATACATTTCTCCCGCATAAAACAAGGCCTCATACGGCCATGTCAATGAAAAAATAAAAAAGTTATCGCTGCTGAACTGCAGAGAGGTAAAAACCGAAAAATGTAGATGGTCATTAAGACCTTTTCAGGCCTGGTCATTAAGGGGTTAACAGGTCCATTTGCCATCGGTACGTTGTCTTGTTTCCCGTGTGCTGCACACGATAGGCGGCTTGGAGCTGACATTCCCGGAGCCAAGTGCAATCTATCATGATTAGCTGGCCCAGCTAAGGAGAGCCCTGCTGTTCCAGTCGGCAGGTGGGGCTGCAGGTCAGAGCTGGCTGACAATAACTGAGCAGTGCCAGCTGGCTTTAGAAATCCTTCTTCATAGATTTCCTTGTAAATGACTATGAGTTGCACTGCTGGCTAGAATTCCCCTTCTCTGCGCAAATTGAAGTTATTCTTTCAGAGCTGAACCAATAAACCTAGATATACCGGTTTATAATTATTAATTATGCATACAACACAATAGGCAATTGGGTGTTTATTATCTGACTATCCTTAGGACAATTTGCATAATTTACCTACTATGGCCTACAGCAGGATGATAATTTGCTGCAACCTATAATAACTTACGCTGCCATGACAACATAACTATATATATATATATATATATATATATATTTTTTTTTTTATATATATATATATATATACATATATATATACACATATATATATGTACACACACAATATAAGAATGATAATAGAATCCAAAATGACAAGGAATTAGCAGTGCACTAGTAGAATATCTAGCAGGGGGGGCAGTGGCCCCGGGCCCTCTGAGATGGTGGGGCCTACCACAACCACCCCCGCCATGACTGACGCTCCCGCTGCCTCCGCCACGGCCACTCCACACAAGGCGGCCTGCTGCCTGTCTGAGGGGGCGGCGGCGCAACTGAAACCACTCGCCGCCACCCCTTCCTGCACTGTTTGTACCTGTGTCTAATAAGACACACATACAATTAAATGCTAAAGCGCTGAATTTAGCGTCTAACAATGACGCTGATTGGCAGGCCAGAATGACTTGCCCCGCCAATCAGCGCCTTCACACGACACTAGTGCTTCCATTGTTGAAAAGCGCAGATTGGTGGGGTAAGTTATTCTGCCCTTTCAATGACGCTAGCGGCGCAATGACGTCATCGCGCCGCTTCCACTGTTGAAAGGCACTAATTGAGGGGGCAAGTCATTCTGCCCTGCCAATCAGGGCCTTTCAACGACCCCAGCGGAGCGATGACATCGTGCTTTTTCCGTTGTTGAAAGGTGCCGATTGGCGGGGCTATGTATAGCGCTATCTACCGGGGGCTATATGGAGAGAGCTATCTACAGGGGGCTATATGTGGGCACTATCTACAGGGGGGGTATATGTGGGGCACTATCTACAGGGGGCTGTATGTGGGATCTACAGGGGGATATATGGGGGGGCACTATCTGCAGGGAGCACTGTTTGTGTTTGGGACACAGTGTATGGTGCTATTAAAATCAGGGATACAGTGTATGGTGCTATTATATTCAGGGACACAGTTACATAGTTACATAGTTAGTACGGCTGAAAAAAGACACATGTCCATCAAGTTCAACCAAGGTACGGGAAAAGGGAAGGAAAAATTTCTATACATAGGAGCTAATACTTTTTTGTTCCAGGAAATTATCTAACCCTTTTTTAAAGCCATCTACTGTCCCTGCTGTGACCAGCTCCTGCGGTAGGCTATTCCATAGATTCACAGTTCTCACAGTAAAGAAGGCTTGTCGCCTCTGCAGGTTGAACCTTTTTTTCTCCAGACGGAGGGAGTGCCCCCTTGTTTTTTGAGGGGGTTTTACATGGAACAGGATTTCACCATATTTTTTGTATGTTCCATTAATATATTTATATAAGTTAATCATGTCCCCCCTTAGTCGTCTTTTTTCAAGACTAAATAGGTTTAATTATTTTAATCTTTCCTCATAACTTAAATTCTCCATGCCCCTAATTAGCTTCGTTGCTCTTCTTTGTATTTTTTCCAACTCCAGGGCATCCTTTCTATGAACTGGAGCCCAGAACTGAACTGCATATTCTAGATGAGGCCTCACTAATGCTTTGTAAAGTGGCAATATTACATCCCTGTCCCGTGAGTCCATGCCTCTTTTAATACACGACAATATACTGCTGGCCTTTGAAGCAGCTGATTGACACTGCATGCTGTTATTTCGTTTATGATTTACAAGTACACCCAGATCCTTCTCAACAAGTGAATCCGCCAGTGTAGCTCCCCCTAGGACATATGATGCATGCAGGTTGTTGGTACCCAGATGCATAACTTTACATTTATCTACATTAAACTTCATCTGCCAAGTGGATGCCCAAAAACTTTGTTTAAATCCGCTTGCAATTCATGAACATCTTCCATAGACTGAACTATATTACATAGCTTGGTGTCATCTGCAAAAATAGAAATAGTGCTATTAATCCCATCCTCTATATCATTAATAAATAAGTTGAATAATAGTGGTCCCAGCACTGAACCCTGGGGTACACCACTTATTACCGGGGACCATTCAGAGTAGGAATCATTGACCACAACTCTCTGGATACGGTCCTTGAGCCAATTCTCAATCCAATTACAAACTATATTTTCTAAACCTATAGTCCTTAATTTACCCATTAGGCGTCTATGGGGGACAGTGTCAAATGCCTTTGCAAAGTCCAAAAACACTAAATCCACAGCGGCCCCTCTGTCTAGGCTTCTGCTTACCTCTTCATAAAAACAGATTAGGTTAGTTTGACAGCTTCTGTCCTTAGTAAAACCGTGCTGGCTGTCACTTATAATACTATTTTTTGTCACATAATCCTGTATATAGTCCCTCAATAGCCCCTCAAACATTTTCCCCACGATGGATGTTAAGCTTACTGGTCTATAATTACCCGGGGAAGACCAATAATAGGCACCACATTTGCCCTGCGCCAGTCCCTTGGCACTATACCAGTCACTAGAGATTCTCTGAATATTATGAAAAGGGGGACAGAAATAACTGAACTAAGCTCTTTAAGAATTCTAGGGTTTAACCCATTTGGTCCCGGGGCCTTGTGCACATTTATTTTATTTAATTTAGCTTGTACCATATCAACATTCATCCAATTCAGTATATCAACTGATATATTAACAGCACTGGCACCAGCTACATCAGCTGCTCTTTCTTCAGTTGTATATACAGAGCTAAAGAACCCATTTAGTAACTCTGCCTTCTCTTGATCCCCTGTGACCAACTCCCCATTACCACTATCTAGGGGTCCTACATGTTCAGACCTTGGCTTTTTAGCATTTATATACTTGAAGAATTTTTTGGGATTTGTTTTACTATCCTTGACCACCTGCCTTTCATTTTGTATTTTTGCTAATTTTATTACATTTTTACAGATTTTATTAAGCTCTTTATATTTTACAAAGGCTACAGCTGTACCCTCAGATTTGTATTTTTTAAATGCCCTTTTTTTGTCATGTATTGCCCCTTTCACAGAAGGTGTAAGCCATGTGGGGTTTAATTTGAGTAGTTTATACTTGTTACCTATAGGAATAAATTTTGCACTATAATAACTCAAAGTAGATTTGAAAATCTCCCATTTATCATTTGTCCCATTATTTGACATTAGTTCTTCCCAGTCTATATCCTGAATTGCAGCCCTCATCCTGGGGAAATTGGCTTTCTTAAAATTAAATGTTTTTGCCCTCCCAGCCTGCGTTTGTTTTTTACAGTATAGGTAAAATGTAACTATATTGTGATCACTGTTACCAAGGTTTTTACGAACATTGACATTCCCAACAAGATCTGCATTATTAGAAATGACCAGATCCAACAGAGCTTCACCTCTAGTCGGGTCTTCCACAAATTGGCCCATAAAATTTTCCTGCAACAGGTTGAGGAAATGTCTCCCCTTTGCAGTTGAAGCTGAACCATGACACCAATTAATATCCCGGAAATTAAAATCTCCCATTATCACTACAGTACCCGCCTGTGCAGCCCGCTCCATCTGTTTATATAGCTGACCTTCCATCTCCTCAGTTATATTGGGGGGTCTATAGATTACACAAAAAGTAATTTTTTCAGTGTTTACCTCCCTTTCTAATTCCACCCACAAGGTTTCAACCTCCTCACAATCTTCACCCACTATTGTCTCTTTCACACTCGCCTTCATATCATTTCTCACATACAGACATACACCACCGCCTTTCCTATTTGTCCTGTCTTTCCGAAACAGTGTAAAACCCTGTAGATTTACAGCCCAGTCATGTGAAGAGTCCAGCCATGTTTCAACAACACCAACTATATCTATATTTTCTTCCAGTATCAAGGCCTCCAGCTCCCCCATTTTGCTTGCTAGACTTCTGGCATTTGTGAACATACACTTTAACTTGCCTGTCAGTTTTTCACTTTTATCAGAAATGTGATTTGACATTATTTGGCCATTTTTTTTTTTACACTGCTGTACTGTAACGAAAGGATCTCCTTATCTTGTTGCCTAGTCCTCTCCCCACATTCTGTTTCTCCCCCCACCAATATAGTCTGACCCCTCTCTAACCTGGCTACCCCTTTTTTTTCTACATTGACCTCCCTCCTCAGCCCTAGTTTAAATACTCCGCCACCCCAGCTAGAATTCTCTCCCCCAGCACAGCGGACCCCCTTCCATTTAGGTGAAAATCATCTGCAGAATACAGTTTGTACCCCAATGAAAAGTCAGCCCAGTGCTCTAGGAACCCAAAGCCTTCCGCAGTGTATGGTGCGATTATAATCAGGGACATAGTGTAGTGTGCTATTATAATTAGAGGTGCCGTATATGGCACTATTATATCTAGGGGCGTAGTGTGTGGCACCATGAGAATTTTATCTTCATTTATAGGTGCAGAAATGTTTGAAAAGTGAGAAGCTGAAGACATCTGAGCGGCAAACTGCAGAAATGGGCTGTGTCTGGGAGAAGTCATCATAGAGAGGTCTGGACCAGATGAGGAAGAAAAGAGAAAAAGAACAACTAGAATCTGAAAAGACGTCACCGGTGAGTCACTTAATATAAATGTTTATTCTGCCCCTAATCAGTACTGTAGTCACTGTATGATCTGCAGCGAGATGATGGGTGGTATGATTTATTTTTTGTGAAGCAGAAACTCCCAGCATATCATTACCATTCTTTGGGTCATGCTGGGAGCAGTAGTTTTACGCCGTACAATCCTATACGGCAGGGGTAGCCTGGCTGGTATATACAGGGATTATGGAGTTTATATACAGGAATGATGGTTGTTACATACAGGGATGATGGGTAGTCCAGCTATCATCTCTGCATTAATCCCCATCATCCTTGTGTATACCAGCCATCATCCTCTTATATAACTCCCATCATCCCTGTATATAACCCCCATCATCCCCGCATATACCAGTCCTCATCCCTGTTTATAACCCCCATCTTACCTGTATATACTAGCCAGGCTGGTTTATACAGAGATGATAGGGGTTATATACGGGGATGATGGGGTTATATACAGGGATGATGGTTGGTATATTCAGAAATTCTGGGGGTTACATACAGAGATGATGGGGGTTATATACAGGGATGATGGCTGGAATATAATTAGAATGCACCTCCTCAGTTGTAAACATGTGTTAGGGGGGGGGGCACTGGGTTGGGACCCACTCAGATATGATTTGCCCCTCCTTTGCTAAACCCCTAGCTATGCCTCTGCAGTGCACCCACCCTTAAACGGATATGGAGAAGATAATCTAATTTGCGTGCCAATTGCAGTTTGTTAAATAATATAATGTTTAGTTGCTCTGAACAGTAGGTCGTTAATAAAGAATTAGGGCTACAGGAAGATAAATAACATTTGCAGACAGATCTTGGAAAAAATGCTCCAGAAGAGTAAAGGTCAACCTGCGTGTAATAATGTCTGATTTTCCATATGAGTAGAAAAGGCCTGGCAGTTGTGCTACTATGAGGCTTAGTTTCAGGCATGTGCTGGGGCATGAGAAGATTGATTGCAGCACTGAGAGTAGTTGGGACGTCAGGCACAAGCACATTGCCCAGATTTGGTTTTCTGACAAGTGCACCTGTTAAAGCTCAGAGATTGAGATTTAATATTCCAGGCAAGAGTCTGTCAGCTCTAATCATCCTGGGCACATTACTATGCACAATGGTAAGCGAGGCGATGAGGACATTAGAATGCTTGGCTTTATGAACATAGCAACGTATTTTACCAGTAGCTTCAATGACTGGCTAATCCACCTAGTGAGACATGACCAGCCAGAAGACACAAACCAAATATTGCTGGAACAAACACATTTACTAGACCTGTATGTTATCTATGTTTTGTGCATTCATTTTACTTATTGTGCACAATTAATACCCAAGCACTATTAGATCCACCAGGAACAAGGCAGAGACAAGCATGCATCATGAATAATAGTCCTTGGCATGCTGGGTATATGTGTTACTCATTTGAGATTAAAAAGCTTAGAATATTTAAGAGCCGACACAGATATTTATAATTTCACATTCACACATATAACTATCAAGGCAAATAGGTGCAGGGAGAACTCCATTGGGAACCTGGTTGTTCCCAGAACCCCTTTTAAAATGCAGCCGCCAGGATCATCAGCTGATCCCGGCCCTGGGTAAATGGGGGTCCCGAGTGTGGGACCCCCCTATTACATCTATATTCCCTAAGAGTGCGTATGAACAGGGGTTATCTGCATGAGATAATCCTTTTAGGGTGCTTGTTTGATTTTTGGTGCACTGCACCCACTAAATGAGGCCTGCCAACTGCCAAAGAGTGAGCTAGAATAAGTAAACCGTATCCAGCAGAAGATAGGGCTTTGTTTGTTAGGAAAAAGAGGCAAGGGTTGTGTATAAAGGCCATTTTACACGGGCCAATGATCAGGGGAACGGAATTCTCATTCCTGTCAAAGTACCTAGTGTGAAGGATGATTTATTTGCTTATATTCTCTGTATGAAATTACATTGTGAATTATCAAGCAGGATGCCGAATTACTAAGATATGTATTATGTGAAAGTGATGATAATGTTTAAATGATTTAGTTTCGTGCAGCAGCCATCTTGTCTGGAGTTCCCATCTTGGTTTTATTGTAGTGAATAGGAAAGTCATTGTTCCTTTAATACAAGTAATGTTGATTTCGTATGTTTTATCTTTGACCTTGGTTCCCATGCGAAGATGGACAGGGAGTGAGATGGGAGTGAGATGGGGGGATGGCAAGTATGCGTGAGGGAAGGTCTCCCCCCCATCTCCACGAGGACATTCTGTCCAAAAGAGAGATAAGAAACCTGTAAACATAATGTGTGAAGAATTATAATGATGTATTTTATTGTATGCTTTTTACTGAATAACAAATATTGTTACATTGTCTCTGATTGGTTAACCTCAAGCCTACACCCCTTCTGAATTTCAGTTTAACAGTTTGAGTTTGGTAATAAATCCTTCAGATGAGAATTTTGAACATTTCAGCGAGTCTGTGTGTTTTCTTCTCGTCTCTCGATATATATCGGTGAAATATCCTAATTAGGATTCTGACTAATGGAGTCTGGCCTTGAGAGTCTGTTGGGACTCGTATAAATTTCAGTCTAATATATTTTGAGCGATGGATTTCCACGACAGTAATGGTGCCGATAAAACCCAGGAAGATTGCACGTCTGATAAGCTGTCACTGGAGAGGTCTGCCTTTGCATCTGTGAATTACAAAAAACCGCGGTAGGTAAGGAGCTTATTCTTACACCATTCACACATGTATTGCGTAAGCCTTGGAATCCAGCTGTCAGAACGTCACTTCTATGGACGAGACTCCTTAGTCAGTGGGTTGAAAGATGGATCCAAAAAGGTATGTTGAAGCTTTTTGTGTGATGAAGGATTGCAGGTGTGTACGTGATCTTAAACTGTTGATATGAAAGACATGAGAGAATTTTTGCCAGCAAATACATAGTTAACCAGGAAAAATTGTGAGAAGTGTTTGGAATGCAGTGACGTAGCGCATGGCAGAGAGAAGTCGTAACTCACATGTGAAGTATTTGAAATGCAAAGAGTTTGGGCTGGACTGTGAGGAAAAAACAAAACTTCTGCTTGCTGCTTTGTTGTAGCGTCATTTGTTATTTAGTTGTGTAAAATTGTTGAGGATTAATAGTTGTTCTGTTACCCGTTTGTCTGGGATTATAGTTGGGAGGTACTGACTGTTTGTAGGTGAGATAGTTGTGAGTAATATCCTGTAGTACCGCAGGGGCTTCAATGGTTAAGTCCTGATAATGTAGAATCCAGTGCAAGGAGAAGCAATTGTGTCTATATTGAATTTGCACTCAATACCATTACCCAGTGCAACAGGGAAAACTTTGAATACTGTATTAAAAAATCATTTATATTTTCCTAACGCATTGCCAGCCAGTGATATTGTGTGTAAGGGTCCATAAACCAGTTGTATGCATTGCCAGACTGGCATAAGGTGGGAATCAGTACAGACTGATTTCTAGCACATGTGATAATCCGGCATATACACTTTGATGTAAAATAACATCCAAGTAATTAAGTCTGTAGTAGTATAACATCAGACCGCTGGATTGAATACCGTTGTAATATAACATCCTGTATTCATTGAATGACCCTGACACTTATCCCAGGTGCCACCTGTGTCGTAGTAGTAATTACAGTGAAGAACATTGGTATTGGATCAGACCCATAGCCCGTAAAGAAATGATCACCAACATAGATAACAGCCCCCTAAACTACAACCCACAGAGTGAACGGCTGAGCGGGGAGGATAATATATATATGTTACCAAATATAATTTGTATGTGAAACTATTGCAAAGTGCTAGAGGAAAGAGTTTGGGATATATGCTACATCACGGGCTGTATGAACTGAAAGACACCACCCGGCAGCAAGTGTTCTGCATAAGTGAAGTGACCAACTCCTGCTTGAATCAATGGAGGTTCATGAATGTCGATTGTGTTGAAGAATTTGCTCTTGTAATTGTTGATTGGCAGCATTTTGTCTGTTCTTGATGTTCAATCCAGTGAGGGATCAGAGGATCCTACTGCTAGAATGTCTGGAGGAACGACTTTTGATATCGTATTGGTAAGACAGTCTAGGAGATAGACTGGTCTGAGATATCTGTCGGCAAACGTGGCCTGTTTGCCTGGAGGTGGGGGATTTACCGGAAATCACCCTACTGCTCTCCGACCATGGGGTCAGGAGGAAGTTGGACAAAGATGCTTTGGGGAACTGGTCCCGGCCAACATTAGAATGAGCAAAAGGAGCTGGGGCTTTAATTATAAAGTATGTGAAGGCAAAATAACACACTGAAAAAAAAATTGTTGAAGAGGCTGGCAGCGTAAGAAGGATGTTTGCATGTGATAAAGACAATGGTTTGTAGAAAGTTGAGAAAGGGAGTGGAGTGGCCAGGACAAGGCATAAGTTAAAAGGACAAAGCAGGTGATTACAGGTGGTTACAAGTAAGATGATGTGAGAGAGAACAATTTAAATACAGGTGTAAATTTTCATTGGAAGAGTGAAGAAAACGGAGCAGCCAGGTACATTGCAGTGACTAACGTGGGTCAGAACGGGGGGAGTGTAATGTGATGTGACATCTGTGTGATGTGTGTAATGTAACATGTGTGATGTGATGAGGCATCTGTGTGATGTGTGTAATGTAACATGTCTGTAGTTTGAAACTAATGGCCACAATAAAAGCAGAACTATATTGTATGTTTCCTATTTTTAATAGCAGTAATGTCTAAAAATGTTAATGTTTTGTGTATGGGGTTAAAATCTGTTCCACTTTATTTTCTTTTTTTTTATGGAACGTGTTTTATTTTCGCGCAGCGCAGTCGTCTGTAACTACACCAAGCGAGAAAAATATTACAGCCGGCTGGATCTGTTTGTAGAAAGATAAAAGCTACACTGCAGATTAATGTGTTATAATGTGATAAGATTTAATGTTGGAATGTTTTGATGTTGATTCAAATGAATTAAAATACAGATATTGTGAGACACGGGGTCTTGAACATGTATGTGCCCCCTCTGTTCCCTATTCTTATGTACAGGTTATTGGTTTGCAGTAATTAATATTACCAGATATATTATTTTCTGTGTTATTGAATAACTAATTACATTTGTCTTGTTTTTTTTTTTTTGTTGTTTTCACACATGAGGCACGTGCTATGGTGCTGCCTAAATGTTATTTTTGAAAATGTGAGATGTTTTACAGGTAAATGGTTGCAGGTCATTTTAAAGATAAAATGTATTTTTGTCAGGAGAAAGTAATCTGTTTTGTTCCAGGCTGTTGTGTATTACAGGGGGTTAAACTAGTGCGCCCCCGCCCCCCCGATAGAGTGTCTAATTTCATTATGTTGATATGTAGTTTTGAACCCTGCTACATTATTTTCGCAGAGTCCAAATAGGAGGGAATGTTGAAGGGACTGATCAGGTAGTTTTTGTTTTTTGTTTTCCTTTTTACAGGCAATTTTATGACCCCTTCACAGCCAAAGGGAGCTATGCCAAGCACTGCCCTATCCCAGTGGCTGAGAAGGGGTTGAAGATTTCCCAATGTTGAAGGGACTGATCAGGTAGTTTTGTTTTGTGTTTTATTTTGTTTTGAATTAATGAATTTGGTTCTAGGAGATCTACAAAATGTGTATGAGTTTCAAGGAGTAACCCAGATTAAATGTGTATGACAGTAACTTATATTTTGAGGTTTTTATGTGTAGATGGTTCCAGATCCCCCTCCAGCCAATTTACACAGGAGGCAGAGGTGACGTCACTCACAGATGAGTCTTTACAGATTTAGATGGGGAGAAGACAAAACAAAAAAAATTGTTTGAATATTGTTTATTTTATGCCAGATTTCAGTAAAATAATTTGTTTGTTTTTGTATTAATCAGGTATTTACAGGACCTGGTGGGTGGGATTTACAAGTGTTCTGGATCATCAGATAAATGTGGAACAATAAAACGCCACCCTTTTGAAATGTTCTATCTATATGTGACATGGGTTTCCAATGTAAATTTGTAATGTAGACATACTTTATCATATACAGCATGTGTAGAACAGGATACAAGGCACAAGGTAAATTACCCAGAAACCACTCTCACCTTCTTGTTCATCTCAAGGAGCGGAGTTGGAGGTGCTCGCTGAGGCTGTAACCTGGCAGAAGGTAAGACGGCCGACATATACACTGACTCTAGGTACGCTTTTGGCATCGCCCACAATTATGGGCCCATTGGTAGTAGGAACTTTGTTGGATCATCGGCTAAGCCAATTGAGAGAGCGAGAGAAGACAGAACTGACAACAAGGGTATGTGCAGCCAGGTATCAGTAAATTGGCTTGTCCCTGGATACAATAATGCCACCACTAGGTTTGTAGCAGCCGGCATGATGTGCGCACGGCATGACATAGGTAAAACAGCAAAGGTACCTGTGAAAAGTGCAGCCCGGCCAGATTAACAGTCCCAGCGACTGCAGAACATACAACTACCCGAGGTAGAAGTGTATGACAATGTGCTCGTGTGTGTAGACCTGTTCTCAGGTAGGCCTGAAGCCCGGCCTGTATTTTCCCCACTGCAGACGTTGTGTGTAAGTGACAGGGGAACAATGTTATCCCCAGTATTGACCTGATGTTTGTACAATAAGATATCAGCAGTTCTCCAGATGTTATTCCAAAGTTAGTTTGTTTAACAATTGTATTTAAGAAATGTTGTGGGAATATTAAATACTGAGGTTAAGTTTTATGTAAAGTTCTGGACCAGCCTTAGCATTGGACTATTAGAGTCATGCGTCAGATAAAAGGTACAGAAGTGGAATATTCCCATTAGAAAACATTTTTAGTTATTTGTTTTTTGTCGTTGTTATTGTGAAAGGAAAATTCTGTGCAGTGTTTGTGTGTGTGTGTGTGTGTGTATATATATATATATATATATATATATAAAGAAGAAAAATGAGTTTGCATGTATCACTTCTAGTTATTGCTCAATGTGAACGTTTGATGTAAAGATGTTATTTGTTAATGTTTTTCTTCAAATTAATTATTCGATTAAGATCAATTAATGTTTATCCAATGAAAAAGCTTGTTCTCCACAGGAAGAGTCCAACTGGGAGCGGAAGGCGTGAGAACCAGATTCTAACAGAATGTGGACGGATAAGGGAACGTGAACCGGTAAGACCCAAGGCACTCTTGATGGCTTTTGCATTGATGGTGTATGACCTCACATATGCCCCAAGACTGCAAGGATCGATTTGGTAAGATCTAATTGGTATGTCCCAGGCTTTACAGCTGTTGCTGCTAAATTCTGTTAGAGCTGTTTGATTTGCCTACAGAACAGTCCTGGCAGACCGGTGCCAACCTTATCATACCCGCCTCCCACAAAGAGAACAGACCTTGAGAGGCCTTCCCATGCAATACAAATTAGAGTAAGGAAAATTGGTTTGTGACATTTGTCAGATAAACATGTGGAATCTGTGTATATTTTGGTGAGCTGGAAATGTTCCAGGCAATCAGCTCAGATCAAGGTACAAATCCTGCTGGAAAGCGTGACACCAAGTGCAAATGAAATGTACCCAATAATTACACATCTTCTAGGTGCCCTGTCCATTGGAACAGAGAAGTTTTTCTTATATAAAAGGTGTTTGTTTGATTTAGTTTAAGGGCCTGACATTGTTATTGTATGTACTTAGAACGACTTTTATAGTACGTAGATGTTATCACCAGATTACTAACAATTGACAAGGGTTGGGGTTCCCCAGCAAGTGCCATTAAACATGAACTAAAAGAT
Source organism: Rhinoderma darwinii (assembly GCF_050947455.1). Taxonomy (NCBI): domain Eukaryota; kingdom Metazoa; phylum Chordata; class Amphibia; order Anura; family Rhinodermatidae; genus Rhinoderma; species Rhinoderma darwinii. Next base: position 70,320,957 of record NC_134694.1, on the reverse strand, counting down.
TTTTAATACAATGAACTCCATTACTGAGGTGCGGCAGGAGCAGCCGGAGCCAGTACAACGCGTTTGTCATGAACTGACGGCAGTGTCACAATTCCAAGCAGCCGCCCAGACAAGTAACTTACCGGAGAAAGAAGACAGCTGAGCGGAGGGTTTGTAGCGTCACAATAACACGCCACTAATCCGCCTACGTGGGATCTCACACCAGGCTCACAGCATGAGGTGTTGTGTATAGCCCGGTGACGTAAACTAAAAGAGACGGTGTCTGACAGATGAAAAGGACCAAATCAAGTCCTGATGACATCAGCAAAGTTCCAAGTAAAGACCAAAGACCTGAGTGAATCCGTCAGCAGTATCAAGTGCAGAAGACAGGAGAAGAAGAGGACGATGATGTACATGACTTGTCAATACACTGGTGGGACCCCATACCCTAACCGGACATTGGTGATGGCATCATATTAGTTGTGGCCCTATTTATATATTGTTTGAGTTTCATAATCATAATATATAATTTCTGTAATTTAATATGAGAAAAAGGGAGGTTTGTGAAGGATGATTTATTTGCTTATATTCTCTGTATGAAATTACATTGTGAATTATCAAGCAGGATGCCGAATTACTAAGATATGTATTATGTGAAAGTGATGATAATGTTTAAATGATTTAGTTTCGTGCAGCAGCCATCTTGTCTGGAGTTCCCATCTTGGTTTTATTGTAGTGAATAGGAAAGTCATTGTTCCTTTAATACAAGTAATGTTGATTTCGTATGTTTTATCTTTGACCTTGGTTCCCATGCGAAGATGGACAGGGAGTGAGATGGGAGTGAGATGGGGGGATGGCAAGTATGCGTGAGGGAAGGTCTCCCCCCCATCTCCACGAGGACATTCTGTCCAAAAGAGAGATAAGAAACCTGTAAACATAATGTGTGAAGAATTATAATGATGTATTTTATTGTATGCTTTTTACTGAATAACAAATATTGTTACATTGTCTCTGATTGGTTAACCTCAAGCCTACACCCCTTCTGAATTTCAGTTTAACAGTTTGAGTTTGGTAATAAATCCTTCAGATGAGAATTTTGAACATTTCAGCGAGTCTGTGTGTTTTCTTCTCGTCTCTCGATATATATCGGTGAAATATCCTAATTAGGATTCTGACTAATGGAGTCTGGCCTTGAGAGTCTGTTGGGACTCGTATAAATTTCAGTCTAATATATTTTGAGCGATGGATTTCCACGACACTAGCGATCAGCTGACAAACGCTCATATTTTGCTCATTATTTTCCTGTCTAAGACTGGCAATTTGGTAGGATGTTTAGTGAGTGCAATTTATCCATCTTGTTCAGCATTATTAAGAAACTAAAGGGGCTATTTTTGATTGTGGCAACAGGAAGGTGACGGGAAGACAGTATAACGTAATGTACACAAAGTAGGACTAGAATCATTTACAGATAGTAGTAGTGTGCAGTGCAGGGACAAGCCACAGTGGCAAGGACCAGTAACTCAATCCATAGAGGTCACTCCAACCTCCGACTCCCACAGAAAGGCAGCATTCTGCCTGTGTGCAGCCATTATAGGAGTAATGAACCCAGGCAGATTGAGCGGTCATGACAAATGACACGATCAGGCCAACAGAAGCAGGCCGGATTATTGCTTCAACTATTCAAGACGTACGGATTCCAGAGCACTGCTGCGAGGCAGCTTCGTCACCCAGTGAAGCAAGCCAAGCTGTTAAATTAGGATTTATTGAGATTTGCAGAAGGAAAAATAGATATTTATAGTATAAGAAAGACTGATGAAATGATTCATTTCTGATTTATAAAGGACAAAAAACTTTTAACTCTTGCTATGCCCTGAGGAGAATAAATATGGTACAATAAGGTCACAATTTATAATTCCCACTGAAGACCTTGAGCTAAAATCTTGGATACATTGACTGCACACTCGCATACTTGAGTCACAGAATGTTTGTTACAGCTGGTAACTGCTGTCCGTTCCGGTCCTATAGAGGGTGCTATTCACCAAGTTACCACTTTATAAGATACATGTACCCTAGTGTACTCTCAGCCAATTAATATACAAATGAAAAAAAATCAACTGCATATACATGGAGTCAATAGAGCTATGCTGTAAAACATTCAACGTACTGACTTCCACTGTATCTTAACCCCTTCAGGACCGAGCTCACTTTGGCCTTCAGGACCAGCCCCATTTTTTCAAATCTAACATGTGTTACTTTATGTGGTAATAACTCCGGAATGCTTTTGCCTAGCTAAGCGATTCTGAGATTGTTTTTTCGTGACATATTGTACTTTATGCTAGTGGAAAAATTTGGTCAATAAATTCATTGCTTATTTGTGAAAAACACCAAAATTTAGAGAAAATTTAAGTATTCAATACAGCATTTAGAAAGTTTCTTAACCCTTTAGGTATTTCACAGGAATTAAAGCAAAGTAGAGGGGAAATTTACAAATTTCTTTTTTTTGTCGGAAAATGCATTTTAATCCATTTTTTTCTGTAACACAAAAGGATTTACCAGAGAAACGCAACTTAATATATATTACCCGGATTGTGCAGTTTTTAGAAATATCCCACATGTGGCTCTATTGCACTACTGGACTGAACCACAGGCCTCAGAATCAAAGGAGCACCTAGTGGATTTTGGGGCCTCCTTTTTATTAGAATATTGTAAAGTCGGGGTAGGGAAACAGACAAGTGAGCCCTAATCTACCCGCCACTCAGTCCCTGCCTACTTGCAACGACCCGCCCTAGGCGACGGGGTACAACTGGGCGACGGTCCCTACACTCAATAGGTGCATGACAAACAAACAGACAAGGGTACAAAGAAGCCAGGAAAATGGGGAAGTTGCCCACGGGAACACCGTGAGCAAGAAGCGAGGTGAACGAGCCGAGTCAAACCAGGAGATGAGCGAGGTACAAAAACGCAGAGCAGAAGAGTGGTCAGAAAAGCCAAGGTCAATCACAAGCAGAGGATCAGTAGTTCAAGAAGCTGCAGCAGGGCCAGGAAACCAACAGAGAAGAATCACAAGCAAAGGAGGATCAGGAAAGGCAGGTATAAATAGACAGAGGACAGGAGCTAGCTCCGTCTGGCCAGGCTGTGATAGGCTCTCCCACTCCTAAGCCTGCCATCCTGGGTGGTGGAAGATGGAGTCAGTCTCACAGACATAGAAGCAGGTGCAGACTGATTACCTATGGGCGTCGACACAGAAGTTGTGTGTGGCAGATCCTTTACAAATATATTTTAGGCACCATGTGGGGCCAAAACAGTGGAAACACCTCCAAAAAGACACCATTTGGCAAACTATACACCTCAAGGAATTTATCAAGGGGTGTAGTGAGCATTTTAACCCCACAGGTTTTTTGCTGAATTATGTGGAATTAGTCCGTAAAAATGAAAATCTACATTTTTTTCAATAAAACTTAGAAATTATACATTTTTACAAGCAATAAAGAAGAAAAAGCACCCCAAGATTTGTAAAGCAATTTCTCCTGATTACGGCAATACCACATATGTGGTAATAAACTGCTGTTTGGACGTACAGCAGGGCACAGAAGCGAAGAAGTGCTATTTGGCTAATGGAGATCAAGTTTACTCAATTGGTTTTCGGGTGTCATGTCGCATTTGCAAAGCCCCTGAGGGACCAAAACAGTGGACAACCCCCAGAAGTGACCCCATTTGGGAAACTGCAGCCCTAAAAAGAATTTGTCTAGGGGTATAGTGAGTATTTTGATCCCATAGGTTTTTTGCTGAATTAGGCCGTCAAAAATTCTATTGTTTTTTATTCTTTTTTTTTACGGCGTTCACCGTCCGCTATAAATGACATATTTAATTTATTCTGCGGGTCGATGCGATTACGGCGATACCATATGTATATAGGTTTTTTTATGTTTTATGGTGTTTGCACGATAAAATCACGGTTTTAATTTTTTTTTCGTTTTTGTGTCACCATATTCTAAGAGCCACAACTTTTTTATTTTTCTATCAGGAAAGCTGTGTGAGGGCTTGTTGTTTGCGGAACAAACTGTAGTTTTTATCGGTATAATTTTTGGGTACATGCATCTTTTTGATCCCTATTTATGAAAATTATTTGGGAGCTGAAGTGACTAAAAATAGCGATTCCGGTATAGTTTTTTATTTTTATTTTTTTATGGCAGTCACCGTGCTGGATAAATTACATTATATGTTTATAGTTCAGGCCGTTACGGACGCAGCGATAGCAATTATGCATAGTTTATTTATTTTTTTCATTTTTTTCCAATAATAAAGGACTTTATAAGGGAAAAAAGTAAATTTTTACATTTTATTATTTTGACATTTTACTTTTGTACATTTTTTGTAACTTTTTATTTTTTTTAGTCCGTCTATGGACTTGAAGATCCAATTGTTGGATCGTTTTTATAATACCCTGACAGGAGGCATATTAGGTCCTGCCTCTGGCAGGACGTAATCGCCTTCAACAAATGGCAGACCTGAAGTCTTTGTTAGGCTTCCGGTTGCCATAGCAATCGCCCCCCCGCAACAATCGGCCCCTCGCAATCGCGTAGCGGGGTGTAGATGTTGCCATAACAACTTAAATGCGGCAGTCACTATTGACTGCCGCAATTAAGGGGTTAATCGGTTTGGATCACCGCTCTGATCCGACCCGTTGTTTTCCCTCAGTACTAAGTCTGCTAGTAGCAGCCTGTACTGGGAGATGCCGGGCTGCGGGGAGCGTCTGTGTGCTCTGTTAGGAGCACACGTAGATTAACGGGCTGCAGGCACAACGACCAGCTCTGTAGCCCGTTAATCTACATGGGGTGGTCGGGAAGGGGTTAATCTATCATTTACATTCACATCTCTCTATCATTTACATTCAGCAAAGATGAAGATTTGCACATGAAATAAAATAGAAAAATGCATTAGGTTTTGTTTTTGCTGCCTTATTTCAACTGATAGCCATATGTGTATATATATATATATATATATATATATATATACATACATGTAGCACGGTTACTGGATGATGACGGGTGCAGCATAGACACATTCTGTTCATGATAAATAAAATTATCCTTGAAAATAAACCTTGAGGAGAAAGAAAAGCAAAAACTTCCACATTTAACTGTTTTAAACATAATGCTGCTCTATCTGGAAACATCTAATTTAGGGTATGTTCACACTTGTATACTAGGAACTGTTAAAGCCTCTATTTCAATGTCAATGTTTTCATAGAGATAAACAGTAGCACAATAGGTGCACGAAATCTAAATAAAGCATAACATTAACACCACAATAAGGTCAAGTGTTAGCCTAGTAGAAACAGTATCCGAAACTCTTGCCATATAGGTCAGTATTTGGTGGGTCAGCGAGAAGTCCAAGATAACTACAAGCCATTAGTGTAGGTGTGAGAGGCCAGCTAGTGCCAGAAATCCTGAAAAGGAATTTTCCAGCCATAAACATAACAAAATAATGTCAGAGTAAAACAAAAGGGGGAAGGGGTTCCCCGGCAGACATACGACATCAAATAGGAAGTAAGGAGAGAAGTATCACATCGAGGTTAGATAGGTGGTTAAAAGTCAGGATGAGCGTATGTTACCCAGGGTATCCAGATTTGAAGTAATTTATCTTGTTTGTCTAATACAATACAGTACTAGAAAATTTCTCACTAATGTGAAACCCGTCCATTCGGGCTCTTCTTCCACGAGTAGGACGCTGCTCTTCTTTCGTGAGTGTGCAATGGTTTGTTTTGTGGCTAGAAAAAGGAAAGTGAGAAGACGGAACTGAGGATGCTTGAGAAAGGTCCTCTTGGACTGAAACGTCGCACGGGTGATTAAAAAGCTGACATATGTTGGAAGTGCTGTCTCCTCGTCTATTTTGTCTATGTGGAACTGAGGATGTGTGAATGTGGACACTTCATAATCAAGATGAGCTACCCAGGGATCTCTGTGTATTATAACAAGGAATAGGCTACATGTACGACCATATATCCTTCACCAAAATCATTGCAGCCCCTAAAATCAGATAAGGGGTTGCCAGGGGCCCTTAGCCTAGTACCCACACACATATCGAATTATGTGGGGGTCTTTGACACAAATATGTTCATAGGAGGTGATTTTTAAAAAAAATTCAACGTGAATAGAGCGGCGGTTGAGCATGCGCGCTACCGTTCGATTCAATGTCTATGGGAATGACAGAAACAGCAGAGTACAGTGCTCAGCTGTTTCCATCATCCTCATAGATAGCGAATAAAGTAATGCTGCTCCATTCAAGCTCCTTCTCAATGCCGGGGATGCAGTGAGGAGGATCTGTGAATTTGGGACCCCATTCTCATGATCGGTGGGGCCCCGATTCTAGGAAAACCCCCATACTACGGACAAGCCAAGAGATTGGAAGAGTCCTTCAAGTGTCTAGCAAAGCCAGGAGAGAACGTATAGCGGGAGGGTAGTTGGCGGAATAAAGTCTGAATAAGAAGACGTGAGTTTGACACCTAAGTTAAGTTACATAGTTACATAGTTAGTACGGCTGAAAAAAGACACATGTCCATCAAGTTCAACCAAGGGACGGGAAAAGGGAAGGAAAAATTTCTACACATAGGAGCTAATATTTTTGGGTTCTAGGAAATTATCTAACCCTTTTTTAAAGCCATCTACTGTCCCTGCTGTGACCAGCTCCTGCGGTAGGCTATTCCATAGATTCACAGTTCTCACTGTAAAGAAGCCTTGTCGCCTCTGCAGCTTGAACCTTTTTTTCTCCAGACGGAGGGAGTGCCCCCTTGTTTTTTGAGGGGGTTTTACAAGGAACAGGATTTCACCATATTTTTTGTATGTGCCATTAATATATTTATATAAGTTAATCATGTCCCCCCTTAGTCGTCTTTTTTCAAGGCTAAATAGGTTTAATTCTTTCAATCTTTCCTCATAACTTAAATTCTCCATGCCCCTAATTAGCTTCGTTGCTCTTCTTTCTAATTATTTCCAACTCCAGGGCATCCTTTCTATGAACTGGAGCCCAGAACTGAACTGCATATTCTAGATGAGGCCTCACTAATGCTTTGTAAAGTGGTAATATTACATCCCTGTCCCGTGAGTCCATGCCTCTTTTAATACACGACAATATCCTGCTGGCCTTTGAAGCAGCTGATTGACACTGCATGCTGTTATTGAGTTTATGATTTACAAGTACACCCAGATCCTTCTCAACAAGTGAATCTGCCAGTGTTGCTCCCCCTAGGACATATGATGCATGCAGGTTGTTGGTACCCAGATGCATAACTTTACATTTATCTACATTAAACTTCATCTGCCAAGTGGACGCCCAAACACTTAGTTTGTTTAAATCTGCCTGCAATTCATGAACATCTTCCATAGACTGAACTATATTACATAGCTTGGTGTCATCTGCAAAAATAGAAATAGTGCTATTAATACCATCCTCTATATCATTAATAAATAAGTTGAATAATAGTGGTCCCAGCACTGAACCCTGGGGTACACCACTTATAACTGGGGACCATTCAGAGTAGGAATCATTGACCACAACCCTCTGGATACGGTCCTTGAGCCAATTCTCAATCCAATTACAAACTATATTTTCTAAACCTATAGTCCTTAATTTACCCATTAGGCGTCTATGGGGGACAGTGTCAAATGCCTTTGCAAAGTCCAAAAACACTAAATCCACAGCGGCCCCTCTGTCTAGACTTCTGCTCACCTCTTCATAAAAACAGATTAGGTTAGTTTGACAACTTCTGTCCTTAGTAAAACCGTGCTGGCTGTCACTTATAATGCTATTTATTGTCACATAATCCTGTATATAGTCCCTCAATAGCCCCTCAAACATTTTCCCCACGATGGATGTTAAGCTTACTGGTCTATAATTACCCGGGGAAGACCTAGAGCCCTTTTTGAAAATAGGCACCACATTTGCGCTGCGCCAGTCCCTTGGCACTATACCAGTCACTAGAGATTCTCTGAATATTATGAAAAGGGGGACAGAAATAACTGAACTAAGCTCTTTAAGAATTCTAGGGTGTAACCCATCTGGTCCCGGGGCCTTGTGCACATTTATTTTATTTAATTTAGCTTGGACCATATCTACATTCATCCAATTCAGTATATCAACTGATATATTAACAGCACTGGCACCGGCTACATCAGCTGCTCTTTCTTCTGTTGTATATAAAGAGCTAAAGAACCCATTTAGTAACTCTGCCTTCTCTTGATCCCCTGTGATCAACTCCCCATTACCATTATCTAGGGGTCCTACATGTTCAGACCTTGGCTTTTTAGCATTTATATACTTGAAGAATTTTTTGGGAAATGTTGCCCAGCGAAAAGGCTAATTTAACTTCAGAAGTGTTAAGATTGACCAGGGAAAAATTTAGAGCAATGAATTTGTCGTGTTTTATAGTAAGGCCTGAGACACTAGCAAAGCGAGTTTGGAGATTAGGCAGGGATGCATTGATGTTTGGTGCTGTCCTTGTTTCACGCATTAATGTCATTGAAAAAAAAAAGTGCTTGCGAGTGTGTGAAAAACACATGGCACTCGCAAAACACACTGATGCATAACGCAATACACACATTTAACGCGCGTTTAACGCCACGCTCCTTCATTCAATGCCTATGGGGCTGACGAAAATGGCCAAGCGCTGTACTTGGCTGTCTTGATCAGTCCCATAGATTTTGAATAGAGCATCACCGCACATGCCTGACCGCCGTTCCATTCAAAGTTCTCCACACCGCGGTCATGCAGTGAGGTGGAACCTGGGGCTCGAGACCCCCGTTCTAGTGATCTATGGGTGTCCCAGCGATCACAGATTTATCCGATACCCGAACCCCGGACAGATCAGCTGGTCCGGTGCCTCCGTGCACTAGACGTACATGCCGGAACCACAAGGCTCAGGCCACGGAATAGCGGCGGAGATGCAGTACTGCAACTCTGCTCCTATTCAAGTGAATAGGAGCGGACCTGCAGTTCTGCAGAACGGCCGCTATGCTATCTACGGAGCCAACTGCTTCCGGGCTCCGTACATAGCATTATGTGTTATAACAGTCAGTGCCCGCAGGCCACCGAAGTAGCTTATTGGTGCGGGGTCCGGGTGCGGGATCCGGTGGATAGGTCATCAGTTGTCAGATGGTGGACAACCCCTTTAAATTTAAGAGGGAAAACCTCTTTGATCTTGAGATAGATGTCGACACTAAATCTTCTTTACATTGCTGTCATTGTTTTAGCCATTAGGTTTGACTACTCTTACACTCTATTCATACATATTTATGAGTTCACCTCTAAACAAGTCAAACTTCTACAGCCATTTCATCATAAAAGTTACCAACCATATCAAAGGTGGGGAACTATATTAGAGGGGTTGTCCAGAATTAGTAAAACGTGGCTGTTTAATTCTAAAAATAAAAAACACACCTGTCCATGGGTTTTGTCTGGTGTTGCAGCTCACCTAAACTGAAGTGAATGGTGCTGAGCTGCAATACTACACACAACCTGTGAACAGGTTTTGTGCTGTTTTTGGAAGAAAACAGCCATGTTTTTCTTATCCTGGACAATCCCGTTTATTCAGTTCTCCACCTTCGAACTATTTCCAGGTCCCCTATATCCTTTTCACAGCAGGAAGTCCAAAATCTGCACCCTATTTTCAAGATAAGGCCCTAAAAATGGATATCTTAGAGTGGCAATATTACATTTGAATCACAGGTTTTGAACTCATTGTATACATCCTAAGGGTATGTTCACACTGCCTATTTTCGGACGTTTTTCAGGCCATAAACTATTGAAAATGTCTGAAAAATCTGAAGCACAAAGGGAAAAACGGCGTTCTGTTCTGATGGGCCATTTTTTTACGCGGCCGCTTTGAAAAATGGCCGCCTAAAAAAACGCCCAGCGAAAAAGAAGTGCAGGTCACTTCTTGTGACATTTTTGGAGACGTTTTTCATTGACTGTATTGAAAACAGCTAAAAAACGATCGCAAAAAACGCCACGAAAAATGCTGCGAAAATCGCGAGTGGCTTAAAAAACAGCTCCGTATTTTCAGACATTTTTGAGTTTGTGTGTGTGAACAAACCCTATCATTTAACCTGCTTTTGCAGCTGCTGCTTGGCTTTGGGTACTGCTTCTTAGCTTACTGATAATTAGTGTACTCAAGTTTTTCTCTTGTTCTGTTATGCCCAGTTATCTTCCATATAAAGTATGCAAATATAAATAAGCATTGCTACACATTGTTATGTCTACTTGTTTCTAACTACTCTGTATCCAAGTAGTTTTGGCAATTCTGGTAACTTATTTTCGAAACAGCAAGCTCAGGATCTACAGTGCTCTAGGTCATTCTAGATAGGAGAGAGTGGCAGTACATGGAATTAGAAGAGGTCAAAGTAAAAGGAAATTGTATGCTTAATAATATACTGTACATGTTTTAGATAAAACGTGATTATCATCAGTAAGCAATGCTGCGTCTTTAACTGCAATCTATTGGGGCCTCAGGGAATAACTCTTTAACATTCATCTGATGTACTTTCTTTATTCTCAAATTCTTTCCATTTTTTATTTGTCATCACATCTGCCTCATCTTGCTAACCTATGCTCTCATCAACCATCTCCAGCATCCAACCCCTTCTTGACATGTCTTTCCTCAATCTATTGTGTATTGCGCCTAAAGGGACTTTAATTTGCATTATATGGGGCATGCTAAGTGTGGAACAGGCAATATACGTCTCTGAACTGTAAGGTCTATTTTCATCACTGAGACAATTCCAGGCTATTAGTGACAAGGTGTAATTTCTGAATATACAGCAGAGCAGAAATAGCCCCTTTGAATCTGCATTGTTTTCTGAAATTTGAAAGCTGCTCCTGGCACATTCAGTCTTAATCAATGTGCTTTGTATTGTGACTACTCATGTCATTCCTTGCTTGGATACCTCCGATTTTCATCTGAATTTTTCTGAAGTGGTGACGGTATAAAAATCATCCAAATTAATACAGTACTTTATAGCTTACACTGGAATCAGGGTGCCAATGGATGTTCTTTGACTTAAAGACTTAAGCTACATTCACATGAGAGTATCAGATTCACGCACGTGAAAAACGTGCGTGAATCTGGTCCGTGTTCTTGCGTTATTGTATCCGTGCTTTGGAGTGGCACGAGTTATTCACGCACTCTCAAAGCACATCTTTTTTTTCTTTCTATTATTTTCAATTTAATTGATGCGTAAATTACGCACAGCACACGGATGTGCATCCATGTGCTGTGCATGATTTTCGCACACCCATTGACTTCAATGGGTGATAGGTGCGTGAAAAACGCACCAATATAGGACATGCAGTGAGTTTTATGCAACGGACACACGCTGCGTGAAAACTCCTGCATATGTGAACGGCACCATTGAAATCAATGGGTTTGTGTGCTGCGCGTGATATCCCTGCGCAGCACACGGACGTTATTCACGTTCGTCTGAATGAGCCCTTACATGTACATTTATGAGGTTACTTAATCCATGTCCTTCAAAACATTGTCTAATAACAGTGAATAAATGAGGTGGTGTAGTGTGACCAACAATATTAGTTTTTATTGCATCAATCACAATAATATAACATGCGTGGTCAAATTATAAAGCACACTCTATTACGTCAATGGCGGTGCTGAATAATTCATGCTTCTAGAGCTCAGTGATAATTTTTAGCCCTTCATTAATGTGTCTGGTTGGATAGACTACAAACATTCAGACTCATTCAATAATTTAGCAATGTACAGAAGGGAGGCATACATCATTGGCAGAGTAAGAGGTCATATGGATGAAGGGAAAGAAGAGATACCTAGGATGGATGGTGCATGTTATAGCACTGAACTGTAATAAAACCAGTTGGAGTTCCGACATTATTACATAAATACCAGCAGATGAATCTATTGAAATGCCTAGAGGTTTTTTGGCTTGTTGCTATACTAGATGATCCTTTAGGGGGTGCTTCTAGGCCTAACTAGCTCACACCTCTTGGTTTGGACTGTGTTTACATTCCCTGTGTGTAAAATAGAACTAGATGTTACTAAAATTTTTCCATTGAGCCAACCATGCATCATTATAACCATAAGTGGATGTGATAATAATTTGCATGTGTGGTAAATAAAATAGGTATTTTCCAATTGTAGACTGGTTACCTTAATCTGCAAACCTACACCCAGAGTAAGCTGCTAATGCAGAAATACATGTAGGGGGGACTTCATGTTTTAGGTCACTCTGCGTGCTTGCACTTTAAAGAGGCTCTGTCACCACATTATAAGTGCCCTATCTCCTACATAATGTGATGTGTGATCGCGCAGTGAAAGAAGCTGGGCTGGAGCAATGAGAAGTGTAGGACACTGATTGGTCAGCGTCATACACTCCTCTGTACAACGCCCACTTGGTCAAAAGTAAAAACACGCCCAGTTGGTCATTAAGAAACTAATTAGAATAAATCTAAAATTGCTCATAACTTGCTCAAAAATTATCGTTTTTCAAAATAAAAACCACTGCTTTTATCTACATTACATTATGTAGGAGATAGGGCACTTATAATCTGGTGACAGCCTCTTTAATACTAGTGGTTTCATTTAGATGGGCTGGTGTCCTGACCTTGTTCCCACAATTCCCTTCTGAAAAGCAAGCAACAGTAGCTAACACTAACATTTCTCCAAAGACAAGGAGTATTGTTATGTACATACAGACGTAGCGATCTTTAAGGCTTTAAACACACTGTGGCAGGAAACTTTAGTTTGACTTTTTCAATGGTTTTCAGTGGCTTAAATGGACACTAACTTTTCAAACAACTTATGTTGATTAAATAGTATACCTGATATAGATGAATTTTGTAATTCACTTACTGTTAAAACTTAGGCATCATGCACACGACCGTAAAAACTCCCGTTATTACGGGTCGTAATTACGACCCCTAATAACGGGCTCATAGACTTCTATTGGCGACGGGTGCCTTCCCGTTTTCTCACGGGAAGGTGCCCGTGCCGTTGAAAAAGATAGAACATGTCCTATTTCAGGCCGTAATAACGGCACGGACAGTCCATAGAAGTCTATGGAGCTCTCGTAATGACGGGTGGCTACATGTGTGCACCCGTCATTACGGCAGCGTTGCTAAGCGACGTCAGTAAATAGTCACTGTCCAGGGAGCTGAAAGAGTTAACTGATCGGCAGTAACTCTTTCAGCACCCTGGACAGTGACTACCGATCAGTATAAACCTGTAAAAAATAAAAATACAAGACGTTCATACTTACCGACAACTTCCTGCTTCCTCCAGTCCGGTCTCCCGCCCGTTGCCTTAGTGACGCGTCTCTCTCGACATCCGGCCCGACGTCCTGGATGACGTTTCAGGCCATGTGACCGCTGCAGCCAATCACAGGTCAATCACAGGCTGCAGCGGTCACATGGACTGCCGCGTCATCCAGGGATGTCGGGCTGGATGTGAAGAGAGGGACGCGTCACCAAGACAACGGCCGGGTAAGTATGAATTTCTTTAACTTTTATTACAGAAAAGGCTGTCCCTTCTCTCTATCCTGCACTGATAGAGAGAAGGGGCTGCCGATTAGTGCAGTGCTATTTTGCCGCCAAAAACGTGCTCGTAAATACGGGTGGAATACGTGTGACACCGGACCCATATTTACGAGCACGGGTTCGTAAATACTGGTGCAAAACGGGTGGAATACGTGTGACACCGGACCCGTATTTACGCCAGTATTTACGGGTGGGAAAAAATACGGTCGTGTGCATGAGGCCTAAGTTGTATTATCCATGCGAATTCTGTGTGAAGTTACTGCCACTAGTTTTCTCCCTTCTAAGGCCTGATTCACACGAACGTGTTAAACGTCCGTGGGACGGCCGTTGAAACAGCGGCTGTCCCACGGACCTATGTAATTCAATGTGGCCGTTCACACAGCCGTTGTTTCAACAGACCGTGTGAAGGCTCCGTGCGAAAATAGGATATGTCCTATATTTTCACGCATCACTCCATAGACTCCCAACTATGGTGGATGCGTGACATCGCGTCCCGCAGCGCTGAGCACGGATGCACCTTAGACGTGACAAAACTGCAGTTTTTCACATCCGAGATGCACAGCGCTCGTGTGAATCAGGCCTTAGTCTGCTGTCCACCCACTGTTGTCAAGCAAAATCCGTCTCTAGTTACAAAGCAGAGAAGACAACTGCAAGAAGTGGGTGTGTGTGTGTGTGTGTGTCTCTTCACAGGCTGCCCATTGAAGTCTATGGAGAGGGAAGAGCAGGAGCAGAAGGGCACAGACACACTGCCCATTGCAGTCTTTGGAGAGGGGAGGGGGAGCAGAACAAGAAAGCAGAAGAGAGAGACACGCTGTCTATAAAAGAGGGGAGGTGAGAGCAAAAGGATGGAGCAGAGGGAGAGAGACATACAGATGCTGCCTAAAGAAGTCCATGGAGAGGGGAGAAGGTAGGAGCATGGAGAGGGAGACACAGACACATAGAAACCTATATAAGTCTATATAGAGGGAAGGGGGAGCAGGAGGAAGATGCAGGGAAAGAAAGACACAAACACGCTGCCCATACCAGTCTATGGAGAGGGGAGCAGAAGAAGGGAGCAGGGAGAGAGGAGACACAAGCTGCTGCCCATAGAATTCTATGGAGTGGGGAGCAGGGAGGGTCAGCAGAACAGAAAGAGACAGACACGCTACCCATGGAAGTCTATGGAGAGAAGAGGGGGAGCATAGAGAGAGAGACGCAGACACGCAGCCCATAGAAGTCACCTAAAATGTTTGGTACGTCTTAAGTGACAAGTTATCATGCTGCAGCAAGTTATCAGATTCAAGATAAGGATTGCTACATCTGTATACAGGACTATGTTAAGGGACTTAGTTTGCATTCTTGGTCAATTATATAACTATAATATCAAAAGTTTTTAACTTGCACCTCTTTGCATGACCCAGCTTTGTTTCACATCATATTACTTCAAAACTATTTAGTAAATTGTTGTTTTAGAATCTGTTAGAGAAAGGTCACTCATTTGCTGTTGGGTTCATATAGCACATTAAACTGTCGTACGGTGTTGTCATGACTTCACAATGTCTGTGTATTTTTATACTTGGTTGCTTTATAATTGTAAATTATTTTTATATCTATTTACAAAAAAACTTAATTAAATAAACAAATTAAAAAAAAACTGCTGCACCAATTCATTTTTACTCAGATTTCTATATATTTCTTGGATGATCGATGATATTTTGAAATACTTATCAATGTTTTAAGACAGTGGGGTATTATTGGTGTTGCTGGGTTACATCAAGAAGTCTGCCATTAAAGGGGTTTGCCCATCTGGGATATTTATGGCATATCCACAGGATATGCTATATATGTCAGATAGATGCAGGTCCCACCTCTGGGACCTGCACCTATCTTTAGAACGTGGGCCCCTAAACCCTGTTCTACCCTTCTCGGTTCCCGCTGCTTCCTGGGCCCCTTCCTGATGACATGGTCGGAAATTCCGAAAACAGAAGCCTGATGAGCTATGCTGTTTTTGTAACTCCCGTAGAAGTAAATGGCCGTTACGGAAACAGCATAGCTCACGTGCCAAGCTGCTTCCGTGACTACCATTCACTTCTATGGAAGTTACGCTGAGCTATGCTGTTTTTCTAATTATGTAGTCAGAAATTACAAAGTGGCCCGGGAGGCAGAAGGAACCGAGAAAGGGTTGAGGGGGACCCCTTCTAGAGATAGGTGTGGGTCCCAGAGGTGGCACCCGCATCTATCTGACATTTATAGCATATCCTGTGGATATGCCATAAATGTCCCTGATGGGCAAATCTCTTTAATTTATCAAAATGTACAGTTTTTCTCTCCTTTTGCTGATCAAGAAATGATTGTCACCGGAAGGGGACATAGTGAGTTGGTCATATATGTAAGGCATTTTGCCAGAATCTAGTTCTTTTTCACCTTTATAAAATGTAGACTTTTTTATGCACTTTGCCCCAATTTTGTAACCTTGACTCACTGTGGTATTTTTCAGCGCCATTCACGCGTACATCTTGTGCATATACATATTTACACATTTCCCAGAACTTGAGCTTACAAAATGGTGCTCAGTGTACCGTAGATCTAACACCATACTGAATATGGATTTCTCCTGACAACCTCAAGTTGGCAATTTGTGAAAAGCTTTGGGAGACCCTTTAGCAAAATTTTAAGGGATTATCCACTTTTTATTTTTTCATTGATTTATTAACAGAATAGGAAATTATACACATTTCAATTATACATGTGTTTCAAATTCTACTCACATACATTTCTTATATCAGTGCAGTTGCCTCTGTCTAAAAAAAATAATAATGATATAGCCCACAGATTAGTCCATAGTAATGCATCCATAGGATAACTGAATAGACTAGACTAAAGATGGCGTCAGTCACGTGACCCACCACAAACACATCCTGTGACCACTGTCACTCAGGTAACACTGTCCAGGTGAATAAAAGGTTATTGAGTAGAAGAAGTTATAAAGTATTTCTACCTACCGCAACATCTCATCATCATGTCTGTCTGTGTCTGAGGAGTAGCTCTTACATTCTTCTCTTTGTCTCCTGTATTTTTTTTTTATATTTAACTTTATTAACAACATGACAACATCACCTAGAGACAGTCAGCCATTTTATAAATAATCTACAGTATAGATAGTGAATACACACACACAGTAAAGTAATTGTCTGTCATTATTCCATTAGTCCTATTCACTTAGCTCATGGATGTGTGTGGTCACATGACTGACGCCATGTTTAGTCATATTTAATTAGCCTGTGAATGTCAGGGGCCCCCCGGGCTACTGCCTGGGGGACACATGGTCACACGGCCCCCGTAAGGTGTTAATAACATGTGTTTTTTGCTTGCTATGTTTTTTCTCCCCCCCCCCCCATTCCCTCTTTTCTCCATTTGTTATTTTATATTAGAATGGTACTTACCATCCTGGTGTCCCCCGGGTAAGCTGTGCTGGTGGCACAAGACGGTTTCCAGATGTTTCTGTCTCTGGGCAGTTTTGAGATGGTCCCAGCTGATTAGACCTAGGTCAGCTGTGCAGTTGCATGAGCAGGTTCTGGCAGATTCTATCTCCAGGCAGATTTGGTGAAGGCCAGCTGATTGGTCATTGATAAAATCCTAAAGGCGGGAAAATTGGACATAAAAGGAGCAGTTCGTCGTGGTCAAGCAGCCAGTTTTGAAGATTGGACCGTCGCCCACCCTCCCTGCCTATTGTTTTTAATTCCTTCACGTCACGTTGTTTGTTAGAGGGGTTTGTCACCCAGCTAATGCTGGGCGGACTCGGTTTTTATTGGTCAAAATATTTATATTTTATTATTTATTCTATTATTTATGGTTATTCTCTTCTAATTATTTTATCTTAGGTTACCCTTAATAAACACCGTGGCCATTTTTATCCAAAGAAACTATCGTCATGTTTTATTTCAGTTAGATTGAGTATTGTGGGGTTTGTGCTACCATGCATTATGCAGGACTGATCTGTGGGCTATACCATTCTACTGTGACGGGGGCCTCATGCACTGTAATAAATGTACGTTAACAGAATTTCTAATACATGTACACTACCGTTCAAAAGTTTTGGGTCACCCAGACAATTTTGTGTTTTCCATGAAAACTCCCACTTATATTTATCAAATAAGTTGCAAAATGACTAGAAAATATAGTCAAGACATTGACAAGGTTAGAAATAATGATTTTTATTTGAAATAATAATTTTCTCCTTCAAACTTTGCTTTCGTCAAAGAATGCTCCATTTGCAGCAATTACAGCATTGCAGACCTTTGGCATTCTAGCTGTTAATTTGCTGAGGTAATCGGGAGAAATTTCACCCCATGCTTCCAGAAGCCCCTCCCACAAGTTGGATTGGCTTGACGGGTACTTCTTGCGTACCATACGGTCAAGCTGCTCCCACAACAGCTCTATGGGGTTGAGATCTGGTGACTGCGCTGGCCACTCCATTACAGATAGAATACCAGCTGCCTGCTTCTTCCCTAAATAGTTCTTGCATAATTTGGAGGTGTGCTTTGGGTCATTGTCCTGTTGTAGGATGAAATTGGCTCCAATCAAGCGCTGTCCACAGGGTATGGCATGGCGTTGCAAAATGGAGTGATAGCCTTCCTTATTCAAAATCCCTTTTACCTTGTACAAATCTCCCACTTTACCAGCACCAAAGCAGCCCCAGACCATCACATTACCTCCACCATGCTTGACAGATGGCGTCAGGCACTCTTCCAGCACCTTTTCAGTTGTTCTGAGTCTCACAAATGTTCTTCTGTGTGATCCAAACACCTCAAACTTCGATTCGTCTGTCCATAACACTTTTTTCCAATCTTCCTCTGTCCAATGTCTGTGTGCTTTTGCCCATATTAATATTTTCCTTTTATTAGCCAGTCTCAGATATGGCTTGTTCTTTTCCACTCTGCCCTGAAGGCCAGCATCCCGGAGTCGCCTCTTCACTGTAGACGTTGACACTGGCGTTTTGCGGGTACTATTTAATGAAGCTGCCTGTTGAGGACCTGTGAGGCGTCTATTTCTCAAACTAGAGACTCTAATGTACTTGTCTTGTTGCACAATTGTGCAGCGGGGCCTCCCACTTCTCTTTCTACTCTGGTTAGAGCCTGTTTGTGCTGTCCTCTGAAGGGAGTAGTACACACCGTTGTAGGAAATCTTCAGTTTCTTGGCAATTTCTCGCATGGAATAGCCTTCATTTCTAAGAACAAGAATAGGCTGTCGAGTTTCACATGAAAGCTCTCTTTTTCTAGCCATTTTGAGAGTTTAATCGAACTCACAAATGTAATGCTCCAGATTCTCAACTAGCTCAAAGGAAGGTCAGTTTTATAGCTCCTCTAAACAGCAAAACTGTTTACAGCGGTGCTGACATAATTGCACAAGGGTTTTCAAGTGTTTTCTAATCATCCATTAGCCTTCTAACACAGTTAGCAAACACAATGTACCATTAGAACACTGGAGTGATGGTTGCTGGAAATGGGCCTCTATACACCTATGTAGAAATTGCATTAAAAACCAGACGTTTGCAGCTAGAATAGTCATTTAGCACATTAACAATGTATAGAGTGTATTTCTGATTAATTTAATGTTATCTTCATTGAAAAAAACTGTGCTTTTCTTGCAAAAATAAGGAAATTTCTAAGTGACCCTAAACTTTTGAACGGTAGTGTATATTAGAAAACGGTATGATTTCCTATTCTACAAATAAATAAAATCATTCATAAAAACTGGACAACCCCTTTAAATTAAACGTTAAAATCAGTAAGATTCCAAAAGTGATGTCACATGTTGTCATGACTGATTTAATGGAATTTAATTCAAACGAGCTTTAACATTACCCATATTTTTTTATTTCAGAGATTTTTTTGGCAGAGAATATAAACTAGCCAGAGAACATTCCAAATTTTTTTTGAAGCAAAGAGCTGTAAATTTGAGGGCTAAGCTGCAGGTCGGCCCCTCTCTGTTCCATCTTGTCATATCTTTCAGTTGGGGAAAAAGCGTTACTTTCAAGAAACAGAATCCGCTCAAGTTTCTCTGGCAACAAGGTTAAAGTTAGCTGAAAGTTGGCAGCTTAATTGACGCATAGAACATGGGAAAAAATAAATGAGACGCGTAGTATAATCAATAGCTGTCATAATATGTGTGTGTGCTTCCTGCCACTCCTGTTATTATGCAGTAAAACGCTCAGACATATCACTGGCTCCACAATCAGCACAAGTGCCCAGATAATATGCTTCATTTCTAAGAACAAGAATAGACTGTCGAGTTTCACATGAAAGCTCTCTTTTTCTAGCCATTTTGAGAGTTTAATCGAACCCTCAAATGTAATGCTCCATATTCTCAACTAGCTCAAAGGAAGGTCAGTTTTATAGCTCCTCTAAACAGCAAAACTGTTTACAGCGGTGCTAACATAATTGCACAAGGGTTTTCAAGTGTTTTCTAATCATCCATTAGCCTTCTAACACAGTTAGCAAACACAATGTACCATTAGAACACTGGAGTGATGGTTGCTGGAAATTGGCCTCTATACACCTATGTAGATATTGCATTAAAAACCAGACGTTTGCAGCTAGAATAGTCATTTAGCACATTAACAATGTATAGAGTGTATTTCTGATTCATTTAATGTTATCTTCATTGAAAAAAAACTGTGCTTTTCTTGCAAAAATAAGGAAATTTCTAAGTGACCCTAAACTTTTGAACGGTAGTGTATATTAGAAAACGGTATGATTTCCTATTCTACAAATAAATAAAATCATTCATAAAAACTGGACAACCCCTTTAAATTAAACGTTAAAATCAGTAAGATTCCAAAAGTGATGTCACATGTTGTCATGACTGATTTAATGGAATTTAATTCAAACGAGCTTTAACATTACCCATATTTTTTTATTTCAGAGATTTTTTGGCAGAGAATATAAACTAGCCAGAGAACATTCCAAATTTTTTTTGAAGCAAAGAGCTGTAAATTTGAGGGCTAAGCTGCAGGTCGGCCCCTCTCTGTTCCATCTTGTCATATCTTTCAGTTGGGGAAAAAGCGTTACTTTCAAGAAACAGAATCCGCTCAAGTTTCTCTGGCAACAAGGTTAAAGTTAGCTGAAAGTTGGCAGCTTAATTGACGCATAGAACATGGGAAAAAATAAATGAGACGCGTAGTATAATCAATAGCTGTCATAATATGTGTGTGTGCTTCCTGCCACTCCTGTTATTATGCAGTAAAACGCTCAGACATATCACTGGCTCCACAATCAGCACAAGTGCCCAGATAATATGCTTCATTTCTAAGAACAAGAATAGACTGTCGAGTTTCACATGAAAGCTCTCTTTTTCTAGCCATTTTGAGAGTTTAATCGAACCCTCAAATGTAATGCTCCATATTCTCAACTAGCTCAAAGGAAGGTCAGTTTTATAGCTCCTCTAAACAGCAAAACTGTTTACAGCGGTGCTAACATAATTGCACAAGGGTTTTCAAGTGTTTTCTAATCATCCATTAGCCTTCTAACACAGTTAGCAAACACAATGTACCATTAGAACACTGGAGTGATGGTTGCTGGAAATTGGCCTCTATACACCTATGTAGATATTGCATTAAAAACCAGACGTTTGCAGCTAGAATAGTCATTTAGCACATTAACAATGTATAGAGTGTATTTCTGATTCATTTAATGTTATCTTCATTGAAAAAAAACTGTGCTTTTCTTGCAAAAATAAGGAAATTTCTAAGTGACCCTAAACTTTTGAACGGTAGTGTATATTAGAAAACGGTATGATTTCCTATTCTACAAATAAATAAAATCATTCATAAAAACTGGACAACCCCTTTAAATTAAACGTTAAAATCAGTAAGATTCCAAAAGTGATCACATGTTGTCATGACTGATTTAATGGAATTTAATTCAAACAAGCTTTAACATTACCCATATTTTTTTATTTCAGAGATTTTTTGGGCAGAGAATATAAACTAGCCAGAGAACATTCCACATTTTTTTTGAAGCAAAGAGCTGTCAATTTGAGGGCTAAGCTGCAGGTCGGCCCCTCTCTGTTCCATCTTGTCATATCTTTCAGTTGGGGAAAAAGCGTTACTTTCAAGAAACAGAATCCGCTCAAGTTTCTCTGGCAACAAGGTTAAAGTTAGCTGAAAGTTGGCAGCTTAATTGACGCATAGAACATGGGAAAAAATAAATGAGACGCGTAGTATAATCAATAGCTGTCATAATATGTGTGTGTGCTTCCTGCCACTCCTGTTATTATGCAGTAAAACGCTCAGACATATCACTGGCTCCACAATCAGCACAAGTGCCCAGATAAAGTGTTGTGACACCTCACACAATTGTCTGTTTTATAGATACTGGAAGGCATGCAGGCCTTTCACTTCACTTTTTGAGGAGAAGTCAGAATTCAAAAATGGAATAATTAGAGGTTTACAATGCGATATCTCATGTTAGACAAGGAACAGACACTTATTACTGATACATATGTCTAATTGAGCTGTCACATGCTGAAATAATTCCTTCTTAACCCCTTAATGACCAGCCTATTTCAGACCAAGCCATTTTTTTTAGTTTTTTCCATCGTCGGATTCCAAGAGCTGTAACTTCTTTATTTTTGCATTGATATAGCTGTATAAGATCTTGTTTTTTGCTGGACAAGTTGTATTTTTTAATAGCTCCATTTTGGGGTACATATAATTTGTTGACTAACTTTTATTAACCTTTTTTTGGGGGAATAGAAAAAAAAAACAGCAATTCCGCCACGTTTTTATCCATCCTAAATTTACACTGTTTACCGTGTGGTATAGATAACATAACTTTATTCAGCGGGTAGTTACGATTGCGGCGATACCAAATTTATATAGTTTTCTTATGTTTTACAACTTTTACACAGTAAAAACCCTTTTTTTTCAATATTATTTGTTTTTGTGTCTCCATATTTTAGGAGCCATAACTTTTTTATTTTTCTGCCGATGCATCTGTATGAGAGCTCTTTTTTGCGGGACGACTTGTGGTTTTTATTGGTACCATTTTGGAGTACATGCAACTTTTGGATCACATTTTTTTGCAGGCAGGATGAATAGAAAACAGTAATTCTGGCATTGTTTTTTATTTGATTTTTTACGGCGTTCACCGTGCGAGTTAAATAACGTAATAGTTTTATAGGTGGTGTCGTTACACACGCCGCAATGCCAAATATGTGTACATTTTTTACTATCTTTTTTTTATTTTCATAATAAAGCATTTTGTAAGGGGAAAATGTGGGTTTTTAATTTTTTTTTACTGGGGATTTTTATTTATTCATTATAAACTTTATTAAACTTTTTTTTTAGTCACACTAGGGGACTTTACTGTGCGGTTATCTGATGGCTTCTATAATACACTACAATACTTCTGTATTGCAGTATATTACTGCCTGCCAGTAGACAGGCATCTGTTAGGCAATGCCTCTGGAATGACCTAACGGGCATCAACTAGAGGCAGACCTGGGGGCCTTTGTTAGGCCCCCTGCTACCATAGTAGCCACCGGCACCCTGCGGTCACAATGCGGGGTTCTGGTGGGGTAAATGGGCGGGATCGATACGGATATATATCGGCAGCTCGAGCAGGTCTGCTCCCAGCCCTCAGCTACCTCCAGTAGCTGAGAGAAGGGAGATTTACCTGCTCCCGGTGGTGTTTATTTATTCTGATGCAGCGCCGTAACAAGGATACTACATCGGAATAAAGCCCGTAAGTGGCCACCGTAAAAACACCTATGGGTGGTCTCTAACGGGTTAATAGTAGATTAAATGTTTACATCTCTTTTGTTAATTTTCCAGGGACACTAAGGTTTATGCTGTTCCATTAAAATAGATGTAGACAAAAGAACGACCCAGCGGTAGGCCACGCAGAACTGTACTAAAAGTATAAATCCTACACATAGATCACTTTTTCCAATACAGTCTAACGTCCTACTTTTTTGGATTTTGGTATTTCATTGTTCTCTTTGAGAGTCCATTCTTAAAGCGGTATTACTAACTCAAACATTTATGGCATATCCATGGGATACGCCATAAATATCTGACAGATGTGGGTCCCAGCTCTGGGATTCGCACCTATCTATACAATATTGGCCACCCACCCCGTCCCGCAGGCCGCCGCATCCAAGAAGAGAATGAATGGAGAGTTGGCTGTGCACATGGGTGCGTCTCTCTCCATTTATTCCTGAGAGTTATGAAAACAGACAGGCATCTGTCAGACATTTATGGCATATCCCAAAATGCTATGGTCCACCAACAGAAATTTGTCTGGTAAGCCCAAAGCTAAATGTATTCCCTTAAAATGATCTCTTGAAAGCAGAAATCTAAATTATGTAGTCTATGTTAATTAATTTTACCAACTTATTAACCATTATTAACCCCTTGAGGACCAAGCTCATTTTGGCCTTGAGGACCAGACCCATTTTTTCAAATCTGACATGTGTCACTTTATGTGGTAATAACTTGGGAATGCTTTTACCTATCCAATTGATTCTGACATTGTTTTCTCGTGACATATTGTACTTTATGTTTGTGAAAAAATTTGGTCGATAAATTCATTGCTTATTTGTGAAAAACACCAAAATTTAGAGAAAATTTGAAGAAATTATGATTTTTCCAATTTTAAATGTATCTGCTTGTAAAACAGATAGTAATACCACACAAAATAGTGACTGATTAACATTTCCCATATGTCTACTTTATGTTTGCATCGTTTTTTGAACATCCTTTTATTTTTCTAGGATGTTACAAGGCTTAGAACTTTAGCAGCAATTTCTCACATTTTTAAGAAAATTTCAAAAGGCTATTTTTTTCAGGGACGAGTACAGTTCTGAAGTGGTTTTGAGGGCCCTATATATTAGAAACCCCCATAAAACACCCCATTTTGAAAACTGCACCCCTCAAAGTATTCAAAACAGCATTCAGAAAGTGTTTCAACCCTTTAGGCGTTTTACAGGAATTGAAGGAATGTAGAGCTGAAATGTTCAAATTTCATTTATTTTTTTACAAAATTCATTTGTAATACATTTTTTTTGTACCACAGAAGGATTTACCTGAGAAATGCATCTCAATATTTATTGCCCAGGTTCTGCAGTTTTTAGAAATATCCCACATGTGGCCCTAGTGTGCTAATGGACTGAAACACAGGCCTCAGAAGCAAAGGAGCACCTCTTGGATTTTGGGGCCTCCTTTTTTCAGAATATATTTTAGGCACCATGTCAGGTTTGAAGAGGTCTTGTGGAAACCCCCAAAAGTGACCCCATTTTTTAAACTACACCCCTCAGGGAATTTATCTAGTGGTATAGTTAGCATTTTAACCCCACAGTTATTTTGCTATATTTATTGGAGTTAGTCTGTGAAAATGAAAATTTACTCTAATTTTTGCAAGGAATAAAGGAGAAAAAGCACCCCAACATTTGAAAAGCATTTTCTCCCGATTACGGAAATACCCCATATGTGTTAATAAACTGCTGTTTGGACTCACAGCAGGGCTCAGAAGGGAAGGAGCGCCATTTGGATTTTGGAGCGCTGATTTTACTGGAATGGTTTTCGGTGCCGTGTCACGTTTGCAACGCCCTGGAGGGACCTAAACAGTGGAAACCCCCCAAAAGTGACCCCATTTTGGGAACTACACCCCTCAAGGAATTTTTCTAGTGGTATAGTTAGCATTTTGACCCCACAGGTTTTTTGCTGAATTTATTGGAATTAGTCTGTGAAGATGAAAAGAGACTTTTTTTCTGAAAAAAAACAGAATTTTCTAATTTTTATAAGGAATAAAGGAGAAAAAGCACCTCAACATTTATAAAGCAATTTCTCCCGATTAAGGCAATACCTCATATGTGATAATAAACTGCTGTTTGGACCCACGGCAGGGCTCAGAAGGGACGGAGCACCATTTGGATTTTGCAGCGTAGATTTTGCTGAATTGGTTTCTGGGGGCCATGTCGCATTTGCAGAGCCCCTGAAGTACCAGTATAGTAGAAATTCCCCAGGTGTGATCCCAATTTGGAGACTATACCCCTGAAAGAATTAAATTATAGGTGTAGTGAGCATTTTGAGCCCTCAGGTGTTTTATAGATTTTATTAGAATTGGGCCGTGAAAATGAAACATTTTTTTTCCCATTGATTTAGCTCATAGTTTTTTATTTCCACAAGGAATACAGGAGAAATGACACCCCAAAACGTGTTACACAATTTCTCCTGAGATGGGAAATACCCCATATGTGGTTGTAAACTGCTATTTGGACATACGGCAAGGGTCTAAACGGAAAAAGCGCAATTTCGTTTTTGGAATGGAGATTTTACAAAATTTGTTTTTGACGCCATGTTGCATTGCGCTGAGGTACCAGTACAGTGAAAACTCCAGAAAAGTGACCCCATTTAGGAAACTACACCCCTCCAGGAATTCATCTAGAAGTGTAGTGAGCATCTTGACCCCAAAGGTTTTGCAGAAATTAGTGCACAGTGGATGTTGCAGATTGAAAATTGCCATTTTGCACAGATATACTATTTCAGTTGCCCAATATGTTGTGCCCAGCTTGTACCACTGGAGACACACACCGCATAAATTGTTAAGCGGGTTCTCCAGAGTAGTCAAGCTGCTGTTTAGGCACACTGCCAGGCCCAGAAGGAGCGCCATTTGGCTTTTGGTCTGCAGATTTTGCTTGGTAGTAGTTTTGTTTAGTGTTTTACTGGTGTTTCAGTTTACAATGTGGGGGCATATGTAATCTGTGCGGAGTACATCAGTTTATATGTAAACTGGGCGGAGTCCATCAGGGTATATGTTAGCTGGGTGGAGTATATCAGGGTATATGTAAACTGTGAGGAGTACATCAGGGTATATGTAAGCTGGGCGGAGTACATCAGGGTATATGTAAACTGGGCGGAGTACATCAGGGTATATGTAAGCGGGGCGGAGTACATCAGGGTATATGTATGCTGGGCGGAGTACATCAGGGTATATGTAAGCTGTGAGGAGTACATCAGGGTATATGTAAGCTGTGCGGAGTACATCAGGGTATATGTAAGCTGGGCGGACTACATCAGGGTATATGTAAGCTCGAACCAAAAGTTCCAGTTAGGGACTCGCAAGTGTGGGGATCCGTGACGAGGATTGCGAGCTTGCGTTCTTTTGGCCAAAATTACAACCAATACCCCATGTATTTTCCATGTTTACTTGTATTATATTTACTACTTTTTGGACGCAGCCAGGTCTTCAATGCTGGGAGAGCATGGTGTGTTGCGGTCTGGCATAGCAAGCAGGGCAGCCCGCTCTATGTACTATCATGGCGTTATAAATAGGCTGCTACCAGGCTATATAGGCTGTGCCTCATGATTTACGCATTAGCCCTCCATGTTTTACACACTGCACCCACACTTCATGCATCACTCACGTTCCTGACCCTTTTAGTACTGCCCCCTATATTTTACACTTTATTCACCACTCACTATACTCAGTACTGCCCCCTATATTTCACACATATTATTACTACTTGCACATTATACACTATTCATTTACTTTTTACTACATATCCCATGCACCACACGCCACTCCCCTCAAGGCTAGTGGGAGTGGCCATTATTATTTAAACACACCTGTGCACTTTCCTTCAGCAGCATTTTTGACCTGGCTGCGTCCTGTTGGGATTATACCTGCCCAATTTGTGAGTATATTTTTTGTGTTTTTAATCTTATTATATGTCCCACTTTTTTTCTGTGTTTTTTTTTCTACATGTAAGTTATATGGAGTACATCAGGGTATATGTAAGCTAGGCGGAGTGCAACAGGTCATAATAGGTTGATGTAATAATGGGGTAAATGAATAATAAAATTAATTATCCATGGATAGTGATGTACGCTTTGAACCAATCCTTCATGCACAGGCCGGATTTTTGGGTGTAGGAGTCGTACTTCTAAAGGGTGTCCGTGGTATTGTACAAAATATTCGCACTCCAGCATTGCCTAATCTTTGACTTCTTCACTAGCCCCATACTTAGCACAGACCGCAAAATGTCATAGTTTTCGCTGCATTTACAGTGTCTACCAGTGGGGGCTGCAAATGATGACGTGAGGTTTTAGGTGAAGAACTGCTGCAGATATAAATTAGTCTGGGCCGTCGTTTTGCATTATTGCGTTCCAAGAGTCATAACTTTTTATTTTTACGTTGACGAGCTGTGTGAGTGCTTGATTTTCATGGGACGAGCTGTAGTTTTCATTAGTATCATTTTGGGGTACATGCGATAATTTGATCAGTTTTTATTGCATTTTTTGTGAGGTGAGGAGACCAAAAAACAGAAATTCTCTCACAATTTTTTTTTTTATACATTTTTAGCTGAGTTTTCTGTGCAGTATAAACAACATGTTTACTTTATTCTGCGGTTCGATACGATTATGGCAATACCAAATTTATATCGTTTTTATATGTTTTACTACTTTTACAAAATAAAAACACTTTTTTCTAAATAAAATAATGTTTTAGTGTCACCATATCCTGAGAGCCATAACTTTTTTATTTTTTTGTAGACGGAGCTATGTGAGGGCTTGTTTTTCCATTTTTTTGGAAACAACGTGACCAAAAAAGGAAATTCTGCCATTGTTTTTTATTGTATTTTTTTTTACGGTGTTCACCGTGCGGGATAAATAATATGATATTTATTAGGTCAGGCCGATACGAACGCGGCTATACCTATTATGTCTAGGTTTTTTTTCTTTTTTTTCTAATTATAAAGGGCTTGATCAGGAAAACTGTGCGATTATTGTTTTTATTGCGTAAAACGTGTATTTATTTATCTAAAAAATTTTTTGCACTTTTTATTTTACACTTACTAGGAGACTGGAAGATCTGATCTTCTGATCCCCTGTACAATACACTGCACTACTTCTGTATGTACTTGTGTAGTGCAGTGTATTGTAACTGTCATTTTACAACTGACAGTTGAGCCTATTTTATCCTGCCTTGGGCAGGACCTAATAGGCTCCCGTACCTGGCAACCAGGAAGCCGTTGCTAGGCTTCTTGGTTGCCATTGCAACCATCAGGACTCCGCGATTTTTTGCGGGGGGGGGCAACGGGGTGCAGAGGGAGCCCTCTCCCTCTGTATCAATCGCTTAAATGCCGCTGTCGCTATTGACAGCAGCATTTAAGGGGTTAAACGACGGCGATCGGAGAGAACAGTGAGATGTAGTCAGATGTCGGCAGTATATTACAGCTGACACCCGATGAAGATGGAGCGCGCACAGCTCCTGTGCCCGCTTCATCCTCAGGGCGTTACTATACACCCATTTGCGGGAAGGGGTTAATAAAAATTGTGTTGTTTTTTTTTACATGTCTTTCTCTGATCTCCTCACCGATCTCACAGAAATGAGGAGATCAGAGAAAGTGACAGGAGCTTTCTCCTGTAGGCGACGTCACAGACGGCTGTGATTGGTTAGTCTCTGAAGACTGACCAATCACAGCAATCGCCGGCATGGGGGCCTGCTGATTAGTCCCCAGGCCGGTAACAGAGAAGGTTAGCTGTCAATGACAGCTGCCGCCGCTGTGTTATCACTATGTGATTTCACAAAGTTACAGTTTATTCCTGCTCCGCAATAGTATGGCGCAGGTCCGCTTCAATGAGCGGCATTGTGCCGTACTATTGCGGAGCAGGTACGCAACGGGTTAATCATTCATCAAATAAAATGAGAACAACATTTTGACACATTCAGGGTATGTTTACACATCTTAACAAATTACGCCTGAAATTACGGAGCTGAAACAGCTCCTGAATTTCAGACGTTTTTGCAAGTACTCGTGTTTTTCGCGGCGTCCATTACGGACGTAATTGGAGCTGTTTGTCAATGGAGTCAATGAAAAACGGCTCCAAAAACGTCCATAGAAGTGACATGTACTTCTTTGACGCGGGCGTCTTTTTTTTACGTCTTTATTTCTCTGCTTTTTAATGTATTTGATGCGTGAAACACGAACAGCACAAGGATGTCGTCCATGTGCGGTCTGTGGTTTTCACGTACCCATACACTTCAATGGACGACTAGGTGCATGAAAACACACCAATATGGGAAATGCAGTGCGTTTCACGCAATGGACACACGATGCGTTAAAAACAACTCATGTGTGAATGGCACCATTGAATTGCATGGGTCCGCGTGCTGTGGGTGATTTCCACGCACAGCATACGGACGAGGATCACGCTAATCTTAATGAGCCCTAAGTCCCCTATAGCTACACCACTGGATAGAATTGGATGCATTGTCTTAGCAGACTTTATCACATATGATAGGCTTAGATACAGCTGCTCAGAAGACAGTATCACACATGATTGGATTAGATACAGTGGCTCAGCAGATAGTATCACGCATGATAGACTTAGATATAGGGCCCAGCTCGCTGTCATTGCGGCTGCAGTGCTGGACCCAGGAAAGGTCAGTATAATAATTGCTTTTCTTTTTTATGTGTTACTATTTTTTATTTTTTATTTTACAGGTTCGGTTGTAGGACTACTTTGGATTCGAAGACTACTTCGATGACAGCGCTTTTATTATCCTCAATAAAATGGTTAACGAGGATTGTGTTTTTTTTTATTTCAATAAAATATTTTTCCGATGTCCTTGTATTTTTTTAAACTTTATACTACCTCCTTAGGCCCCATGCACACGACCGTAAAAATTGTCCGTAATACGGTCCGCAATTAAGGACCCGTTCAGTTCTATTGGCCACGGACACCTTTCCCTATCGCTATGGCTGATTGACAGTGTCCATTACTAAGGCGGGACTTAATTTTAGCCAGTGAAAAGGCTAACACTAACCCACCATTATTACACCGCTACCCACCGCCACCATGGGTGCCGGGAAGAGCCGGGTACCATCACTGCAGATGGTCGGGCACGGAGGTGGCCACATTTTGGTATTATTAGGCTGGAAAGGGCCAAAAACAGTGGACCTTCCAACCCTGCTAATGCTAGCTTGCTGGTGTGTTGTATCTGGCTGGTTAAGAAAAATGGGGGGAACCCACATAGTTTTTTCTATCTTTTTAAAAAACAACTTATGTGGGGCCACCCCCTTTTTTCATAACCAGCCAGATACTACATAGCAGCAGCAGGCTAGCATTACCAGGGTGGGAAGGCCCACTGTTTTTGGGCTTTTCCAGCCTAATAATACCAGCCTGTGGCGGCCCCAGTGCCCGACCATCGCTACAGATGGTCGGGTACTGGATCGTATCGGGCTCTTCCCGGCACCCCTGGTGGAGGTGGATACCGGGGTAATAATGGGGATCAGTGTTAGCCTTTTCACCGGCTAACACTAAGCCCCGCCTTAGTAATGGACGCTGTCAATCAGCCAGCGGCCATTACTAAGGCGGTAGTAATAAAGTAAAAAAATTTATAGAAAGACATAGAAAACATTTTATTGAAATAAAAAAAATAACACACAATCCTTAAAAAAAAAAAGCCGTCATCTAAGTAGTCCTCAAATCCGATATAGTCTGTAAAAAAAGCACAAACACAAAACCACCCCATTAGTAACACATGTAGTTGGCTTAGATACAGGGCCCATGTGTGATACTGTCTGTTGGACCCTGTATCGAAGTCTACCACATGTTAGACTTAGATACAGGGCCCCTGTAGACAGTAATCTTATACAGTATAATATTACTGTCTGCTGGGGCCATGTATCTAAGCTTACTATGTGGTAGGCTTAGATACAGGGCCCATCAGACAGCATCACACATGGGCCATGTATCTGTGCCTACCATGTGAAAGGCTTAGATGCAGGGCCCATAACACAGGATTACATCATGTGTGATCCTGTCTGCTGTGCCCTATATCTAAGCCTACCACATGGTAGGCTTAGATACAGGGCCCATGTGTGATACTGTCTGTGGGACCCTGTATCTAAGCCTTCCACAAGGTAGGCTTAAATACAAGGCACCAGCAGACAATAACGCTATACTTACACTCCTCTTCGGCTCCGGACGCAGCAGGGATCCTGACACCATCCAACGTTGTGATGTTGTGCGTGGTGCACAGTGTCGTGATGTCATGCGCGCCGCCCAGCGTCATGACGTGAGAAGACGTCAGGACATCCGCTGCGCTCCGGAACGAGGAGGTTAAGTATACTGTCAGTTACTATAGTACTAGAGGCCCATGTAGATTATGACATAGGCCCCAGTTACTATAGTGCCTGTTTATAGATGCAGTGCGAGGGGGGCCGCAGGCGACCCCTATACAGTAGGTACACCATTATGTTGGGGTCGCCCGGGAATCCAAAGATCCGGGGCTTGGGTCCGAAAAACACAGAATGATAACGACGCCACTACCTAAGGCCATATAACCATTTTACATAGAGGGCCGGCCTTAGGATAGATGGCGCCCCGTGCAAAATTATCTTTCTGCGCACCACTCCATTATAAAAAAAAAGTCCCATAAAAAAGTATAATGCCCTTTATAGTGAACATATACAGTATATTGTCCCACACACAGTCTAATGCCCCTATAGATGCCCCATAGAGTATAATAATATTTAATAATACAATATATTATAATCCCTTCAAGGACACAGTATTTTGTCCTCTCATTGTGCTCACACAGTATTATTCCCCCTAAGTGCCACATGTAGACAGTGCCATATAGCCCCCCACATCCCCCTTGTGAATAGTGCAATACAGCCCCCTACCTCCCCCTTGTAGATAGTGTCATACAGCCCCCCACCTCCCCCTTGTAGACAGTGCCATACAGCCCCCTACCTCCCCCTTGTAGACAGTGCCATACAGCCCCACACACCCCTTGTAGACTGTGCCGAGTAAATGATTGGAGAGAAGTGTATGACGCTGATTGGTCACTGATTGGTCAGCGTCATACACTTCTCTGTACAACGCCCACTTGATCAAAAAGTAAAACACGCCCAGTTGTCCATTGAGAAACTCATTAGCATAAAGCTAAAATAGGTCATAACTCCATAAAAAATGATTGTTTTTCTAAATAAAAAACACTGCTGTAATCTACATTACAGCGCCGATCATATTATGTACAAGATAGGGCACTTATAATGTGGTGACAGAGCCTCTTTAACTATCGAAGTTCTATATAACATGGCCACTTCACACGACACGTACACAACAGCCGGCATCGTTAGATTGCAGTGCCAATGGTATATAGTGATACACAGGGCCGGCCCTAGGATAGATGGCGCCCTGTGCGAAATGATCTTTCGGCGCCCCACCCCATCATTAAAAAAAAATGCCCCATAAAAAAATTATAATGCCCCTTTAGTGCCCCCATACAATATAATGATAAGATTTAATAATATATTACAACCCCTTCAAGGACACAGTATTTTGTCCTCTAATTGTGTCCACAGTATTATGTCACCTGTAGTACCCCCACACAGTATAATGTCCACTTAGTGGCCCCCACACAGTATAGTGCCCCCCTTTAGATTTTGCCATATAGTCTCCCTGTAGACAGAGCTATAATCCCCCACCTCCTTTTTGTAGATCGTGCCATACAGTCCCCCACCTCCCCCTTGTAGACAGTGCCATACAGCCCCCTACCCCCCCTTGTAGACAGTGCCATACAGCCCCACACCCCCCTTGTAGACTGTGTTATACAGCCCCCCCACCTCCCCCTTGTAAACAGGGCCATACAGCCCCCACCTACCCCTTGTACACAGTGCTCCCTACCTCACCCTTGTACACAGTGATACTCAGCCCCCACCTCCCCCTTGTAGATAGTGCCATACAGCCCCCCACCTCCCACTTGTACACAGTGCCCCCCCCCCCCCCCCCGAAAAAAAAGTACTCATCTAGGCCTTGTTCCCACTACGAATGGAGCGAATGGAGCTGCTCCACAATGCCAATGACGGGATCCTTGCGTAGGCCAGCGTGATCCAGTGACGTCATCACACAGGCCTGCACAGGAATCCTGTCCCTGCGCCTGATATGCAGCAAACCACAGCCTAGTAGATGGCAGAACAGGGAGATACCTACCTGCTCTACCATAGCATTCAATAGTATCTGCGTCCTAGGACACAGCGGCTGCTAGCGGCGCCACAGGCCATCTTGGCGGGGGGCACTGGCGGCCTCATGCCCGATGTTGCCACTAGCAGCCGCTATGGCTGCTACAGCGTAGCGGCGCCACTGAGAGAAGAAGCAGCCGGGCGAAAAGGAAGCTACAGAGTCGCCGGAGCTGGGCGCTTCTGAAACTAAAGCTGGGGAAGGGAGCCAGGGCAGCGCCCCTTTCCACCTGCCGGAGTGATGCACCCTGTTCGAAGGCACAGGTCGCACGCCCCAAAGGCAGGCCCTTTTTACATACTATGTAACTATTTAATATAGCTGGACAGTTACATTCAGTTATTCATTATATCTCAGTTTCAATGTTATTGGCAACAGACACTATCATTTTATCTTCTCCATGTATCATTATTAGGCCAAAAACTGAAGAAAAATATAAAAAATGGTTAATTGTGTCAGTGGGACTATTAGTACAAGAGCCTGATGGAGAATTGTTTGTGAAAATCTATATAGTCAGCTAGTCTGATATCTACAGAGATGAGATGTTACGCGCATAAATGACCCCATAGAAAACTTTGTATTGCTGAGAAGTAACTGGACGGTAGATATGTCATATCCCAAAGCAGCTTGTTAGGGACAAAAGTAAAAACGAAGCCATACTTAACCTGAATATATAAAATAAAAGCAGTTAAGAAATACATATGCGAAACCAACGTTAATGCCTGGAAGTGAAAACTGTTAGGCCCCCACGGGTGAATTGAGGTCCCATTCATTTCTATGGGCCCATGCACACGACTGTGGTTTCCACGGTCCGTGCATTGCCGCAGAGCCTGGACCGCAAAAAGAACGGACATGTCTTATTACGGCAGTGTTGTCCGGTTCAGGCTCATAGAAAAAAATGCACGCACTTGTGTGCATGAGGCCTTAGGTAACCAATTAATACTGTTTCCAAAAACAGGTTGAAAAACATTGAGATGACTTTCCTTAGACACATACAATGTAACTCTCACCAGATGGATATTAGGATGAAGCATTGACAGCAATTGCCTCATATACTTCTGTTATCAGAACTTCTATTCTTATGAGTGGAAGTCTTCAAAGGCAACAATGTGAACCTGCCATTGCCCAGCAAGATCATTTAAAGAGGCTCTGTCACCAGATTTTGCAACCCCTATCTGCTATTGCAGCAGATAGGCGCTGCAATGGAGATTACAGTAACGGTTTTATTTTTAAAAAACGAGCATTTTTAGCCAAGTTATGACCATTTTTGTATTTATGCAAATGAGGCTTGCAAAAGTACAACTGGGCGTGTTGAAAAGTAAAAGTCCAACTGGGCGTGTATTATGTGTGTTACATCGGGGCGTGTTTACTTCTTTTACTAGCTGGGCGTTCTGACGAGAAGTATCATCCACTTCTCTTCAGAACGCCCAGCTTCTGGCAGTGCAGACACACAGCGTGTTCTCGAGAGATCATGCTGTGACGTCACTCACTTCCTGCCCCAGGTCCTGCATCGTGTCGGCCACATCGGCACCAGAGGCTACAGATGATTCTGCAGCAGCATCAGCGTTTGCAGGTAAGTAGCTACATCGACTTACCTGCAAACGCCGATGCTGCTGCAGAATCAACTGTAGCCTCGGGTGCCGATGTGTCCTCGCTCGTCCGACACGATGCAGGACCTGGGGCAGGAAGTGAGTGATGACACAGCGTGATCTCTCGAGAACACGCTGTGTGTCTGCACTGCCAGAAGCTGGGCGTTCTGAAGAGAAGTGGATGATACTTCTCGTCAGAACGCCCAGCTAGTAAAAGAAGTAAACACGCCCCGATGTACGCACATAATACACGCCCAGTTGGACTTTTACTGTAAACACGCCCAGTTGTACTTTTGCAAGCCTCATTTGCATAAATACAAAAATGGTCATAACTTGGCCAAAAATGCTCGTTTTTTTAAAAATAAAAACGTTACTCTTATCTACATTGCAGCGCCGATCTGCTGCAATAGCAGATAGGGGTTGCAAAATCTGGTGACAGAGCCTCTTTAAGAACAACTGTGTATTCTGTAAGAATGCAAGGAAACCCCAAGGAATTCAATTTTCCAATGGCTTTGCTGCTGTACTAACAGATTGCTGCCACTTATAATATATTATGTGAACCTAAATCCTTCATCTGTGACTTTTATGCCAGCTTGTAGGGAATCAATTATATTACAATTTCCTAATTTACTATATTTAGAAGGTTTTTTTTTTTGCAGTTTGTCTTTTTATTATTGCAAACTTTACACTTTGGCAGCAGTTTGTGTTGTCTGATCAGTCACAATCAACTGTTCTAACCACAAATTCAGATACTGTAAAAATTGGTGGGAACGTGTTCTAAGCCTATAGAATGAATATGGTAATCTCTGGAAGGTGGAACTGGGGAGGGAGTAATATCATCATTAAATGGGTTGTCCAGGAATTATTTTTTTTCTAAAAAGTGTCCCCAGCTTTGGTTTGCCTTCCCTAATACCCCCTATTAAACTTCTAACCAGTTTCTGTTTGATCTCCATTGTCACTGCTGCTCTGTTTGCTTACATCCCTGGCTTCTGGTCCTGGCTGTTTCCTGTCTTGTAACCCACCATACCCATGACCCTTGCTGCATCTGAGGAAACAGCTTGTATCCCCCCCTTCCTCCAAAGCATCTCAGCTATTTGCATACTGCCACGCCCCTCTATGTTCACAGGTCCTTCCCTGCTCTAATTCCAGGCAGCTCCCTCCCTGCACACTGTGCTACACACTAATAATCATTATTATCCTGTGTGCCTCCATCTATCCCTGATCTACGTACAGGCACCCATCTCCCTCCCCCACCCCTTTCACAGCATGATAAATGTAAGCCTGCCCACTCCACCTATGTCAGACATCTTGGTAAACACAAGTTTTCCTCACTTGCTGCTGGATCTGTTCCAAGAGATCCTGTATTAGGCTCTGTTCACACTGAGTTTTTTGCTGGCACAAAATTCTGCCTTGAATTTTGAGGAAGATTTTGATCAGCCTGCACGTTTTTTTGTCCACGGCTATTGAGCGTCGCAGGCAAAAACACAGCGAAAAACGCTTTCTCTGCTTTTCATTGATGTCAATGGGAGGTCAGAGATGTAAACACCCGAAGATGGGGTATGTCGCTTCTTTTTCCCACTAACCGGTTTTACCGCTCGCAGGAAAAAAACGTCTCCGCCTCCCATTAAAATCAATAGGAGGCGTTTTCGAACATTTTTTGGCGCGTTTTCTGACGCGGTCTCCGCGTCAAAACGTGTAAAAAAACGGCCGAAAAATGCCTCCTATCTTCGGGCGTTTACTCCTCTGACCTCCCATTGACAGGCAGAGAAAGCGTTTTTCTACGCGTTTTTGCCCGCAGCGCTCAATGGCCGAAAGCAAAAACCGCTGTGAAAAACGTGGCAAACTGTGTGCAGGCAGATCAAAATCTGCCTCAAAATTTCAGACGGGGTCTAAGGGTATGTTCACACGCAGTGGTTTCAGACGTAATTCAGGCGTTTTACGCCTCGAATTACGCCTGAAAAAACGCTCCTAACACGCCTACAAACATCTGCCCATTGCTTTCAATGGGAATTACAATGTTCTGTTCCCACGAGCCTTTATTTTACGCTTCGCTGTCAAAAAACGGAGCATAATAAGACGCTCCGTAAAAAGAAGGAGCATGTCACTTCTTGAGGCATTTTTTGTAGCTGATTTTCCATTAGGGTATGTGCACATGGTAGCAGGCTTTTACGTCTGAAAAGAAAGACTGTTTTCAGGAGAAAACAGCTGCCTCGTTTCAGACGTAAATGCTCCTCTTCGCATTTTGCGAGGCTTCTCTGACAGCCGTAAACTTTGAGCTGTGCTTCATTGAGTTCAATGAAGAACGGCTCAAATTACGTCTGAAAGAAGTGTCCTGCACTTCTTTTGACGAGGCTGTATTTTTACGCGTCGTCCTTTGAGGCTGGGTTCACACGACCTATTTTCAGACGTAAACGAGGCGTATTATGCCTCGTTTTACGTCTGAAAATAAGGCTGCAATACGTCGGCAAACATCTGCCCATTCATTTGAATGGGTTTGCCGACGTACTGTGCAGACAACCTGTAATTTACGCGTCGTCGTTTGACAGATGTCAAACGACGACGCGTAAATGGACTGCCTCGGCAAAGAAGTGCAGGGCACTTCTTTGCCACGTAATTTGAGCTGTTCTTCATTGAACTCAATATATATGCAGGGGCGTAGCTAGGGGGGCGGCAGGCGGGGCACGTGCCCCGGGCGCAGCTCAGAGGGGGACGCCAGCGCCACCTCCTCCTGCACTATAATTGTACCTGTGTAGCAAGGACACAGGTACAATTAGAAGCAATGAATGACCGGGCACGTTCCGTGCCCGGCCATTCAGCGCCTTTCCACGAATGAAGCAACTGGTACCTTTTGTACCAGTGAAGCTTCCGTCGATGAAAGACGCTGATTGACAGGGAAAGTCATTCTGCCCAGCCAATCAGCGCCTTTCATAGACGCTGTGTTCAACCCCCTGCAGACCAGCGCAGAAGAGAGCAGGTCTCCATTGCTGCCGGACGGCGTGGGAGCGGGAATAAGGTGAGTTTGAATAGTTGTTTTTTGTTTTTTTTAAATTGTAATAGAAGTGTGTGGCTGTATATACAGGGGGGACGACTTTGTCTACGGGGGGACTTTATCTACGGGGGGCCTTTATCTATGGGGGGTGTCTATCTACAGGGGGACTATATCTACAGGGGGACTATATCTACAGGGGGGCTATATCTACAGGGGGTGAGCTATATACAGGGGGACTGTTAGGGATCTGCCAGGTACTACATCTAGGTATACTCCTGGGATTAATCAATCCACACCTGAGGCCAGACCTGTTCGACTGACACCATCTCCCACCAACCAGGGTGGCAGGCTCAGGAGTGGGAGAGCCTATCGCGGCCTGGTCAGTCGGAGTTAGCTCCGCCCCCTGTCCTTTATTACCTGCTGTGTTCTCCTCCTCAGTGCTTGTAATTCTTTTGGATTCCTGGCCCCACTGCTGCTTGCTCCAGCGTGCTTCTGCCTTGCTGCTGTTCTGCTTAACCCGCTTTGCTTTGCCTCCGGCTTGCTTCCTCCTCCGTGCTCACTTGGGTATACTCCACTTCATCCCTGTAGTCCTCCGTGCTCACTTGGGTATACTCCACTTCATCCTGGTCCTGACAACTCATTCACCGCTCCATTTCCTCGTGGCGTTCCGTGGGCTACTGCCCCTTCCCTTGCGTGTTCCCTGTTTGTTCTCCCATGCACTTAGACAGCGTAGGGACCGCCGCCCAGTTGTACCCCGTCGCCTAGGGCGGGTCGTTGCAAGTAGGCAGGGACAGGGCGGTGGGTAGATTAGGGCTCACTTTCCCTTCACCTCCTTCCTGCCATTACATAATTACAAGCCCCTTACCTAGTCTACCATTTCCCCTACGTTGACGCTATCATGGACCCCCTTGAGACCCTGACCCAGCAGATGCAGGGCCTCTCCCTACAGGTCCAGGCCCTGGCCCAGAGGGTCAACCAGGGTGACGCTGCCGTAGTAGTTCCCCTCACCTCACCTCTAGAACCCGACCTCAAGTTACCTGACCGGTTCTCAGGAGACCGTAAGACGTTTCTCTCCTTCCGGGAGAGTTGCAGACTGTATTTCCGCCTTAAACCCCACTCCTCAGGTTCCGAGAACCAGCGGGTGGGTATCATCATATCCCGACTCCAGGAAGGGCCCCAAGAGTGGGCCTTCTCCTTGACTCCTGACGCCCCTGAACTTTCCTCTGTTGATCGCTTTTTCTCTGCCCTCGGACTCATTTACGACGAGACTGACAGGACTGCTTTAGCCGAGAGTCAGCTGGTGACCTTACGTCAGGGTAGCAGACCGGTTGAGGAGTACTGTTCTGATTTTAGAAAGTGGTGCGTAGCTTCTCGGTGGAACGATCCGGCCCTAAGGTGCCAGTTTAGGTTAGGATTATCTGACGCCCTGAAGGATCTGCTGGTTAGTTACCCCTCTTCTGACTCCCTTGACCAGGTTATGGCCCTAGCAGTACAACTTGACCGACGTCTCAGGGAACGTCAGCTTGAACGCTTCAATGTGCTCCCCTCTGACCTTTCTGCGATTCCCCCCGAGGTCCCGTCTCCTCGCCCCTCCACGGAGGACTCGGAGGTACCTATGCAACTCGGGGCCTCCATGTCCCCTCGACAACGTAGGGAGTTTCGCAGAATGAATGGTCTCTGCTTCTACTGTGGGGACGACAAGCATCTTCTGAACACCTGTCCCAGGCGCAAGAATAAAAAGCCGGAAAACTTCCGCGCCTAAGTGATCATCGGGGAGGTCACTTGGGCGCACAGGTATTTCCCGTTAATGTGAAACGCAATAAAATTTTGCTTCCCTTTCAGGTCTCGTTTGCTGGCCGGTCTGCCACTGGCAGTGCTTTCGTGGATTCTGGCTCATCTGCTAATATCATGTCTGTGGAATTTGCTATGTCTCTAAAAATGCCTTTTATTGATTTACCTTATCCTATCCCTGTAGTAGGTATCGACTCAACTCCCCTTGCTAATGGTTATTTTACTCAGCATACTCCTGTTTTTGAACTCCTGGTTGGCTCCATGCATTTGGAGCAGTGCTCTGTACTGGTGATGCAGGGATTATCGTCTGATCTGGTATTAGGTCTTCCCTGGTTGCAGTTGCATAATCCCACGTTTGATTGGAATACTGGGGAGCTTACCAAATGGGGTAATGAATGTCTTATGTCATGTCTTTCTGTTAACTCTATTTCTCCCCGGGAGGAGGTAAACACGCTTCCTGAGTTTGTTCAGGACTTCGCCAATTTGTTTTCTAAGGAGGCCTCCGAGGTGTTGCCCCCCCATAGAGATTACGATTGCGCCATCGATTTGGTGCCTGGTGCCAAGCTTCCTAAGGGTAGGATATTTAATCTTTCATGTCCTGAACGTGAAGCTATGAGGGTGTATATCCAAGAATGCCTGGCCAAGGGTTTCATTCGCCCCTCGACTTCTCCTGTAGGTGCTGGCTTCTTCTTCGTGGGGAGGAAGGATGGTGGTCTTAGGCCGTGCATTGATTATCGTAACCTGAATAAGGTCACCGTAAGGAACCAGTACCCACTTCCTTTGATTCCGGATCTTTTTAATCAGGTTCAGGGAGCCCAATGGTTTTCTAAGTTCGATCTACGGGGGGCATATAACCTTATCCGCATCAAAGAGGGGGATGAGTGGAAAACTGCGTTCAACACACCCGAGGGTCATTTCGAATACCTGGTCATGCCCTTTGGGTTGTGTAATGCTCCTGCTGTCTTCCAGAATTTTATTAATGAAATCCTGAGAGATTACCTGGGTAATTTTCTTGTTGTGTACCTTGATGACATACTGGTGTTTTCCAAGGACTGGTCCTCCCACGTGGAGCATGTCAGGAAGGTGCTCCAGGTCCTTCGGGAGAATAATCTGTTTGCTAAGACTGAAAAATGTGTCTTTGGGGTACAGGAGATACCATTTTTAGGGCAAATCCTCACTCCTCATGAATTCCGCATGGACCCTGCCAAGGTTCAGGCTGTGGCGGAATGGGTCCAACCTGCCTCCCTTAAGGCGTTACAGTGTTTTTTAGGGTTCGCCAACTATTACAGGAGATTTATTGCCAACTTCTCGGTCGTCGCTAAGCCTCTTACGGACCTTACTCGCAAGGGTGCTGATGTCCTCCATTGGCCCCCTGAGGCCGTCCAGGCCTTTGAGACCCTCAAGAAGTGCTTTATCTCGGCCCCCGTGCTGATTCAGCCCAACCAAGAGGAGCCATTTATTGTGGAGGTTGACGCATCCGAGGTGGGAGTGGGGGCCGTCTTGTCCCAGGGTACCAGCTCCCTCACCCATCTCCGCCCCTGTGCTTACTTCTCTAGGAAGTTTTCGCCAACGGAGAGTAACTATGATATTGGCAACCGCGAACTTCTAGCCATTAAATGGGCTTTTGAAGAGTGGCGACACTTCCTGGAGGGGGCCAGACACCAGGTAACGGTTCTTACAGATCACAAGAATCTGGTTTTCCTAGAATAGGCCCGGAGGCTTAATCCTAGACAAGCTCGGTGGGCACTATTCTTTACCAGATTTAATTTCTTGGTTACCTATAGGGCTGGGTCCAAGAATATTAAGGCTGATGCCCTGTCACGTAGCTTCATGGCCAATCCTCCTTCCGAGAAGGATCCTGCTTGTATTTTACCCCCTGGTATAATCGTTTCTGCCACGAATTCTGATTTAGCTTCTGATATCGCGGCTGATCAGGGTGCAGCTCCCGGGAACGTCCCTGGGGACAAACTGTTTGTTCCCCTGCAATACCGGCTAAGGGTACTCAGGGAAAACCATGACTCTGCTCTATCTGCTCATCCTGGCATCTTGGGCACCAAACACCTCATTACCAGAAACTATTGGTGGCCTGGGTTGCCTAAAGACGTTAGGGCTTACGTCGCCGCTTGTGAGGTTTGCGCTCGGTCCAAAACCCCCAGGTCCCGACCTGCGGGCCTACTACGTTCCTTGCCCATTCCCCAGAGACCTTGGACCCATATCTCCATGGATTTTATCACCGATTTGCCTCCATCTCAGGGCAAGTCGGTGGTGTGGGTGGTAGTAGACCGCTTCAGCAAGATGTGCCACTTTGTGCCCCTTAAGAAGCTACCTAACGCCAAGACGTTAGCTTCTTTGTTTGTGAAACACATCCTGCGTCTCCATGGGGCCCCAGTCAATATCGTTTCTGACAGAGGGGTACAATTTGTTTCCTTATTTTGGAGAGCCTTTTGTAAAAAGTTGGAGATTGATCTGTCCTTCTCCTCCGCCTTCCATCCCGAAACTAATGGCCAAACGGAGAGGACTAACCAGTCCCTGGAACAATATTTAAGGTGTTTCATCTCTGACTGTCAATTCGATTGGGTCTCATTCCTTCCCCTTGCTGAATTTTGCCTGAATAACCGGGTCAGTAACTCGTCAGGGGTCTCCCCGTTTTTCTGTAATTTCGGGTTTAACCCAAGGTTCTCCTCCATTTCCCCTGGTTGTTCCAATAATCCTGAGGTAGAGGATGTTCATCGGGAACTGTGCACTGTCTGGGCCCAGGTTCAGAAGAACCTAGAGGCGTCCCAAAGCGCACAAAAGATTCAGGCGGATAGTAGACGTTCTGCTAACCCCCGGTTTGTCGTCGGGGATTTGGTCTGGTTGTCGTCCAGGAACTTGCGCCTTAAGGTCCCGTCCAGGAAGTTTGCTCCCCGATTTATTGGGCCTTATAAGATCATTGAAGTCCTCAACCCTGTATCCTTCCGTCTGGAGCTGCCCCCATCCTTTCGCATACATGACGTCTTCCATGCCTCCCTCCTTAAACGCTGCTCCCCGTCCTGGTCCCCCTCGAGGAGACCTCCTGTTCCAGTTCTCACCCCTGAGGGGGCGGAATTCGAGGTGGCCAAGATTATTGACAGTAGGATGGTCCAGGGCTCCCTCCAGTACCTGGTCCATTGGAGAGGGTACGGGCCGGAGGAGAGGACTTGGGTACCTGCCCGTGATGTTCACGCTGGGGTATTGATCAGGAGGTTCCACCTTCTCTTCCCTACTAAACCGGGTCCTCTTAGTAAGGGTCCGGTGGCCCCTCATAAAAGGGGGAGTACTGTTAGGGATCTGCCAGGTACTACATCTAGGTATACTCCTGGGATTAATCAATCCACACCTGAGGCCAGACCTGTTCGACTGACACCATCTCCCACCAACCAGGGTGGCAGGCTCAGGAGTGGGAGAGCCTATCGCGGCCTGGT
The DNA here is from genome assembly GCF_050947455.1 of Rhinoderma darwinii. NCBI lineage: Eukaryota > Metazoa > Chordata > Amphibia > Anura > Rhinodermatidae > Rhinoderma > Rhinoderma darwinii. Next base: position 70,277,592 of record NC_134694.1, on the reverse strand, counting down.
CAGTCGGAGTTAGCTCCGCCCCCTGTCCTTTATTACCTGCTGTGTTCTCCTCCTCAGTGCTTGTAATTCTTTTGGATTCCTGGCCCCACTGCTGCTTGCTCCAGCCTGCTTCTGCCGTGCTTCTGCCTTGCTGCTGTTCTGCTTAACCCGCTTTGCTTTGCCTCCGGCTTGCTTCCTCCTCCGTGCTCACTTGGGTATACTCCACTTCATCCTGGTCCTGACAACTCATTCACCGCTCCATTTCCTCGTGGCGTTCCGTGGGCTACTGCCCCTTCCCTTGCGTGTTCCCTGTTTGTTCTCCCGTGCACTTAGACAGCGTAGGGACCGCCGCCCAGTTGTACCCCGTCGCCTAGGGCGGGTCGTTGCAAGTAGGCAGGGACAGGGCGGTGGGTAGATTAGGGCTCACTTTCCCTTCACCTCCTTCCTGCCATTACAGGGACTATATCTACAGGGGGACTATATCTACAGTGGGGCTATATCTACAGGGGGTGGGCTATATACAGGGGGACTATATCTACAGGGGGCTATATACTGGGGTGGGCTATCTATGGAGCACCATATACAGGGGTGGGCTATAGCTACATAGCTATATAGTATATAGCCCCCTGTAGATATAGCCCACCCCTGTATATGGTGCCCCATAGATAGCCCCCCCTGTAGATATAGCCCCCCTGTAGATATAGCCCCCTGTAGATATAGCCCCCCTGTAGATATAGCCCCCCTGTAGATATAGCCCACCCCTGTAGATATAGCCCACCCCTGTAGATATAGCCCCCCTGTAGATTTAGCCCCCTGTAGATATAGCCCACCCCTGTAGATATAGCCCACCCCTGTAGATATAGCCCACCCCTGTAGATATAGCCCACCCCTGTATATGGTGCTCCATAGATAGCACCCCCTGTAGATATAGCCCCCCTGTAGATATAGCCCCCCCTGTAGATATAGCCCCCCTGTAGATATAGCCCACCCCTGTAGATATAGCCCCCCTGTAAATATAGCCCCCCTGTAGATATAGCCCACCCCAGTAGATATAGCCCACCCCTGTAGATATAGCCCACCCCTGTAGATATAGCCCACCCCTGTAGATATAGCCCACCCCTGTATATGGTGCTCCATAGATAGCCCCCCCTGTAGATATAGTCCCCCTGTATATAGCCCAGCCCTGTATATAGCCCAGCCCTGTAGATATAGCCCAGCCCTGTAGATATAGCCCAGCCCTGTAGATATAGCCCAGCCCTGTAGATATAGCCCTGCCCTGTAGATATAGCCCTGCCCTGTAGATATAGCCCAGCCCTGTAGATATAGTCGCCCTGTGTATAGCCCAGCCCTGTGTATAGCCCAGCCCTGTGTATAGCCCAGCCCTGTGTATAGCCCAGCCCTGTGTATAGCCCAGCCCTGTGTATAGCCCAGCCCTGTAGATATGGTCCCCCTGTAGATAGCCCACCCCTGTATATAGTCCCCCTGTAGATATAGTCCCCCTGTAGATATAGCCCACCCCTGTATATAGTCCCCCTGTAGATATAGCCCACCCCTGTATATAGCCCCCTTGTACATATAGTCCACCCCTGTATATAGTGCTCCACAGATAGCCCGCCCTTGTATATAGTATATACAGGGGTGGGCTATCTGTGGAGCACTATATACAGCGGTGGACTATCTAGTGGAGCACTATATACAGGGGTGGACTATATGTACAAGGGGGCTATATACAGGGGTGGGCTATCTGAAACACTATATACAGGGGTGGACTATATGTGGAGCACTATATACAGGGGTGGGCTATATCTACAGGGGGGCTACATACATGGTTGGACTATCTGTAAAGCACTATATACAGGGGTGGGCTATATCTACAGGGGGCTATATACATGGGTGGGCTATCTGTAGAGCACTATAGGGGGAGTTATTTGTGGGACACTATATACAGGGGTGGTCTATATGGGGGCACTATCTACAGGTGCTCTATGGCAGGCACTATCTACAGGGGGCACAGTGTGTGTGTGTGTGTGTGTGTGGGACATGGTGTATGGTGCTATTATAATTAGAGGTGCAGTGTATGGCGCTATTATATTTAGGGGTGTAGTGTGTGGTATAATGATAACTTTATATTTATTTATAGGTGCAGAAATGTTGGTAAAGTGAGAAGCTGAAGACATCTGAGCGGCAAACTGCAAAAATGGGCTGTGACCGGGAGAATTCATCTGAGACCTCTAATCAGCACTGTAGTCACTGTATGATCTGCAGCGAGATGATGGGTGGAATGATTGATATGATTTATTTTTTGTGAAACAGCAACTCCCAGCATATCCTTATCATTGTTCGGGCCATGCTGGGAGCTGTAGTTTTACGCCGTACATACCTATACGGCAGGGGTTGCACTAAATTGAGCTGTATTTGTGCTGGTGTTGTATATATGTAATGAGCTTGGTTCTGGTGTTGTGTATAGAACCATATTGCTTGTAAAATGTACAAATGTTTTTATGCTCGCGTTACATAAAAATAAATGACACGTCGATTGGTAGAGAAAACAAACACGGAGAGTGGGAAGGAGATGTCGGGAAAGAGGTTGGGGGGGGGCGTCAAACTGAATCTTTGCCCCGGGTGCTGTGAAGTGAGGGACTTCTCCGGGAGCATAATCCCCGGCCACAGCTTCGGCAACGCTGTGGCCGGGGATTAGGGATTCCGCTCCTCCTTCTCACAAGCACTTCAGTGCAAGAGCTCCAACAGTGAAGAAGGAGCAGGAGGAGACGTGGACGATGAGACAGGAGGAGGGGGCGTGTACTATGATTGATGACGCTCCGTGTCTTTGCTCAGGCTGCACTTCCTGCTGTGTAAAGACACGGCGCGTCATCAACTAGGTCTAAAGGCGGCGCGACCAGAGGAGGAGGCGCTCTGAAGAGCTCATGAAACATCCGCCCGTCCCACTGCCTGTAAATGTAGTTAATGACGCGCCGTGCCTTTCCCAGCCAGAAGTGCTGGCTGAGCAAAGTCACGGTACGTCACAGGAAATAAAAAATTTACCCTGGGTGCGGTCACGTGACCGCAGATCAGAACAGGGTAACGCTGGCACAGGTAACTAGACACTATATTAGAAATGTTATTAAATATGTCTAATTAAGTTAAAATTGAAATAAAATGTATTCCTGGACAACGCCTTTAAAGGGAATGTGTTTCGCTAGAATTTTTTTTATTTTTTTGCAGTTAAACAATTATTATTTAAGTGATTACACATTGTTTTAATTTTTTCACAAGTTAGGAAATATTATAAATTAGATTCTAATTTATAACATTTCCACGTGCTGGGCACTATTGGGAGCAGTTCCCAAAATTGCAGCATGGTCAATGTGGTAAAGCAACCTTATTGATTTATTCTGCAAATTTGGGGTAGACACACTCTCTCTAGCGTCCTCACACAATCCCCCCTTCCTTCTTCTGGCTAGTGCCAGGAGAATGGAAGGGTTTGAATCTTCAAACCTTCTACACTGTGTGACTGCACAGTGTAGGAGGATTAGATACATGGCTCAGCAGACAGTATCACACGAACATTATACACACATCACATACACGAACATAACTTACCTGCCTCCGCCGCCTCCGCTGGTCTACACTCCTATTCCTTGCGCCTGAACATATGGCCGGAAGCCGCGGCCAGAAGTCGTCATCTGACTGTCCGGCAGCGGCTTCCGGTCCACATGAAAACGGCGCCGGATTTCGCTCTGCGAACGAGCTTCGTTTTGGTCTGTGTGGGAGCGGCGCATGTGCCGTTCCCACACAAACGGCGTACGCTTCTGAGAATGGAACAGCTCCCGTTCGCATTCTCTGTGGGGTTGTATGTGCTGTATTCCATCTCTGTATGTGTCGTTAATCGACACATACAGAGATGGAAAAAAAATGGCAGCCCCCATAGAGAAGTAAAAGTAAGAACACAGTAAAAAGTAGAACATGAGAACACAAATAAATACAATTTATGTTAATATCATATTAAAAGCAATATGATAAAAAAAAATAAAAAAAAATTCATAACACCTTCCCTTTAAGCAATAGAACGTTTAAAATATTACTCTCCCCCAGGGCCTACCAAGCGTATAGTAAAGCCTTAATGGGCTTTTCCAAAGAGAGAAAATTTATGGCCTATCCTCAGGATAGGCCATCAATATCTGACATCTATTTTGATAAACAGGCTGCGGCGCTTCTGTGAGCACTGCTTCACCTTCATCGCTCACGCTGTGTAATGTTAGTGATTACCTCAAGGCTGCTGGAGTCTGCCGGGACAGACCGTGCATGTAAACCGCAACCCCAAATCCGCAACCACACTGATCGACAGCGTCTAAGGCTACTCTGAGGTGTTCGCTAGAGCTGACCGCAAGGTGGGATGGACTTTACTGCTCAGAACCCAGATTGTCTTAGCAGAGTGCAATATGGGACGAGAGGTGCAATGCAGGCAAACTTGAGCTGGAAACCAGACAGCCAGAGGGTAACTGAAAGTTCAAAACAGAAAGCAAGCGGATATCAGGAATAGCAAAAGGTCAAAACCGTGTGGGAGCGGATAATCAAAATCGGTAAGCATAAAGTAAACGGGAGACAAGCCGTGGTCAGTGTACACGAGATCCAGAATCAGAAGTGCAGCTGATGTCAGAAGCTTGATCAGAAACCAAAGGAGGAAATTCACAAGCAAAGGACAGGTGGAAAAGACAGGCATAAATACAACCCCACAGCTGATTGGCAGACGGACAGGGAAAAGAGATAGGCTCAAGGCAAAGGAGGAACCGCCCAGAAGCTAGAGAAGTTGTCATAGCGACATTAAGGGAGCCAGTGTTTTCCTAACATGCTGCATACTACTGTCAAGCGCTGACACACTTGTAGCGGTGGTTCACAGTATTACAGCCTTCTCCCTTTCACTTGAAGCGTGTCGGCGTTTGACAGTATTGAATAGTAAAGGGAATGAAGGGAAAGCACCATGCGCGCGCGTGCCTCGGCCCCTACAAAACAGCAAATTGGCTGGGCTGCCGAGAGTCGGACCCCTACCGATCAGATATTGATGGCCTATCCAGAGGATAAGCTATAAAATTTTCTCTCACCAGAAATGTTGTACTTATTTTACAGAATCCTAAATGCCGATTAAGTTTGTAATGGAGACTGTTTAAAAATGTGGTCCATAAGATCTTGGCACGATGGCCAGGGTCAAGTATGGTTGTACTTTTGCTCACCCATATAGCTCACCTACTCTAGCTGTGTTCTAGGCCCGTCTTTATAATAATAAACCTTATTGGGGATCTGAACACATTTGCTAATCACACACATCAACCCCCTATACCCAATGCAGCTCACAAAAAGGACATAATAGTTAAAGACTTCGTTTTTATAACTGTGCCCCAAAATATTCTGCATATTACATCCAAAGGGAACCAACACTATTGATTTAAAACTGTTAATAACAAACACATTCAATTTAAGGGGTTTCCTTATTTTATGTTACACAAATTTTTATTATTTATATCATGTCCTTTACATTTAAAGCAAAAGTTTCTTTAATTTTATATTAAAATGCAAGATGTTGCTAACCATTACGCTGTGCTGTCCATCTATAAAATTTGTATCAGTACAGACATAAGCTGCCACTCTAATTGTCCGCTGTAGCCTTTGTGTCAGCGCATGTATTAGAAGACAGCCTGCAGTCCCCCTGGGAGTTAAGGTACATGCATATGTCCTTCTAAGACATCTGTCAAGGGCTGACAAAGTGTCAAATCTGCAATGTGTCCACTGACCCCAGTAATATATGCAGTGATAGGAGTCTGTGTCTCTGTGCAGGTGCTGCTATCAACAAGATGTTTGGGCATACTCGATAATGTATGGAGGAAGAAACAGGCAATATTGTCAGAGGTTAAAGGTACTTGTGATAGAGGAGAAGACAGATTAAAAACATTGTCCAAGAGAATGCAGGAAGACAGCCTGATCAAGACTTGGAAGAAAGAGTAGCAGTGTAATGTGTTTTCCCATGATCACCAAATATCAGGTATATATTTAACTGTTACCTGGTATCTATGTGCAGCTCAATAGTAACATCAATGGGGAGATTTATTAATGCAATAATACTATTGTGGTTTAATTGGATTTAAAAAAATGTAAGTCTAAATTCAGATGTGGCTGAAAACATCTGTAGCAAATTCAAGAAAAATTTTGCATATGAAATCCACAGCAGACCCACAACATAATAGGCATGTTGTGGATTTGAAAATCTGCAGCTTGCCCTTAAATTCACATCGAGAAAATCCACCACATTTGAATAGGGTTTTGAAAACCCTATTCATGTGTTTTGTACTGTACTGTAAAGAAGTCACACCAAAAATCCACAACAAATCTGCAACATCTGAACGTGCTCTATTTTATTCGATTCACGACATGATCAATTTAATTAGCATAACTTTTGTTAAATAGGATCATTTTGGGATCACATACACTTGATGCCAACAAACATTTAGATATTTTTATTTGCTTTTGCAATTGTCTAATGTTAGGGCTGGGATAGTTGTTTATAATACATTCATGTTATATTTTTTATTAGTTTTTTTTAACCTAGTGTGAGTGTTTCTATGTATTCTATTTTAGCTGTGTATTTGCATGCTGCGGTGGAATTGCGGGTTTTGCCACTGAAGTGCAGCAAGAAATCGCTGGGTTTGTTGCGATTTTGAGCAAAATAGAGGCAATAAACACAACTCTCTAAACTCCTAAACAGGGGCGTAACTAGGAAAGACTGGGCCCCATAGCAAACTTTTGACTTGGGCCCCCCCTCCCCTGGGTTTCACACAACCCCCCCTTGTAGATAGTGCCTTTTTTACAGCCCCCCCTGTAGATAACGCCATACAGCCCCCCTGTAAATAACGCCATACAGCCCCCTCTGTAGATAACGCCATACAGCCCCCTTTGTAGATATCTACAGAGGGGGCTGTATGGCGTTATCTACAGGGGGGACTCTGTATAGTGTTCTCTACAGTGGGGGCTGTATGAAGTTCCCTACAGTGGGGGCTGTATGGCGTTCTCTACAGTGGGGGCTGTATGGCGTTATCTACAGGGGGGTCTGTATGGCATTATCTACAGAGGGGGCTGTATGGTGCTATCTACAGGGGGGTCTGTATGGTGCTATCTACAGGGGGGTCTGTATGGCGTTATCTACAGGGGAGGGCTGTATGGCGTTATCTACAGGGGGGCTGTATGGCGTTCTCTACAGTGGGGGCTGTATGGCGTTCTCTACAGTGGGGGCTGTATGGCGTTATCTACAGGGGGTCTGTATGGCATTATCTACAGGGGGGGCTCTGTATGGCGTTCTCTACAGGGGGCTGTATGGCGTTCTCTAAAGAGGGGGCTGTATGGCGTTCTCTACAGAGGGGGCTGTATGGCGCTAACGCCATACAGCCCCCCTGTGGAGAACGCCATACAGCCCCCCCTGTGGGGAACGCCATACCGCCCCCTGTAGAGAACGCCATACAGCCCCCCCTGTAGGGAACGCCAAATAGCCCCCCCTGTAGGGAACGCCATACAGCCCCACTGTAGATAACGCCATACAGCCCCCCTCCCTGTAGGGAACGCCATACAGCGTCCCCCCTCCCAAAAAAATGCGACCTACAGTGTGTCCTACAATAGACATGTATACCCTATTCACAGGATAGGGGATACATGTGTGATCGCTGGCAGCGATAGGGAGAACGGGGGACCAAAAGTCCCCCGAAGTTCTCCATGACTAACCTCTGACTTCCGGCGTCTGTGCAGCTCAATAAAAATGAAAGGAGCGCTGGTCACGCATGCGCACAAGCGCGACCGGCGCTCCATTCATTTCTACGGAGCTGCCGACACAGACCCCGGAAGTCCGAGGTTTGTGATGGGGAACTTCAGGGGACTTTCAGTCCCCCGTTCTCCCTATCGCTGCCAGCAATCACACATGTATCCCCTATCCTGCGGATATCCTGTGGATAGGGGATACATGTCTTTTGTTTAATGGCAGAGCGGGGAGATACCTCCCTGCTCTGCCATAGCGGCTGCTAGCGGAGCCTCCGGCCATGGGGGGGGGGCGTGCTGGCGGGTGGCACGGCCCCCTCATGCCGCGGGCCCCGTAGCAGCCGCTACGGCTGCTCCGGCGGTAGTTACGCCACTTGTCCTAAACCTTCTTGATGCCTCTCCCATGAGCTATTTCTTACTATACACTAGATGGGGGATGTACAATTCTGCAATATAAATAAATATCCTTGACATTAAAGGGGCTTTCCCATTATATAATGTAATGGCATATCTCTATGACTTCCAGGACCCCCTCCGATACCAAAACTCAGGAGAAATCTCTAAAATATTTGTTTAGTATAAAAATCATAAGTAAATTCACAGTAAAGATGCATAGAACACGTCCATTTCCCTAGCCTGCACGCACACAGTCTGCTATTGATTAGTACTCTTAAAAAGGCATGATCTTAAGGAGGTCTTTCGGCAGGATCGACGGACAATCTAATGTGTATTCAGGCCACCCGACTCTCCCCTTATGGCAGATTCCAGGGGGAAAAGAAGAATCAAGCATGTTGGATTTCAACATGCCTGATCCTTTGTTCCCGCAGAAGTTATGCTTCTACTAGAGGTGCCTGGCAGTGGCTTATCCCCCGTTTCACATTGATATAAATATGCATGCTCAGTTCGGCTTACCATGCATGTTTATGGGAGAGTTTGGAAAAATAACTGTTGGTCGACAGTTATTTAATGTGAATGGTCACGTTTAGTGCAGAAGAGCTCATGCAGGTTAGCAAAAGACTCTCACATTAAAGCGATCCTCAGGTCTTAGCACAAAGTTATAAATGTGATGGGGGTATATGGAGTAATTATACCTGGTGCCCTCCAGTTGTGCCCCCCTGCCATGGATCTACCGTTTTAGGGTCCCCTCGTTGTTGTCCCAAAATGGCCACAGCGCTTCTCAGACTGAGTGTAAGACACTCCCTCTGTTCACGGATTGGACAGAACTGCTCACGTGAGCAGAGCTGGCAAATCCGAGAATAGTGGGTATGTCTCAGTCTCGTAGTCCAAGAAGCGCTACAGCGATTTTGTGGCAGCACAGAGGGGAACCTAAAAAAGACGGATCCTTGTCGAGGGGCACAACTGGAGGGCACCAGGTAATATTACTCCATATACACAATATTTAAAATGTTGCCCCGGGACCGGAGGGTCGCTTTAAGGACACTTTCCATCATTATTAGTAGGCCAAAACCAGCAGCGGGACATAAACAGAGAAAAACTATAACGGAAAGATTAGGAGCACTTACTTGTTTTGGACCCACTCCTGGTTTTGGCTTTTACGGATGTAAGATACTGACCAAAATGCGCCGTGTGCAAGTGGCCTAACTGCACTCAAAGGTTCCTGCTCCCAGCTCTGCAGTATTTTGTACATAAATTTTTCTGGGGATTTTGTACTGCTGCGTGACGGAGTGAAGGGTCGATGGAACAAGACACATCACATTATTATATATAATATAAAATGGTGCATAGACGGTGATGGTCAGGAAACACAATCGACTTCTAAACAGGAGATTACCTTGTAAGGGTTAATAAACCTTGAGCTTCTGCAGATTTTTATTTCAGCTGCAAACTTGGGAAATGCTGAATGTCAGCGGTCACTTCATCAAGATGAACTGCTCATTACATACAGAGAGGAGATACAGTCTTCAGCCATGTCCTGTTCTCTGCCATCACAAGCAATAAATCTTGGAGAAGCTAATTCACTTCACCACAGATAAATACAAGGATGTGTGTTAGATGTATTATATGTGATCCCTAAATCCTTTAGCTCATGGGGAAAAATAAGTCTGCTAGAGAAGGGATATAAATCTGCCTCTGGGGAGAGTAGATAAATGGAGTGAAGGGGGGTGACACTCTCCTTTATAGCTTTGTATGGTGACATTAAAACTGGCACATACGTTTCTCCAAGTGCCACATCATTTTATTAATTAATTCCCTGAAGAAAATATTGGCTATATTTTAATGATGCTCATATAATAAGGATTGTCATTATATCAGAAATTACCTCTATCCATTAGCTTACTGGTCTAGATTTAAAAAATGGAAATATAAAAGGATTGAATTATTAGGCCACCTTCACACGGCAGTGTTTTGGTAAGTATTTTGTATTAGTATTTGTGGACCAAAATCAAAAGTGAAGCATAAGAAGAGAAGAAGTATAATGGAAAGATTTGTACGTCTACTTTTGCTTTGGACCCACTCCTGGTTTTGGTGTCCAATTACTGAAGCAAAATACTGACCAAAATACTGAATGTGCCCTAAATGTTTACTCCACCATCCTCCACTTATAAGGTTCTTCATGCCCTCCTGCCTTTCACCAACTACCAGAGCCAGACCAAGAGATAGGCAACTGGTATTGATGTAATGTGAGTTATGTTACCTATGAGAAAGTCAGAATTGTACATTTCCTGGATGTTCTGCACAGCAGCACATACATATGTGCTGTTTTGACAAATGACACGAAGAGTTAAATACACGTGAAAATAATCTTAGCTCCTCCCTGTTGTGTTTTTTTAAATTGTCCTACCTGTATGAGATGTAATTGGCAGGTGGCCTAATACTTCCCCTTGGTTGCAGTTTTAGGTATCCTTATCATCTAGAGTAGTAAGACTTTCTTTGCTGCAGCTGTGTGGTCGGACTGGTCTGGTCATGCTCTATTAATATCCCCGTGTGTGAGATTCCATGCTGCAAAGGTGATGAATTGCAAGCAATGGCAGGTGCATGCATAATATGTTGTGGTTTGCGGCACCATTGACGACTATGACGGTCTCTACCAGTCCGTGCAAGCGCATTAGTTCCAGCGCAATAGCAGCGCTTGCGCCATCCTGGTATGGCCCTGTAGGCAGGCATCAACACAAGGTTTAAGAAATACTTTCCTGGTTCAGTAGGAGGTTGCAGTAACTGGGGATATTCGATTTTGACTGTAAGGGTATGTTCACACACTTAGCAAAATAAAACAGCTCCTGATTTTCAGACGTTTTTTGAGCAACTCTCGTTTTTCGCAGCGTTTTTCACGGACGTTTTTGGAGCTGTTTTCAATGAAGTCTATGAAAAACGGCTCCAAAAACGTCCCAAGAAGTGTCCTGCACTTCTTTTGACGAGCCGTCATTTTATGTGCCGTCTTTTAACAGAGACGCGTAAAATAAAGGCTCGTGTGAACAGAACATTGTAACACCCATTTCAGGCAATCGGCAGATGTTTGTAGGTGTATTAGGGGCATTTTTTCAGGCGTAATTCGAGGCGTAAAACGCCCGAATTACGTCTGAAAATAGGCCGTGTGAACATACCCTCAGTATTTCGCCACACGAAGGGAGTTTATACTGAATCAAACCCTATCCACAAAATAGGTGCCAATTCTCTGATCGCTGGGAACCACACCGCTGAAAGCCCCACCAAACATGAGAACCGGGGTCCCCAACCCCTTGTTCCTCCTCACTACTCGACCATGATGAGAAGGATACTGAATGGAGTGGTGCTCACACATGTCCAATGATGCTCCATTTAAAGTCTATGGGTAAGACGGAAACAGCTGAGTACAACGCTCCGCTGTTTCCTTCATTCTCATGGACTTTGAAAGGAGCAGCGGTCACATGCTTGAACGCTGCTCCATTCAAGCTCCTCCTCACTGCAAGGGGGGTGCACTGTGGAGGATCTTTTGGTTCGGGCTATTCAGTGATTGCACTACTTACTTTATGGCTCTTAAATAACCCAATAAGTATGTTCCGGGGTGTGATCTAAGGAAGCAATGCAGAAAAAAACAGCAGCTATTCACTTCTAGAAGGTAATTCAAGAATAACAAATGGAAATCTGATTGAGAATACTTTCTAGGCAAACATGAAAACTACAGTAAAAAAACACACCAATACCCCAAAACACCATCATTATAGTCTAATATGACATGTATATAAAGTAAGACGTGATTTGATGGAAGCCCTACCAGTGGCATGCTCCAGGTGTGAATGCCAAAGCATATGCATGGAATATCAATTAAATCTCTCATGGAAACTATGGTACGTCATCTTATAAATATACAATATATCTTATTAACTCTCTTACTTCCATTTTCTTCTTACCTTTTGTGTTGCTTTAGCACAAAATAAATCACAACATATCTGAATAAAACATGAATGTTAACATGTTTATATGAACTACCTCATCTTTGCTCAGATTATCATTGACAATGAGGGCTTATTCAGACGAACATATAATACGTCCATGCAATGCGCGTGATTTTCACGTGCCTTGCACGGACCTATGTTAGTCAACGGGGCCGTTCAGACTGTCCGTGATTTTCATGCAGCGTGTATCCGCTGCGTAAAACTCACGACATGTCCTATATTTGCACCATTGAAGTCAATGGGTGCGTGAAAACCGTGCACGGCACTTCCGTGTGCCGCGTGCAATGCGCGCTACAGTAGTCAAAACTATGACTGAAAACAGAAAAGCACGTGGTTTATAAACATACAAACAGAGTGTCATAATGATGGCGGCTGCGCGAAAATCACGCAGCCACGCATTATATGCTGCTGACACACAGAGCGGTTATGGACCTTTTGCGCGCGCAAAACGCACACGCTCGTGTGAATCCGGCCTGACAGTGAAGTATTAAAGCAGCTAGTTACAGCTTTTGATTTAGCGCACATAGTACCAAAACTTTGTTAGTACAGACAATAAAAGCAATGAATCGACATATCCATCAACTGTGGGAGATTTATAGTTTGGGTCACCGCAAAAAGTACTTTCACAATATGTTCAGCAATACTTGTAATGAAAGTTATTAGAAAATAGCTGACACCAGAGGTTGTAACTTGAAAGCTGCAAGGAGTTACAGTAAAATTGAAGAAGAATTTTATGACAAACACCTACGATGATCTGAGCAACATAAGAGCTCACTAACTGCTGGAGATTCGAGACAAAATGTACCAATATCTAGTATCCACACTGGGCAATATTCACCAAGCAGGGCACGACAATGTGAGATGGAGTCACTTTATGGTACCAATACGCAAAATTTCTGCTGAGCTGCAGTCACTTTCACAGTTAGGGTAAGTTCACACGCAGTGACCAAAAACTTCAGAAAATACGGAGCTATTTTCAGGCGAAAACAGCTCCTGATTTTCAGACGTTTTTTTAACAACTCGCGTTTTTGGCGGCATACTTTACGGCCGTGATTGGAGCTGTTTTTCAATGGAGTCAATGAAAAACGGCTCCAAAAACGTCCCAAGTAGTGACATGCACTTCTTTTTCGCCAGCGTCTTTTTACGAGCCGTATTTTGACAGCGACGCATAAAATTACACCTCGTGGGAACAGAACACCGTAAAACCCATTGAAAGCAATGGGCAGATGTTTGTAGGCGTAATGGAGCCGTTATTTCAGGCGTAATCCGAGGTGTAAAACGTCTGCAAATACCCTTAGCTGTGACTTGTTCTCCCAAAGCAACAATAGGAAGAGGTTACCATAAATTCAGAAAACTTAAATTGAAAACTCAAACTGTAACAATTGTTTTTGTTTTGAGGATTGTAAGAGCAGTATCTATTACCTATAAGTTATTACACCATCTAAACGATATATATGTCTACAAAATAGAGAAAAAAAATACGAGAGCAGCACTATACAAAAAAGATGGAATAAATGCAGTAGGTGCAAGCCTCAGGACCTCAGCTTCAGATCCTATAATCAATATGTAACAATCCAAGGAATACGCAGCACTCAATGGGATGATTAAGTGAAAAATTGACGCCCCCATCATGGGCCTTTCTCAAAATAGCAAATATAAATCAGAAGCTCAGTTCCTGATACTGGATTTTTCTTATATCCAAAATTGTTATGAGTTGAAATCCATTCAGGTCAATGTTAACTGATAATGTCATGTGACTATAACATTACAAGTTAGGGACAAGTTGTGACTTCAATCTCAAAACTGGTCAGGGAACTTGAGTTGTGCCATACCCTTGCACCAAGTTGTGGCCTAGACAAATGTGGGACTACAACCTGACCACACTGTTCTGGAACATTTTTCAGAGGGTTTCACATGTCATTTGTATAGGACATCAACATAGACATATTTCCATCTCATTGATAGAACCAGTGCGTCCACCTGTAAATATAACTGAAGAAAAAGGACCTGAAATACTAATGATGATAGGAACTCCAATGGGTTTTGGCCTAGTCGCAGCCAGACTTTATACTCTTGTTATTAGAAAAAGATAAACATAAAAGCTGAACAATGTTATTGAAAAACATTTTGCAATAGGCATAATGGAATGGGAGTCCAGGACTCTACTGTGTCATCATCTGGTTAATGTGCTGGCATTGGTTATGGAGACCTTAATTCCATTTCATATCACTGTGATGTTACAATGTTACCCCTAGAGAATACCATTAGGCAGAGAGCAGTGTGCACAGGCTCCATCGGGTGCCGTATTAATAGAGCTATTTCCAGGGGAAAATACCTCAGTACATATATAATTCGATGGCGCATGCCATGATTTTTTTCTGTCCAACATATTGTATGTGACAGAAAAACTGCATGCCTCTAAAGCATATAGAATTACGGTAGAGGCCTCATGCACTAGAATGTAGGGTTGTCAGAAAACCGGAATATGCACTTCGATACCGATTCTTCGTGTAGTATTGCAATTCTCGATACCAAAACGATACTTTGCCAACAATAATAATAAAAACAGTTCTTCCATTTTCTGATGTGAAGCACATGGTGTGATGAATTTTTAAACTCCATGTGCCTCACATTAATAGTAATTAGCCCAATCATGTTCCTCAGTCATAATGGACAACATTGGGTTAATGTGTGAGGTACATGATTGGGTTAATTACTATTAGGCCCAATGCACACGAATGTACTTTTACGGCCGCAATTCCCCCAAAAATCCTCGGGAGATTTTCGGCCCCTTTCATTTCTATGGGCCCATGCACACGACCGTGGTTTCCACGGTCCATACATGGCCCAGGAGCCTGGACCGCAGAAAGAACGGGCATGTCTTATTCTGTTCTGCGGTTCTGCGGTCCGGGCTCATAGAAAATAATGGACGCAGCCATGTGCACGGCCCGCGATTTTCGGGCGGCTCGCGGGTGGCACTCTGCGGCCGGCCGACCCGAAAATCACGGCCGTGCACATGGCTACGGTCGTGTGTATGAGGCCTTAATGTGAGGCACATGGAGGTTAAAAATTCTTCACATCATGTGCCTCACATCAGAAAATGGAAGAACTTTTTTTTTTAAGTGAAAGAAAGCAGTTTTTATATTATTTTTTTTAACAACGTACACGTCATAAATGAAATAAATTTGTTTTGCAGGTTATTACGGTCGCGACGATATGTGTGTATTTTATGTATTGAGTCTTTTATTTTAATCTTTATTGTATGTGTGTGTATATTTTTAATTTTTTTTTAAATTTAACATAACTTTTTTTTTTTTTTTTTACTTTAATGTACTGGCATATATCTTATATGCCAGTACACTAGCTTGTGTACTGATAGTACACAGGCAGTTTTTAGAGTATACCTAAGTATGCCCTAACAACAGGAAAATTGGTTAGAAAGCCCTGGGGTCCTTCAATGGACCCTGGGCTGCCTGCCCATATATGGTAATGCCCTCGATCCCATCACAGGGATTCTCTGTAATGTGATCCAGGGGCATCCCCCTTCTCATTTTCCCCTTGAATGCTGCGGTCAGCTTTGATCCCAGCATTCAAGGGAATAGCGGCGGAGATCAGAGGTTTCTCTGATCTCTGCCATTAGAGCGAGGCTGCGGCTCTGTTATACAGCCATTGCCCCGCTCCTGACAACAAGTTTGCGCGCGCGGTGATGTGATATGGCCGGTGCTGCACTAAGGAGCGGCGGCACTTGCACTGAAGACAGAACATGGAGTTTTTTTTGCAGTGCGCCGGCCATGTTCTCACTCTTCAGGGCCACTGCTCATTAGTGCAGCGCTGGCCACATCACATCATGCTGACCACACGCACACTTGTTGTCAGGAGAGAGCGGGCAATGGCTGTATCACACAGTCGCAGCCCCGCTCTGACTACATTCATGGGTTACAATGCTAAGCTGTGCGGTATTAAACCGTTTAAGGGTGCACAGCATTGAAATAGTATCGATATTTTTAGATGCATCGTGCAACGCTACTAGAATGGGAGCCCTATTACGTCTCCATACGAAAAGGAGCTGTGATATAGCCGTGTGCGCTAGGCCTTAAATTGTATGACATTTTATATGCGTTTCAGTAAAATATGTATTCATCTATGGTAAAATACCACAAAAAGTAGTACTGCTTTAAATTTTAACTGCAACAAAATAAAAAAAATCTGTAAAAATACACATTTCCCATTATAAAAATAGAGCGTGCTACACTAATAAGCCAGGAAGAACTTGACAATCAATTCTCTTTGTGCTAATGATGGCTGTTTATCATTAGAAGACAATGTGCACAGTGATTATACGGGGTAAAGGACTGGAGGTGTTACCTGCAGTTCTAGATTCCTGTAGCTGTATCAATTTAAACCACATTCTAGCCGAGCAATGAACATCTAGTCATGTTTCTATATATATATGTCAGAAGAGACAGGAGCATCACAGATCACAGGCACATTAAAGATTCATCTTACTTGTTGTGCCTGTTGAGTAAATATCACAAGAAAAACTCCGAAAAAAAAATAATTCTATATATTTCTGTCATATAATATATAAAGGACATGGGCAAAAGTGTTGGAACAGCTAAACATAATGGCCCACATTTACTAATTCTGTATAATAGTCAAACAGCGTAAACTTAGACCAGGCAGTCACAAAATGCACCAAATTAATCACAGTGGTAATCATTTATACGCATCTTGCATGACCTGTTAGACACTTTTCTCTTTCTTATACCAGCTTTGATTTAGCTTTTTTTTGCGCCTGAATATTGTTCAAGTATTTTGGTGCATTTTTGACGCACCTTACACATTTTAAGTCACACCCTCTTTCTGGCAAGTCACCCCCTTCTCTTAACAAGTAAGGTGTTAAGAGAAGGTGCAAACATAAAAAATGCGCCAAATTAAGGCAATTTGCGTCAAAATTTAGTGTATGTTTCAGCACTTTCTAGACCCAGAAACATTAGTAAATCTGCCCCAATCTGTTTTGAAAATGTGTTGAACTGTCTGTATTCTTTGATGTCCACATACCTTTGGCCATGAACGTATAGTCAGACCACACCACCTATAATACAGAACTGGCACTGGATTACAGTTTGAAATAGAAAGTCATTTGGCTTTATCCCTACACCAAAACTACCAAAGCCAGCACCTTTACACATATGAACAAGAAGGAGGAGCTGTTCCAAATATAATATCCAGTGTGAAGGGGGGGCTTCATGTCAAACAATCAATGAAGAAGAAGGGGGGCTTCATGTCAATCAATCAATCAATCAATCAATCAATCAATCAATGAAGAAGGGGGGGCTTCATGTCAATCAATCAATGAAGAAGAAGGGGGCTTCATGTCAATTAATCAATGAAGAAGAAGGGGGGGGCTTCATGTCAATCAATCAATGAAGAAGAAGGAGGCTTCATGTCAATCAATCAATGAAGAAGTAGGGGGGCTTCATGTCAATCAATCAATGAAGAAGAAGGGGGGCTTCATGTCAATTAATCAATGAAGAAGAAGGGGGGGCTTCATGTCAATTAATCAATGAAGAAGAAGGGGGGCTTCATGTCAATCAATCAATGAAGAAGAAGGGGGGGGGCTTCATGTAAATTAATCAATGAAGAAAAGGGGGGCTTTATGTCAATTAGTCAGCCAATGAGCATAAACAGTGATTAATATAGCAAGAGGTTGTGTGCCAGCTGGGATGTGTATTATAGGGCATGATACATTGATCAGATGCTGCAGAACCTCTGTGAGCCTCATGTCAATCAATAGATAGCAATTTCATGAGCCTTCTCTAGAACAGTTGAGGGGTGTGTTCAGGACTGGTTTTAGGGGATGTAAAACTTGGCACAAACTCAAATCCCCCTGTATTATTTAGCAGTGTATGGCGGTATTATTTGGGAATTGAATTGCAGTGTTATGTGGGAAGTATATGGCAGTAGTATGTGGGCTTTTTAAGGGAGGATTATTTGAATACTACAGATTATTAGGGCGCTGTATGGTGGCATTATGTGGACTGTATATGGCAGTATTATCCTTGCACTATTGCAAGATGATGACACAGTAGAGTCCTGGACTCCCATTCCATTATGCCTATTGCAATTTTGCTTGTTTTCCAGGGCCCCATTTTCTATAAATCGGCCCTGTCACATTAATGTACCCCTTAAAGCCCTGTGTTTTTATACGGCCATCAAACTCCCTGGAGATTTGTAATATTCTTAGGATTTGCCGTGGGGGGCACATCTTATATATAATTACCATGTTAATGATTGAGAGAATATTAGTTTGCTAAGAAATAGGAGTTAATATCACAAACATTCTAGGTAATAGACTTTGATCTTTTGTATATACTACATGTTCCCTGACATTTTACCTTGACACATTTATTCCATCCTATTATAACGTATAAAGATTTTGAATCCAAGTAACCTGTACACTGCATTGTGCCACCATCCGGAATATTATAACACGTTCCTGCCATTCAAAGCAAAGGAACATGGATCTTGCAATTGTAATTGGAGCAGCTCTCAACAAACTCAGCCCAGCATGTGTTTTCAATTATATTTAGATTACCATCATTCCTCTAATTGTTTTTATTTTCATGTAATGCTATTATGTTAGCGCGCGCCTCCTTCCCTTCACTCAGTGTTATCAATTAGCACCCAGGCACTGTGAAAACTGAACGGGTGCAGGTGGTCATGGGTAACATAACATGCAAATAAAGCATCACTCATTCTCTAAAAGCAATATCACAACCGCTACCCTAGAGAGAACTGAGCTGGCATATTGGTTGTAATGTAGTCACTTTCCTGGCATTTATAGACCAGCAAAGCAAAACTATATAGATTTAAATAGGATTGGTTTCTATCCCACCAAGAAATCAAATGCAACGGTACTCAGCAGTCATCTCACCCCTGTCTATTAACCAGTTAGTGACTGCACAGCAGCCATGGTAAGGCTCTGTTCACATCACCTTCACCGATTACATTCAATGTATACATAAAGAAAACATGTACGCCTATACAGTTCCATACATCTGCCATTGACTTCCATTCTAAAAAAGTACAACTTAACGCAAGAAATTTTTTGGGGTATCATGTTGTACTAAAAAAGCAAATAGAAAGGGCAACTATGCTTTTCAGTACAGTTTAAAAAGAAGGAATCCAGACAAAAAAACTGTCAAATGAATATAAAAATGACACTTTTGGTATATGTCTGGCCCACAGAAGTCAATGGGGACGTTATAGTATACGTGTGGATACCTTTCAGACATATATGTTGAAGATAGTCAACGAAAATGATGTGAATAAATTCTCCACAGCTTTCCTAACAACCCATTAAAAAACGAAAGGATGTTTTATGACAACCTTTAATCTATGCCCTATTCACAGACTACAGTCTACTGTAAATAGCTGCCTGCACTCTGATGATAAATGAGAAGAGCAGTAGCGGGCAATTGAATTCCATATAGTCATGGAGAATTATTATAGAATAGTTACCAATTGTAAAAGAAGTTATTGTGATAATATAACTACATCAGGAAATTCTTACTTATACAACTCACTACTATATTTGTTTAGGTATAACCAGTATATACATACAGGGGCTTGCAAGACTGTTAACCTCATTGGTGTTTTTCCTGTTTTGCTGTATTAAAACCTTTAATTAAAATCAATTATTGGGGGGTTTGTACCGTTTAATTTGCACAACATGCCTACTACTTTAATTTGCTAAATATTTTTTTATGTGACACAAATAATAATTAAGACAAAAAAACAGAGAACTTTAAGTATTTGCCCCCTGAAAGTCAATATTTTGTGGAGTCTGTAATAATAGATGTAAGTCTCTTCGGGTATGTATCTATTAGCTTAGAACATCTAGACACTGGGATTTTTGCCCATTCTTCCAGGCAAAACTGCTCCAACTCCTTCAAGTTAGATGGGTTGCATTGGTGTACAGCAGTCTTCATGGCACAAATTCTCAATTGGATTGAGGTCTGGGCTTTGACTAGGCCATTCCGAGACATTTAAATGCCTCCCTTTAGACCACTTTAGTGTAGCATTAGCAGTATGTTGAGGGTGATTGTTCTGCTGAAAGGTGAACCTCTATCCCGGTCTCAAATCTCTGACGGACAAACTGTTTTTTGTCAAGAACTGCACTGTATTTACTGCCATCAATCTTTCCTTCCTGACCAGGTTTCCAGTCCCTGCCGATGAACAGCATCGCCACAGCATGATGTGAAGTGTGGGTTTGCGCCACACATAGCGTTTCCCGTTATGGCCAAAAAGTTTCATTTTAGTCTCATCTGACTAGAGAACCTACTTCCATATGTTTGGGGAGGATACCACACGCTGTTTGGCAAACTCTTGGGCGGCTTCTTTCCTGGAGGCGGAAAAAGAGTTTTCGCTGTGTTTTTTGCCCGCGGTTCTCAATGGCCTGCATCGCAAAACATTGTGAAAAGCACACTGAAAGCCGCAGCAAAAAAGCGTAGGCACGTCAAAATCTGGCTCAAAATTTCTGAAGCAATTTTGAGGCAGTTTTTTTCTGCCTGCACAATACTCTGTGTGAACTAGGCCTTATACTTCTTCACAGCTTTGTCTCTGACCTGTTTGGAGAGCTCCTTGGTCTTCATGTTGCTTGCTTTGTTGTGTTGCAGGCTTTTCAGAACAGGTGTATTTATGCTGACATCATGTGACAAATCATGTTACATTTTTATTGCACACAGGGGAACTTTATTCAACTAATTATGTGACTTCTGAAGGTAAATGGTTTGACCAGACCTTATTAAGGGGTTTATAACAAAGGGGCTGAATACATATGCACTCACAGTTTTTCAGTTTTTAATTATTTATTATTTTGTTTTTTAACAAGATATTTTGTTTCTTTCCACTTGGACTATTTTGTCAGGTCCATTACATAAAATCAAATTTAATAACCATTTTAATTTCTGGTCATATTGCAACAAAACAGGAAAAACACCAAGAGGGCGAATACTTTCACATGGCACGGTACTCTAATATAGCAATGAAGTATTACAACAGAAGCTATGGTAAAAGAGAAGGTAACCATTGAAACTTACTATACAAGCTTCCTTCTCTTAAATATTACTTCAGTCTAAAACCCAGAAATAGGTTACAAATCTTATATCCATTCATTATTTTTTGTATACTGTAATAAAGACAAATGTCCTATCGATCTACATTGAGGACCCCCAGCTCTTTTTGGCCTTTTCATTTGTTACTTGATTGTTATTATATATGTATATTCAACTTTAAATTTCTAGTCGCATGGTGACGGGCTGCTATGACGAAACGCGTTGGTTACGTCAGACCACATCGGCTAGTTTGAATGCAGCAATGATCGGCTGCTTACTCGTAATACCATTTATCCCTAATTTGTGAAGTACTTACTGAATTATATTTTCCAAGTTGACAGAAGTCACAATATTTCTAGGGAAAAGTTCTGCAATTCGAAATATGTCAGATGCTTATCTGGATCTCAGAGCGGAAGTAGGACCTTTCAAAACCACATTGGAGCTTTGTTGTGCATGTGGACCAATATTGATGGTGCCTATATTTTGAGCACTACTGTTTAACATCGGTGACTTTTATACTGGAGGCAGCCTTACTCCATAAATATGGACATTTATCTGGAATAGAATATGAAATGTTTTAATATAATCCATTCACTGCCTTTCTATTGACGCTTTGCTGCCCCTGCATTGTGGTATTTTACATGCCGATATATCTTATATATGATGCATATGAGAGCTGTAAATATATATGATTGAATTGTAAATTGATACCTATGGGATTTTTTTTTCTAGTATTTTTGTAGATTGTAATCTTTTATAAAAAACATTAGTTTTATAGTATTGTATGTTTTGTGTTTCTTCTAATACCCAAATAAATGAACTAAAAACCATACAATTAAAACCTCAAAAAATAAAAATCATTCATTGAGTGTTTGATGGTGCCATTCACTACATTCAGGGGTATTTGTAAGATCTTCCATATAACCATGCATAACGCTAGTTTAATCAGGTCAATTAACTGAGGAACAGAACAGATAAATAACTGGAAAGAAAAATAAAATGCAAAACTTATCATAAAATAAGAACTATAAGACGCCACAGACACGTCCAGTGATTTCCCTGGAGCAGAGGAATTTAAACAAGCACAAAGGATAGCCAGGACTAGCGAGCGTGCCACATCTTCTACCCTTTGTACATACATGGGTAGTGTAGATAAATGTGTACCAGTCCACAGCAACCAATATGAGAATTTGGAGGGGTATCACAGCTGTTTGCATATTGCAGCTTGACATTAGAAAGACTGACATGCGCTGCATTTAAGGGTCGATGGGAATATAAACTAAAGCTCCCTGTGCACTCACCCCCAGTTCTATCAGGGTTGGATTAAAGCTTGCCTTCAAGTAACTGTGTTCCTGCATTTAGTGATGCATAGACATCCATCAGAAGACAGAGTAGGAACGGCAAAGGACACTTGTTATTCCAGGGTGAAGTGGTGTTCAGCGGCCACAGCTGGTGTCAGCCGACTGGGGGCCCTCCGGAGCCGGAAAGACTTGTCACAAAGCAAGACTGTTGTTCGTTCACTGTTGAGCTGTCCTGACTGCTGTGAGGTTTTCTATTATTCTGCTTCTCAATGGGATTTGCAGTCGATGGTCCAGTGTTGAGCCTCCCATTACCATGCATGTTTCATGGTCCATTCATTTCTTAATGAGGTCTATTCAAGCCACACAGACAATACAGAGTAGACTATAGATTGACAACCTTTAACCTTCCAGCTGTTACAAAACTACATCTCCCATGATCCTTAGCCAGCTAACACACTGCTCCATCCCTTTTTGTAGCTGATTTATTTCTAGCTATCTGTTATACATTATAAATTGACCTGATTTTCCACTTATGTGCTTGACACGCTGTCATAGGGAAAAAATTTAAACGGATTAGGAAATGTTAATTATATTTTTTAACAAAATATCCCAACCTCCTGTTCTCGCATAACGGTGCACTTCTGCTACAATTGTTGGAAAGTAAAGCACTGTAAAACTCTGCATCCTACTGCTCTGCCTATTTATTAGACTTCAATGTAGTGCTGATTTTTTTTTCATGAGCCGTGAAGATTACAATAACCAATGCTACAGGGCTGTCCAGATTGTAGAGTACTGCAGTGCAAGGAATTGTGAAAAATATTCAAAAAAGAATGTAAATAGCAAGATAAATACTTTTTTTTAAAGAGGATCGGTCACTAGCTTATTAATGCCCTATCTCTTAACTAATCTAATAGGCGCTATGATGCTGATAACTACAGTGTTTGTTTTCAAAAACAATTTTTATTTACAAAGTTATGAACATTTATCTAAATATGCTAATTTTTCTCTATTAGCCAAATAGGAGGCGACTCTTTCTTTTCACTCTGGGCGGTGTAATGTTTTCTGTTTGACGCTGTCCAATCAGCATACAGCTTCTCCCCCTTCCCTGCCCAGAACACAGCGTGATCATATAGTATACAGCTTCCCTTCGCGACTGTGTTTTCAGCATTCCCGACTGTGTTTTGTAACCTCCAGTTACAGCTAGAACTGCGATCCTGGCGTCATATTCATAGAAAGATTAAAATCTCGTCTTTCAACTCTTTACAAACATGAAGTGCTCCAGTGCATGTCTAATTGAGCGCTTCACATACTGTGATATTTTCGAGTCGCTTTTATTAAGTGACGGACTGGCCACATACGGAATAAGCAAGATCTGATCCTGATCATACTACTTATATTAAGCAGTTCAGCGAATAGCTGGTTATAGATAAAACAGCGTACACTACTCTAACCCAGGGCAGACATAAATACGGGCAGCCCCTGCTTCTGCTATATGGCCATTGCAGGAAAGGGGCAACAGTGCAGTTTGGCCCTATTCGTTTACCCCAATATTTAAAGTGCATCTGTACTCTCTTTCTTACCAGTCACCACTAATAAAAGACAGGTGTAATGGCTGAAGCTCAAGCAACCTACAAGGTATGGGAAGGTGCAAAGATGGATGCCCAAGATGGAGTGGTTCGAATGAGCACCAGGAGGGAGCCTCCCTTTGATTTTACTTTACCCTCTATACTATTAGGGGCCATTCACACGCTGGGGTTGAGGTGCGGTTAGAACCGCAATCGAAAAACACATTTGTTTTTATCGCGACTTGGTGCGTTTTTCAATGCGGTTACGTTTTGGGTTTTTTACCACGGCCGCATAAAAAAAGCACCAAAGAGCAGTAAAAATGCATGCATTTTTCGGATGCGTTCTTACTGCAGTTCAACCGCAACGTGTGAATAGATCCTTATAGACCTCTATGTACAGCCAGGGCACTAACAGATATAAACCAATTTGGATCATTAAAACATCAAAAGAAAATGTTTAATTCCTTGGTCAACTAAATCCTTTTTTATACACATGGTAAATGAGAATATTATTAATATTATTATGTAGGTACTGGACCGCTTACAGATAGGGTGACCAAACTATGGGTGTATCAAACAATTAAAAAAAGAAAAAAGAAATCCAAAAGGCTTCTGAAGGGATAAATAAGCGCTTTCCAGCCCCGAAGGTACTTGGTATCACAAGGTCTCCATCAATCAATCAAGCGATAGCATCCTTTATATTTACAGGCATATCATTGCTTTGTATTTCAAAAGGGCTCTCTTCATTTCCATCATACAAGCAGGATGTAATAAAGACGGTGTCAGCACAAACATGACATCTTCACACCCTAAGAGCATTTTGATCGTGTTTACTGAGAGTGGCTTTAAAATAATTCCAGGGGAGAAAAGTACACACATATTCTACAGCGGCCCCTTCCTAGTCGTCCTCCTGTCACTCCTCCATTGTTCCGTGCACTCTGTTCTCACTGGGTAATCATTGCACATCCAGGACAAATTGAATATGATTCCAGGTCATAAACCTTAAGGAACATTTGTGATAAAACTTCAGCACTTCACCAGTGTGTTGTAGACTTGGATGCAGACCCCTAACTCTATTAAGTTTCTCCGATGAGTTTCTCTACTTTACATTCACTTTCAGGCAATGATCTGCCTAGCGAGAAAGCTGAAACCGGTGCAAAAATAAGTGATGAAATAAAAATTTACTAGTGATACAAAGAAACAGAAGAGATTGTGAAATGCTAACCAATTTCTCTGAAAGGGGATGTCTACTCAGAACAACTTCTGTCCGTATGCCCTATTAAGTAATAGGAATATCATGGGGAGTTTTACTACCCAGCGCACGTCTCTCTGCGTAGAGCAGTTGCAAAGTCATGGTTGTCATGTTATCATTGTAGTTATGGTCGCCCATTGACTAAAACGAATGCGCTGCATTTAACCTGCATGTGTCCGCACCATTACTCACCATTGGGGGAGCAGTCGCAGAAAAAGGGGGTTGTCCTAGGAATCTAGACCTATCCCAAAGGTCTGCACTATCATTTTAATTTTACCCTTTCTCTTCCTATTCTTAGCGCCTCCCTTCCCACCTGCCCAGTTTATGCAAAGACCAAGCACCTACTTGCTGTACACAGTAACTACCAGTGACCAAAGCTAGTGTATAATGTGTATATACTGTATCTATAGACAATCTAGTCAAAATAAAAGAGGCAATTGACAATTTGGGAGGAGTCAAAATATCCAAAAAGGACAATTGTGGAAAGTGGTATAATTTGTGGGTGCATCAGAGAACCCTGTTTTTAGGTCAATGGTAAAAGCAGGAGGGGTGGAGGAATTAGTGGGGTAATCTTGGACTGCTTACATTATCATAATATGAAGTCTTTACATGCATGGACAACTTTAGAAAAAGATTGGTGAACAGTATGTGGTACAAAATCTGGTGATCAAACTAAAAAGGTATTCTGTTCATGTACATGTAGCAGAAAAATGTTCGGAAGGTTAAACCTGGTTCCAAGGAGGTGTGAATATGCAATTTCCATTTTCCTTAGTAAGTCATATGTGCATTCACGCACACACAAAACTCATTTGTACACAATAGAAAGCAATGTAATGAGAGGATTGAAAACAACAAACCTGAAGCATTTTCGAGACATAATTCATCATCCCCTTATTTCTCCAAGCTATTTAACTCATACCTGTCATTCAAGGTAGGAAAAAATTCTAAATGTAATAATACAGAATGAGTAATAGTATGACTGCTATGTAATTTTCATGATATAGAATTTTTAATGACTTCTTGAGAAAGATATTCCATAAATTGCTGGCTCTTGATCTATGCCATAAAGGCATTAGGCAACATGTGTTGGTCTGGGCAGAAGTTCCTATAATATTGAAATCACATGGCTATTAGGGGTTAATGCACTAAAGGATTGTACAGTATGTTCACACACTTGATAATTCTTATTAAAGGGGATGTCCAGGTTGGATAATTCCATTTATAAATGCAGGTTTCATAGAGATAAGCTGAGGGAGTCACTAGAGTATGGTCCAGATGCTGAGATTCCACACCATCAGTTGTTATCTTTGGGGAACAACTGTGTAATTGCTCATTTTTACTGCGAAAACAAAGAGTTACAGGATTGCCAATCAAATCCTTGGGCATGAATGACTTCAATGTCTGCCTGTTGTCCTCCAATGAGGTCAACCGAGCTGAATGTAGCTCTTTGCTGCTTGGAAGGAGAGGTGGGGGACCCAAGCATGGAACTTAACATAACATGTTACGACATATAAGAAAGGTAGACAGTCCCTAAATGGACACTTTGAACAGAAAGTGACTTTTTGACAACTAATTTTTTTGAGTGTAATACATGAATTATACACAAAATTGCATGAAAACTATAGCTGGCCTGTTCAGGTCAAATTATAAAATTATTGTACATACAATGCATTCAGAAAGTCTTCAGACCCTTTACATTTTTTCACATTTTGTTATGTTGAGTCCTTGTGCTAAAATAAAAAAAATTCACATTTTTCCCCTTAATTTTGCACTTAATACCCCATAATGACAAAGTGAAAACAAAATGTTAGTAATCTTTGCTAATTTATTGAAAAGAAAAAACTACAGGTGGACTCCAATCAAGGTGTAGACACATTTCAACGATGATCTAAAGAAATGAGCTAAATTTCAAGTGTCATATCAAAGGGTCTGAATACTTTTGTCCATGCGAAATTTGAGTTTTACATTTTTTTAAAATTTGCAAAAATTTCTACAATTCTGTTTTCACTTTGTCATTATAGAGTATCAAGTATAGAATGCTGAAAAAACTTGGGAATGGAAAAAACTTATTTTTTATTTTGTTTTATCAAAAGGCCTCAACATAACAAAATGTGAAAAAAGTAAAAGGGTCTGAAGACTCTCCAAATGCACGGTATATAGTACAATACACTATATTACACTATGCCCTCCATTGCTAGTTGACATGATTAATGTTTTTGGCATAATGACAATTTTATGAAGCCCCTGTATAACATTTTCCGACATGTGCGAATATGTGGCTTTAAAGTGGAACTCCATGCGACTCATTTATCAAGCCTTTCTACCACTTTTCTAAACAGTGCTGCCCCGGGAACCATGGAGATGCTACTAGACACGGCTTTTCTTACACTGTCATTGAATCTGACGTTTCTAGATTTGTATACTTATATGTGAGCAGGGGCGTAGCTAAAGGCTCATGGGCCCGGGTGCAAGAACTCAGCTTGGGCCCCCCTACCCCTCCCCAACACCACCATCATCATCAGACCCCTGCGCGCGCCTATGCCCAGACGCCTTGCCCAACAGCCCCCATAGTATAATGCCCCCCCACAGTATAATGCTCCCATAGCTGCCCCCACACAGTATAATGCCCAATAACGTATAATGCCCCCCCCATAACAGCCCCATACCGTATAATGCTCCCCATATCAGCCCCCCATACAGTATAATCCCCCTTCCGCAATATCAGTTCCCCATACAGCATAATGCCCCCATATGTGCATAATATAAAAATAGCATAATTACTT
Organism: Rhinoderma darwinii; assembly: GCF_050947455.1. Taxonomy (NCBI): domain Eukaryota; kingdom Metazoa; phylum Chordata; class Amphibia; order Anura; family Rhinodermatidae; genus Rhinoderma; species Rhinoderma darwinii. The sequence continues at coordinate 70,249,408 of NC_134694.1, read as the reverse complement.
ACCTATCCCCGTTCCCACGTCGAGTGGAGGATCCTTCGCCTCCTCCGGTCTGTGCTATGAGTGACTCAGCGCAGGCAGGCGCGATGATGTCGCTACATCCCGCCTGTCTGCGTCAAGCCGCTCAGGTCACAGTGAATGCTGGATCAAGGAGATGTCAGCTCCTTGCTCCAGCATTGATTGGAACCGGGACTTCAGTGAGTGACTCACGAACCCCCAGGGGGACGCGACCCACAGTGTAGGGATGTCACAATACCAAAATTTGGACTTCGATACCGATACTTCGTTTACTTTGCTAACAGTAATAAAAAAAAAAAGTTCTTTCGTTTTCTAATGTGAGGCGCGAGGTGTAATGATGAATTTTGAATGTGCCTCACATTAATAGTAATTAATCCCATCATGTTTCTCAGTCATAATGGGTTAATGTGTAAGGTACATGATGGGGTTAATTACTATTAATGTGAGGGACATGGAGGTTAAATTCATCATCGCACCTTGTGCCTCACAATTAGGCCCCATGCACACGACCGTAAATAACCTCCATTTGGACCCATTCACTTTCATTGAGCGCGGACACATTTCCGTAGCGCTACGTAGCGCTACGGATGGGTGTCCGTGCCGTAGAAATGTTCAGAAAATTATGGAACATGTCCGTTCTTTTGCATTTTGCGGGCCGTGCTCCCATACTTTGTATGGGAGCACGGCCCGAAAATGCGGGTGGCAGTCGGAGGCCGGCCGTGCCCGCAATCGTGGGCCGTGATTGCGGGCACGGTCGTGTGAATGGGGCCTAAGTGATAGAAAGCTATTTTTATTTTATTTTTTTACAGAGTACACATCATAAATGATGCAAAAAAATAGTTGTGCAGGTTATTACGGCCGCGCCAATACCGATTATGTGTATGTTTTATGTATTGAGACTTATTTTAATGTTTATTGTAAAAAAGGTGTATGTGTATTTTTTTTATTTAACATTACTTTGTTTTTACTTTATTTTTAAACTTCAATGTCCTGGCCTATAGCTATATGCCAGTACATTAGCCTGTGTACTGATAGTACACAGGCAGTTGTTAGGACATACCTCAGTATGCCCTAATAACAGGAAATATGGTAGGACAGCCCTGGGGTCCTTCAATGGACCCTGGGCTGTCTGCCCATATATGGTATGTCCCTCAATCGCGTCACAGGGAATTCCCTGTGATGCGATCCAGGGGCATCCCCCCTTCTCATTTTCCCCTGAATGCTGCAGTCAGCTTTGATCGCAGCATTCAGGGGAATAGCGGCGGAGATGAGCGGTTTCTTTGATCTCCACCGTTAGAGTGGGGCTGCGGTACTGTAATACAGCCTTTGCCCTGCTCCTGACAGGAAGTGCACGCGCGGTCAGCATGAGGTGATGCGGCCGGCGCTGCACTAATGAGCGGCAGCGCAGGCACTGAAGACAGAACATGGGGGTGTTTTGTAGCGCGCCCGCCATGTTCTGTCTTCAGTGCCACAGATCATTAGTGCAGCGCCGGCCGCATCGCATCATCCTGACGGCATGCACATGTCAGGACTCACGAGCGGGGCAGTGACTGTATCACTCAGCCACAGCCCCGCTCTTATAGTCATGTGTACTATACTGTATTGTGTAGTTTGCGGTGGAGGAAGGGGGGCTGTGATTTAACGCCCCCCCCCTCTCCACCGCAAACAACACAATACATTACATTACACTGCAGCTTACCTGGAGTCCTCCGCACCGACTCTTCTGCTCTGTCTGGAAGCCGTGTCACATTGTACACTAAGTGTACCATGTGACCGTAACCAGGAAGTGCCGGCTTCACGGCACCGAAGATTTAGTTAGGAAACATGCTGTATGGCAACGGGGGCCCGCTGCGACCCCTATAGTTACGCCACTGTATGTGAGTAAATGTGCTAACATTATAGGGAACAAGGAACACAGAGGTAAGAGGTCAAGTGCCCCTATGATCAGTGATGGAGCGTTAAACTGTAATTGAAGGGGTCAGTTGGCCGTGATGCAGTAAGAGCTAACTACTGTGCACCTGTGTAAAAACGCCATTTTCACATGAATAATTTAATCAATTAATGAGGGCAGTAACTGCAATATATTCCCAAATTCACCCAAAGGACTCTCATATTCATAAACGACCCCAGAGTGCACCCGCACAACAGCATGTCCTGATGCTATCAACTATTTACTACATATTCACCTGAACGGTATGTATGAGTTGGATAGAACCACATAACATTTTTTTGGCAGCGTTTGTTGGCTGTCTCTGTATGGCTGGTTCTTCCATTGTTTTCAAGGAAAAGCATCTGTTTGAGCTTGGCCCTATAAGCAGTTCTAACAGCAGCCTCTCACCTCTTCATTATCCCTTGTCCAGAACGTCAGCTGGTCCTGTAGCTCACAGCGGTGACTGTGTGAGTTGTGCTATCAGGCTCCCATGCATAGAACAAAACACTAAATGGAAGCTGGTTTATGTAAAGTAATGAGTTGCTTGAATGTACAATAAGCAGGACTTTCACATAGGTTCTCTGCTCCTTAGAAATGCAGTTAATGTTAATTTAGCAGAGCGCTAAAGGCACAGTATAGAAAGAATACAGCAGAACAAACAGGGCTATGCAGCCTATATGGACTTGCATAATACATAAAGCTCAATGGAGGGAATTTATCAAGACTGGTGTTTCACACGCTAGTCTTAGGCTATGTTCACACGCTAAACAAAAAACGGCTGGAAATACAGAACTGGTTTCAAGGGAAAACAGCCCCTGATTTTTAGCCGTTTTTTAAACAACTTGCGTTTTTTGCGGCGTTTTTTACAGCCGTTTTTAGAGTTGTTTCTCTATTGAACCAATGAAATACGGCTCCAAAAATGTCTCAAAAAGTGACATGCACTTCTTTTTACGAGGTGTTTTTTTACGCGGCCGTTTTTAAAAACGGGCATGTAAAAAACACCCCATGGGAACGCCGTTTTTCTCATTGTAATCAATGGGCAGATGTTTTGCGGCGTTCAGCCCCCATATTTTCAGCTGTTTTTCAGGGCGTTTACAGCCCGAAAAACGGCTGAAAATAGGCCGTGTGAACATCCCCTTAAGGCTATGTTCACATGCTTAACAAAAAACAGCTGTAAATACGGAGCTGTTTTCAAGGGAAAACAGCTTCTGATTTTCAGCTGTTTTTTAAGCAACTACCGTTTTTTGCGACATTTTTTACGGTCGTTTTTGGAGTTGTTTCTCTTTTGACCCAATGAAAAACGGCTCCAAAAACAGTTCAAGAAGTGACATGCACTTCTTTTTACGAGGCGTTTTTTTTACGCGGCCGTTTTTAAAAACGGACACGTAAAAAACGCCCCATGGAAACGGAACACCGTTTTTCCCATTTAAATTAATGGGCATATGTTTGGAGGCATTCAGCCCCCCCGTATTTTTAGCAGTTTTTCGCGGCCTGAAAAATGGCTGAAAATAGATTGTGTAAACATACCCTAATATAAAGAAAGTTGGAGTAAAATGCGCCTAATTTATTAAGAGTCGCACGCCTATTAATAAATTAGGTGTATCTCCGTGTTGCAGAAAATTTTTACTGCAAATTGCGACTTTTTGGACATTTGCAACTTTAACGCCGGAAAACTGGTGTAGAAAAGTGAATAAATTCCCCCAAATGTGTGAAGAATATCCATATACACTGCTATATGAGTATGTGTACATAAAAAATTAGAGATGAAAGCCTACAGCCTCAGTCGCTGACATCTAAGATAAGAATTTAGAGACAAGTTAGGCTAGGTTCACACTATGTTTGGTCTCTGCATTAAGGCTACATTCACACGAGCGTGTCCGACTTACGTGCGTAAAAAACACAGCGTATTTTGTGCATTTCATGCCTTTGTGCCGTCAGTGTGCATTGCGTATGGTATCCGTGTACTTTGCGTGTGGCATGCGTTTTTCATGTCCGTGCAAACACGTCTTTTTAAAAAAAAATTATCTGCATTTGATGCGTGAGATATGGACAGCACACGGGTATCGTCCTTGTGCTGTCCGTGTTTTTCACGCACCCATAGACTTCAAAGGGCAACAAGGTGTACAAAATATCAATATAGTACATGCAGTGAGTTTAACGCAACAGACACTCGCTACGTGAAAACTTGTACATGTCTGAATAGCCCAATTAAAGTGAATGGGTCCGTGTGCTGTCAGTTATTTCAACGGACAGCGCACGAACGAGGATTACGCTCGTCTGAATGAGCCCTTAGCATATATGTCGTAAAGTTCTCAAAAGTTAGTTAGCCAGACTCATGCAATAGATTGTCCTTTTAGCATACATTTGGCAAGTATGCATTGGTACCTTTGCCTCTACTGTATTAAAAGGGTATTTAACAATGCTTTTCAATACAACCATAAGCAAAAAAAAAACTCCCAAAAATAGTCGCATACATTTGGCACATATGTTTAGCAAATCGGAGTTTAAATGGGCTACCTCTGCATTGGGGCAGCACTATGACATTAGGGTGTGCCTGACAGAAAATATATGGGTTTTCTTCTTCAGTTTGATTTTTGGAACATTCCAGTTGAGATGATCTGATAATAGAAACTCATATAACTTCCACGCAACATGTCAAAATGCGTAAGCAGGCTTCATCTCTTTGCAGGGTTGCCTGGGAGAAAAGGCATGTTCTCAACAGTCAGGAAGCGTGCTCTCAAAGGCCACAGAAAAAAACATGTTTGTCCTTGAAAACCTTTTAGCATGTGACAAGCTCAGCCGCTCACCAGTTATCCAGCGATGAAAATCAATATTGAAGACTGAACATTATATGTGTGTAGCGGAAGCAGATGGCAGCCGTACATTTGTACAAGACAAGCTCACTATTGTAACGTCTATACCGTATTCTCTATAGCTTTGTAGAGCAGAAACATAGTGACATACACTTACATGTGCAGGAGAATAGATAAAATGTGATATACACCAGCGGCCTGTAACCCATGACTGACTCTACTGGGGAATGCAGAGATAATCAGCAAAACATTAAATTCTGTTTGTGTTACATGACTATCTATGGCCGATGACCCAAACTCACTTTAAAACGCTAAGTAGCATTTTCGGTTGAACACTTAATTCCAATGGAAGATCCACAGTAATGAAATAAATGATTTTATGTGTAATGTTAAATTATCTGTTACATATAATAGTCTAGCGGCCTAATGACAGTGAAATGGGGTGGAATTGTCTAAATGTGCCTTTCTGAGTAACCATATGGAAGGAGTGTTTTAAGGGAAAATGTACCCTATTTTTGTGCAGTGACATGCCATCTATTTCTGCATTAGCTACTCTAATGATAGGCTTTTTCCAACCCACCATTCTGCCCTTGCACACTCAAACAATCCCCTACGCTTCACTGCCACAGTAAACAGTTGTTGCATTTGAACCATATTTACAGATTACATCATGAATGTTGGTGGGGTCATCATTATCTTGATCATTTTAATATCCTATTGTAATATTAAAGGTGCCATAGTACTGTACATTAAGCTGATTTGTTCTCCAGGTATTAGATGTTAACATATGTAAAAGTCTATGGGGACATGTCTTCAAATCAGGTCAAGAGAATTAAAAATTTTACAGTTCTCGGAATCGGTAAGTTATTACTATTACTTACACTTCATCCATTTTATCAGCTGAAATAATATATGTAGGAATGCAGTACAGTTTATCATTAGCTGGTCGCGTTATGGGTGATATCATTCAGCATCATCAATCATTTATAGTTAATTCACTGAAGTCCTACATTTGGTGCAGTTTTTTCAATGTGCCTAACCCAGGAGTGGGTCCTAAAGGTAAGAGAATTATAAAGGAAAGCTTAAAGAGGTTTTACTTTTTGACCAAGTGGGCATTGTGGAGAGAAGTGTATGACGCTGACCAATCAGCATCATACACTTCTCCCCATTCATTTACACAGCACATAGTGATCTTACTAGATCACTATGTGCAACCACATATACACACACTAACGTTACTCAAGTGTCCTGACAGTGAATAGACATCACTACCAGCCAGGACGTGATGTCTATTCAGAATCCTGACACTTCGGTAACGTTTGTGTGAGATTTACAGCACAGCAAGCGTCATCTCGTTTTAAATGAGTTTACAGCGTAATCTCGCGAGATTACGCTTGCTGTGCTGTAAATCTCACACAAACGTTACTGAAGTGTCAGGATTCTGAATAGACATCACGTCCTGGCTGGTAGTGATGTCTATTCTCTGTCAGGACACTTCAGTAACTTTAATATGTGAGTAAGTGACTGCACATAGTGATCTAGCTAGATCACTATGTGCTGTGTAAATGAATGGAGAGAAGTGTATGACGCTGATTGGTCAGCGTCATACACTTCTCTTCACAACGCCCACTTGGTCAAAAAGTAAAACACGCCCAGTTGTTCATTAAGAAACTCATTAGCATAAAGCTAATATAGGTCATAACTCCGTCAAAAATGATTGTTTTTCTAAATAAAAAACACTGCTGTAATCTACATTACAGCGCCGATCACATTATGTACAAGATAGGGCACTTATAATGTGGTGACAGAGCCTCTTTAAATGGAAACCAACTTTTCAAAAAACTTTGCATAAATCAATAGTATAAGTGATTATAAGAAACTTTGTTATATATCTTAGAAGAGAAAATTACGTATTCTCCACTTATCAGGTTCATTTCCCCCCTCCCCCTCCTAACTGTTCACTTATTCTGAATTCACTGCTTTTTCCTATTCCTCAAAACAAGATGGACTATCTGTTCACTGAGTGATCAGGTTACAGCTGCCCATAGAAGTTTATGGAAAGGGGAGGAGAAGAGAAGGAGCCGAGTGAGTGAGAGAAAGAGGCGAGAGAGGCACACACAGAAGTGCTGCAGCTTTTTGGTAAGTTTTATTTGTCATCCCAGTGGTTGATTCACAGCAACACCGCTCATTACTGCTGTATAATCTCCTCCATGCTGCTGTAGCTTCTGTATATGTGATAGATAGATAGATAGATAGATAGATAGATAGATAGATAGATAGATAGATAGATAGATAGATAGATAGATAGATAGATAGATAGATAGATAGATAGATAGACGAGCAGGATTCTCCTCTTCTATGTGTGCAGTGTATAGAAGACATGATAGCAGTTAGGCTCCATCCACTAGCTCAGAGACAATTGAGAATAAGTAATAGTCTGCAGAGTGGAAAACTGCTAGAAAATGCAGAATACAAGTCATATAATGGCCAGAAATAGTGTTATTCCTCATGTACACACATATAATAGCTTATTCTCAAAAGATACCAGAAAAATGAGGTCTCTTTGCTCAAAGTATACTGCCCAAAATTCAAATTAGCAGAGCAAGCTTTGTACAGACCTTAACAATCAGGGACTGCTGTGTGATTTCAGCTCTTAACCTGCCGAATTGTGCATAAAGCTCTGTACTATAAGGATATGTTCATACACGGTAGATTTGTTGCAGAAGTTTCTGCGACTGTTTTATTCATCTGAATGGGGCTTGTAGAACTCCATGCTCTTGCTGCAGAAATAACCTTATTCAGATGTATGGAATGGATTTTTCAGCCCCCAAAATGTCAGCTTTTTTATACAGACCATTTGTCTATGTAACCGGTAAAATGGTGTTAAAAAATAGATATACATTGTACATTATGCGTCCTGGATTAGGGCAAAAATACAATGTATAAAATACAAAGAAATATTTTAATGCCCATTTTTAAAAAATAAATACATTTCAGCCTCTATTTTTGCTGCAATGAAGTGGTTTGGTGAATCGCAGCATAATCTAGATGTAGAGTTATTGAAGATAATCTTTCTTAAAGGGTAACTAAACATTGAACAAACTTCTGACATGTCATAGTGACATGTCAGAAATTTTGATTGGTGGGGGTCCGAGCAGGGAGACCCCCACCAATCGCTAAAACGAAGCACCCGTGTGAGCGCTGTATCACTTCGCTTCTGTTCGACTTTTTCCGGGAAGCTGATGTAGCGAAGAATGGGCCCATTAACTTTCTATGGAGTCCGTACACCACTACATCGATTTCCGGAAAAAGCCGAACAGAAATGAAGAAGCTCAGCGCTAGGCTTCTGCTGCTTCCTTTTAGCGATTGGTGGGGGTCTCAGTGCTCGGGCTCCCACCAATCTAAACTTCTATGACACTATGACATGTCAGAAGTTTGGTCAATGTTTACTTACCCTTTAATGATTTCATGACCAGTGTCTGAAATAAAGAACAGATGCGTCTGTGATTTTTCTTTTGAAGCTGGGGGGTGTGCAGGTTAGTAATGTGTTCATATTAGTATTTTGAGCTTTATTTTTTTCCTTTCTGCAGTACATTTCTTTTTTTGTAGTACTCCAGTTCTCAATTGCACCACAATCGATCTGGCTCAACTTGTGTCAACCCAGTCTTAAAAAGGTTGTCCTAGATTAGAAAAAAAGTCTTGTTTTTTTTCCCAGGAACAGCGCCACTCTTGTCTAGTGCTTTGTCTGGTATTGCAGCTAAATCTCATTCACTAGTAAGGGGCTGAACTGCAGTACCAGACACAGCCCATAGACAAGAGTGGTGCTGTTTCCAGTAAAAAAGAACATCCTTTTTTCCAATCCCTGATAACCCTAATTAAAGATATGACATTAATAAAGTTGCCCTTCTGTGTGTATATACCACATGTAACAATTATGTATGATTGCCAAAGATATTGCACCTCACAAACCTCAATTGAGAGAACAATATGCCGTGTACAGACAGAAACAAAAAAAGAAAAAAAACATTTTACTTGACTAGCATTGCATCATTATGGCACTCTGAATGTGAAGATGGTATGATATTGCTTACCTTGAAGAGTGCATTCCCGTCTTATCTCTGGGCCTCTAAGAGGAATTTGCAGGCTGCTTGTCGGGCACGTCGTATTGGCATCTTGCATTCTTTAACACCTATGGAAATTTAAGATAGGTTAATAAGCATAAATCATGTTTTTTATTTTTTATTGTGTTTCCATACTATATATTTACAATAAACATGAAATAGTTAAAAAGCATATCAATCAAACCAAAAAAATAATTTATATTCATAGTAAAAAAAATCATGTTCTATTCATAGTAAAGCTTAGTGTCAACAACTTTGCCCTCAACAGCACATCTACCTAGTTAAACAGCTATTAAGGAACAGGAAATGTATCGGCAAGGTTGCCATTCAGTAGTTTGGGAAATCTGGGCAGTAACCCTGTGTATGTGATGACATGAACACATTAACTCTATTATCACAGGAGCCATACTGGTAGAACTAAAGAGACAGAACTAAGAAAAGCTTAACAACTTGACAAAAGAGGACAACTCAAGGCATTATATTTACTGCCAATTTTATTTTAATTTTAGGGGGTGTGTGTGCTCTTTTTAGCTTTTTATGTTGCTCTGGTTTTCTCCACACTCCAAAAACATACTGATAGGTAAAGTGGCTTTCTATGAAATTGAGATTCCCCATTGGGAACAGAGATTGATGTGAGTGATTACAATCCGTGTACAGCACTGCAGGATATGTTGGCTCTATATAAACAACAGCAAATCAAAAATAAATAGCACAGTTCGGTACAGTCAGGTGGATGGAGGTTTCTAGAAAATGTCACTTGATTTTCTCATGAGCCGCACATCTGGAACATTTCCAGCCCCATCCAAAAAGAAAAAGGTGATGTCCAACATTATATAAATCATATAAATATACTATATAAACATTTGGCATGCATGCACCATTTTCTGCACCACTTGTGCTCCAACTTATATCTTCAAGGCAGAGTGTAAAAGCTCCAGACTGCGGCATATATGTGTAAATGAGGGAACACAACTCCACACTACATTATTTTTTGCTTCACAGTAATTTTCAGCAGAAACTAATTTATTGAGAATCAATTAAAATAAATCAGTTCCAGTTAACTCATTATGTCTCGTCCATGTAGTATTGACATCTACTAGAAAGACGCTAGAAAACGGGTCCATAAAACAGAACTCTAATTGAGTTGTATCTCATGAAAACATACATACTGGGGGAAATGTATCAACTCTTCTACACATAGAAAAGTAGCTAAAAAACCCAAAAGTCGCTTCTTTTTAAAAAATAAAAAAAAGTGTGATGCACAAGAGATGCTGGTGGGGTTGGTCTGCCGGATTGTCGTCTCTATTATCTTGCGGCGACCCATGAGCGGCTTCTTGAATTTTTCAGTCGCCACTCAAAAACTTGGGTTAACCTAGCCCAACAATTATGCACCCGTGCTCCATCCACCCTCCCGTGGATGTGGACCTCGCCCGGTACCGATCCGACCCAAATTTCTTTTGTTGTCTCTCAGACTCTCTTGGTGTTGCATTCTGCGGGAGTGGGAGGCTCTCTTGTAGACCCATTAGGCCCACTGACCCCCGTCACTGACAACCCAGCTTTCCCAGCAGGACAAACTCGTCCGTCCTTCTTGGGTAGTTCGTCCAATAATCCCATGTACTTTACTCAAGTCCTATCTGATTCCTCCCTACTCTCATTAACCGAGATCCTCTCAACAGAGACACCCTCCACACGCAACCAGTTTGAATATAATCAATTAAAGCACTTTTATAATGTAACGAAACGTCATGCCCATCTTCATCGCACGTTAACGGACTTTGAACGCTTGTGTTTTCACCATGTCCCCCACGCACACTATTTCTATATTGTATAAATTGCTTATCTCCCAACGTTCACAACAACATCATATTGCAAGGCTTGGGAGAAGGAACTGGACACACAATTTACTGACATGCAATGGAAGAGGTGTTTTTTCCTTTCACAGAAGTCCACCATTGCAGTGCGGTCTCAAGAAACTAGTTATAAAATCATCTCTAGATAATATCGGGTCCCTACCTCTCTCCATAAATGGCACCCATCCGTACCCGACAACTGCTGGCGTTGTGGTGCTGGGGGTGGTTCTATGTCTCATATTTGGTGCAGCTGCCCCTCCTTGCAGAGTGCTTGGAATGCTGTACTTAGAATTATATCTGAGGTCACTGGGGTGGTAGTCCCCAGTTCACCTGAAGCAGCTTTGTTGTTTATGTTCCCTATGCCTCTACCCACATACAAAAGATCCCTAACTAGACACCTTCTACAGGCTGCTAAGTCAGACATCCCACGTAAATGGAAATCGGCGGATCCTCCCACTGGATGAGTGGTTTCAGGAGATCGACATGATACAGAGATTAGAACACCTAATGGCACAATCCTCACCTGCCTCAGCACTATATATTTCTACATGGTCCCATTGGACTACTTTCCTTTTTTCGCCCACATATCTTACTTTGGTAACTTGAGACTCACCCTCCATTTTGTGGGAGCCCGCATTGAACTGCAGACAACATAGTTTTGTGACCTCACCCGCAATCATTATACACACGCCGTAAGACTTGCTGCTCACGTCCTTTATTATACTACTCCAGAACTGGAGTCCAGGTTCACCACGACCTGCTCAGAAGAAAGCAGGTCTGCATTGCCACCGGACGGCGTGGGAATGGGATCATGTGAGTACGTGAGCTATATGTGGGGCACTAAATACAGGGGGCGCTATATGTGGGACACTATATACAGGGGTGGGCTATATGTGGCGCACTATCTATAGGGGGAGCTATTTGTAGGGCACTAACTACAGGGGTGGGCTATATGTGGGACACTATATATAGGGGTGGGTTACCTGTGGGGCACTGTCTACAGGGGTGGGCTATATGTGGGACACTATATACAGGTGGAGTTATATTTGAGGCACTATCTACAGAGGTGGGCTATATGTGGAGCACTATCTATAGGGGGTATATGTAGGGTAGCATGGTGGTTCAGTGGTTAGCACTATTGCCTTGCAGCTCTGGTGTCCATATGTGGGCACTATCTATAGAGGGCTGTATGTGGGGCACTATCTACAGGGTCTTCTATGTAGAGGACTATCAACAGAGGCTCTATGGAGGTCACTATCTACAGGGGGGCTATGGGGGCAGGGTGTGTGTGTGTGGGACACAGTGTATGTTACTATTATAATCAGGGACACAGTTGAGAATTTTATCTTCATTTATAGGTGTAGAAAATTTGTAAAAGTGAGAAGCTGATGACATCTGAGCAGAAAACTGCAGAAATGGGTTGTGGCCGGAAGAAGTCATCATAGAGGTCTGGACCGGATGGAGAAGAAAATAAAAAAAGGACTAGAATGTGAGACGTCACCGGTGGGTCACTTGATGTAAATGTTTATTCTGCCTCTAATCAATAATGTAGTCACTGTATGATCTGCAGCGAGATGATAGGTGGTTTGATTATGATATGATTTTTTTTTGTAAAACAGCATCTCCCAGCATATCCTTACCATTGCTCGGACCATGCTGGGAGCTGTAGTTTTACGCCGTACAAACCTATGCGGCAGGGGTTGCACTAAATTGAGCTGTATTTGTTCTGGTGCTGTATATACGTACTGCGCTTGGTTCTGTTGCTGTATATATGTAGTGAGCTTGGTTCTGGTGCTGTATGTATGTCCTGGGTTTTGTTCTGGTGCTGTATATATGCACTGAGCTTTATTCTTGTTCTGTAGATATGTACTGAGCTTGGTTTTGGTGCTGTATATAAATACTGAGCTTTGTTCTGGAGCTGTATATATGTACTGAGCTTAGGTCTGGTGCTGTATATATGCACTGAGCTTGGTTCTGGTGCTGTATATATGTACCGTATATGTCGGCGTATAAGACGACTGGGCGTATAAGACGACCCCCAACTTTTACCCTTAAAATATAGAATTTAAGATATACTCACCATTTCGTGCAGGAGCGCTTCACTATGGCCATCGGCGGCAGGACCCAGGACTCTCTGTCTCTTTGAACTCGCGCATGCGCAGATAGGCTGCTTCATCGCGCGAGATCTGAGAGGCAGGGAATGAGAGGAAAGGGCGGGCCAGAGCATCTTACAGAGATGTTCCCTGGCGGCTAATACCGGCTTCCCTCAGATCCGTGGCGGATTCCGTGCATCCCAGGAGCCTGTGTACCGGACTGCAGGCTCACAAGGTAACACACAACCTGTGTGTAGACAATATGTAGACTAGGGATGTCACGATACCAGAATTTGGACTTCGATACCGATACTTCGTTTAGTATTGCGATTTCGATACCAATTTCGATACTTTTGCCAACAGTAATAAAAAAAAAAATCTTCCGTTTTCTGATGTGAGGCGCGACGTGTGATGAATTTTGAACGCGCCTCACATTAATAGTAATTAATCCCATCATGTTTCTCAGTCATATTGGGTTAATGTGCGAGGTACATGATGGGGTTAATTACTATTAATGTGAGGAACATGGAGGGTAAATTCATCGCACCTCATGCCTCACATTAATAAGTGAATGAAAGCCGTGTTTATTTCATTTTTTTATTTTAATGTTTATTGTAAAAAAGGTGAAGGTGTATTTTTTTTAAAATTTAACAATACTTTGTTTTTACTTTATTTTTAAACTTTAATGTACTGACATATATCAGATATGTGCCAGTACATTAACCTGTGGACGGATAATACACAGGCAGTTGTTAGGACATACTTGGGTATGTCCTAACAACATGAAATATGGTAAGACAGCCCTGGGGTCCGTCAATAGACCCTGGGCTGTCTGCCCATATATGGTATGGCCCTCGATCGCGTCACAGGAATTCCCTGTGACGCGATCCAGGGGCATCCCCCCTTCTCACTTTCCCCTGAATGCTGCAGTCAGCTGTGATCGCAGCATTCAGGGGAATAACGGCGGAGATGAGAGGTTTCTCTGATCTCCGCCGTTATAGCGCGGGGCTGCGGCTGTGTAATACAGCCATTGCCCCGCTCCTGACAGGAAGTGCGCGCGCGGTCAGCATGAGGTGATGCGGCCGGCGCTGCACTAATGAGCGGCAGTTCAGGCACTGAGGACAGAACATGGGGGTGTTTTGTAGCGCGCCCGCCATGTTCTGTCTCCAGTGCTGCCGCTCATTAGTGCAGCACTGGCCGCATTGCATCATCCTGACCCCGCGAACTTATCATGACTCAGGAGCGGGGCTGTGGCTGAATTACACAGCCGCAGCCGCGCTCCCATACATTCATGTGTCACTATACTGAGCTGTGCGGCTGCAACGTGCATCCCTAATGTAGACAATATCCGGCATATAAGACGACCCCACACTTTTGAAATTTTTTTAAGGGTGTAAAAAGTCGTCTTGTACGCCGATATATACGGTACTGAGATTTGTTTTGGTGCTGTAGTTATGTACTGAGCTTGGTTCTGGTATTGTGTGTACACCGTGTTCCAAATTATTATTATGCAAATGTTATTTTTCGCTGATTTTCCTAAATAGTCGATGCAAAGGACAGTCAGTATAATCTTCAAGCCATCATTCGTTGGAGTATAATGCGAATTTTATTGAACAAATCTCCGAATGACAGATTTTTTTTTAGAAGTAAATAACTCAAAATGCACTGTTTCAAATTATTACGCACAACAGAGATCAAAACATTTTATAGGTTGTAAAGAGAACTAAAATGGTAATTTGTTGAATTTGCAGCATCAGGAGGTCATATTTACAGAAATCAAAAGCTCTTTCAATCAAAAAAAACTTAACAGGCCAAGTTACATGTTAACATAGGACCCCTTCTTTGATATCACCATCACAATTCTTGCATCCATTGAATTTGTGAGTATTTGGACAGTTTCTGCTTGAATATCTTTGCAGGATGTCAGAATAGCCTCCCAGAGCTTCTGTTTTGATGTGAACTGCCTCCCACTCTCATAGATGTTTTGCTTGAGGATGCTCCAAAGGTTCACAATAGGGTTGAGGTCAGGGGAACATGGGGGCCACACCATGAGTTTCTCTCCTTATATGCCCATAGCAGCCAATGACACAGAGGTATTCTTTGCAGCATGAGATGGTGCATTGACATGCATGAAGATAATTTTGCTACGGAAGGCACGGTTCTTCTTTTTGTACCACGGAAGAAAGTTGTCAGTCATAAACTCTACGTACTTTGGAGGTCATTTTCACACCGTCAGGGACCCTAAAGGGGCCTACCAGCTCTCTTCCCTTGATTCCAGCCCAAAACATGACTCCGCCACCTCCTTGCTGACGTCGCAGCCTTGTTGGGACATGGTGGCCATTCACCAACCATCCACTACTCCATCCATCTGGACCATCCAGGGTTGCACGCCACTCATCAGTAAACAACACAGTTTGAAAATTAGTCTTCATGTATTTCTTAGCCCACTGCAACTGTTTCTGCTTGTGAGCATTGTTTAGATATGGCCGAATAATAGCTTTATGCACACTTGCAAACCTCTGGAGGATCCTACACCTTGAGGTTCACGGGACTCCAGATGCACCAGCGGCTTCAAATACCTGTTTGCTGCTTTGCAATGGCATTCTAGCAGCTGCTCTCCTAATCCTATTAATTTGTCTGGCAGAAACCTTCCTCATTATGCCTTTATCTGAACGAACCCGTCTGTGCTCTGAATCAGCCACAAATCTTTTCACAGTACGATGATCGCGCTTAAGTCTTCTTGAAATATCCAATGTTTTCATACCTTGTCCAAGGTATTGCAGTATTTCACGCTTTTTGGCAGCAGAGAGATCCTTTTTCTTTCCAATATTGCTTGAAACCTGTGGCCTGCTTAATAATGTGGAACGTCCTTCTTAAGTAGTTTTCCTTTGATTGGGCACACCTGGCAAACTACTTATCACAGGTTAAAAATTACCACCCATAAAAACAATGTACAAACAGTACAAAGAAAATAGACAGTGTTGAATATAAGGCAGGGCAAACAATGGTAGTACTATGCATACTATATCAAAGACTATAAAATATGTATCGTGAGTATAAATGTACTGATATCAATCACCACAGCAAATGCCTGGAGTATGATAACAGTCATGGAAAAGAGAAATCACTAAGACCTCAAGATACGCATACCAAGAACCCACCATGAGCCATTCCACTGCCACAACACTGTCAGAACACCCCAACGCGCGTTTCGCACCTGGCTTCGTCAGGGGGTGCTGGAAGAGTGTGACCAGAGGATTTAAATATGGGGTACATAGCTGAGCAGTGTACCACACTTACTTGTCCATAGGATGTTCAGCTGGCGCCTGCACAAGGAGAGGCGGCACCTCAATCACGCAGTACACGGCGTCCAGAAGTGAGCAGTGCGCAACTGCACAGAGCCCAAGTCCATGTTGCGCCGTGAACTACGTCATGAACGGCCCCCCGCCCCGCGCATGCGCACAACAACCACAGACCACCGCATCCATCTTGGACAAGGGCAAGGCAGCCGCAGTTGCCCATGTCCAAGGATAGAAAGCGGTATGTATACAGGAGCGCTATTGACAGTTAGAGAAAATATACATTTACAAAATGACAAAGATATTATGGATGAGAGCATATTTTGACATTTCAGATAAAATTATGGCAACAGCACATCGAGCAATAATGTAGGTGAAAAGAGTGTACAGAGGGGGACCCAATGCATGCATGCCTAGGAGCCCACTGTGCCCACTGTTCACCTACATTATTGCTCGATGTGCTGTTGCCATAATTTTATCTGTCGGAACCAATGTTTGATCCATGATATATCTATATTCTGAAATGTCAAAATATGCTCTCATCCATAATATCTTTGTCATTTTGTAAATGTATATTTTCTCTAACTGTCAATAGCGCTCCTGTATACATATTTTATAGTCTTTGATATAGTATGCATAGTACTACCATTGTTTGCCCTGCCTTATATTCAACACTGTCTATTTTCTTTGTACTGTTTGTACGTTGTTTTTATGGGTGGTAATTTTTAAAGTGTCTTGATCAACTGTGTTGTTTGTCTTCAATAAAGTCATTTTGTATTTTTCTAAGATACGTTTGATTTGGTCTTATTATAGCATGTAGGGATAACTTTTTGGTGTTTCTATGCATGGGGTCCCATATATGCAACTATACTCATTGATATATGACCTTGAATTTATAGGTATTCTTTTTTGGTTTAATTACTTATCACAGGTGTCTGAGATTGATTACAATGATCCAAAGAGCCCTAAGACACAATACCATCCATGAGTTTAATTGAAAAACGAATAATTAAATGTTTATGACACTTAAATCCAATGTGCATAATAATTTGGAACACGGTGTATATATATATACACGTTTATTGAGCTTTGTTCTGGTGCTGTATATATGTACTGAGCTTTGTTCTGGTATTGTATGTATGTACTGAGCTCTGTTCTGATGCTGTATTTATGTACTGAGCTTGGTTCTGGTGCTGTATTTATGTACTGAGCTTGGTTCTAGTACTGTATATATGTATGAGCTTTGTTCTGGTACTGTATATATGTATTGAGCTTGCTCTGGTGCTGTATATATGTACTGAAATTGGTTCTCGTGCTGTATATATGTAATGAGCTTTGTTCTGGTGCTGTATATATTGAATCAGCTTGTGTTGTATATATGTATGAGCTTTGTTCTGGTGCTGTATATATGTACTGAGCTTTGTACTGGTATTGTATGTATGTACTGAGCTTGTTCTGGTGCTGTATATATGTAATGAGCTTGGTTCTGGTGCTGTATTTATGTACTGGGCTTTGTTCTGGTGCTGTATTTATGAACGGAGCTTTATTCTAGTGCTGTATATATGTATTGAACTTTGTTCTGGTGCTGTATTTGTGTACTGAGGTTGGTTCTGGTGCTGTATAAATATGCATGAGCTTGGTTCTGCAGCTGTTTATATGTACTGAGGTTGGTTCTGGTGCTGTATTTATGTACTGAGATTGGTTCTGGAGCTGTATATGTCAGAGCTTGGTTCTTTGGAGCTGTAATTATATGGGATTTATTTATAATAACAAAATTGCAGGGCAGATGGAATTGTTTTCAATTCATTGTATATTTAATGGGATCCTGTCTGGTAGTTTTAACCCCTTGAACCGCCGCCATGCAGTACTACATGATCTGACAATATTTCCAAATGTATGTTTTTTTCAAAATATATAAAATCAACTTTAAAAATGGCGCAAACTATATGCTAATTACACATTAAAGGGTCATGGGGCGGTGCCGCTATCCTGATGCCGCTATCCTGATGAGTCACATAGTCCTGCCTCCAAACCCACATTTCGATGCTTGATTGACATCTCCCTGGCTTTCTCGGATGCGCCATTGCCTTGTACTACATGGGCACGCACCGTGCAGTGAGGTGTACTCTGCCTGGCTTCACCACTGCACGGTGCATGCCAGGGGAGTACAAGGCATCGGTGCAGCCGCATGAGTTTGAAGAGGCTGGTAGTTATGTAGAACAGCCAGGGGATGTCTATCAAAATCTGGGGGACGCCCTTCCAATTTTCGCCTCAGGCAGCAGAAAAGCTAGAATCAGCCCTGAGGCTGCAGGCCACTTTAGGTCTGCAGCCTATAAGGTGTTGGGAAGACTCCCTGCGCAGGCTGGCATGATGATGTCACTGCATCACGCTGGTCTGCGCATGTGTCCCGACTGGAGCCTGTGCAGCGCTCCGTCCGTCGCAAGAACGGGGCAAGGTAAGTACAATATATATTTTTTTTGGGGGGGGGGCTGTGTATCACTATATACGAGGGGGGGAGCAGGGTGGCACTATATACAAGAGGGGAGCAGGGTGGCACTATATACTAGGGGGGCTGTGTGCCACTATATACAAGGGGGGGGGGTGTGGCACTATACAGGGGAGGCTGTGTAGCACTATATACACAAGGAGCTGTGTGGCACCACTAATGGGGGGCTGTGTGGAAGTAAGGGGGGCTGTGTGGCACTGTCTACTAGGGGGGCTGTATGGCACTATTTACAAGGGGAAAGGCTGTGGCGCTATCTACAGGGGGCTGTATATAGCACAATCTACAGAATCTGTGTGTGACACTATCTACTAAGGGGGGGCTGTGTAGCACTATCTACTACGGGGGGCTGTGTGGCACTATATACAAGGGAGGGGGCTGTGTGGCACTATATACAGGGGAAGCTGTATGGCGCTATATCCAGGGGGGCTTTATGGCGATATTTACAGGGGGCTGTATGGCACTATCTTCAAGTGGGAGGTGGGGGGCTCTATCTACAAGTGGGGTGTGACACTGTCTACAGGGGGGGCTGTATAGCACAGTCTACAGCGGGGACTATCTATAAGGGGGGCTGCATGTGGCACCTAGGGCGTGGCCCAAGTCAAAAGTTTGCTATGGGGCTCAGTCTTTCCTAATTACGCCCCTGTATTGCACTACTCAGTCCATGCTGCACGGCAAAAGTAAGCCCTGTCCTTTTCCTGCCATAGAGCAAAACAATTCGCATACAATGGCTGGATCCAGAGCAGCTTGATTCCAGAACTGCCTATCTCCTAATCACATTTCAGGCAAACTGGCTCATCTGAAGAATTGCAATATTTTTTATTCTCTTTTTCTTTAAAAATGCAAGAAATATCCTCTGCTTGGAGCGTAAATACACATTTCACAGATGGCACTGATTCAGTTACTGTGTATGAAATTCATTTTGTACACAGTATGCAAACAGACAGTTCAAAAGAGATCTGAAGGCTCTATTAGTATGCATAACAAGGGTCCGCTGGCAATAACTGTGACCAGCACTGGAGAAAGATAAGCCAAGCACTGAACATGTGGTTGGGGTTGCAGTAAGCTCTGCTGGGCGAATGTTTATCTGTTGGATTGTCCTGTCTATACTGCATAGGAAGTGTCCTGGATATAGAGAATCATCATCATGGAAAGAGCCATACAATTCAGAAAATACTATAGTTTAATATATACTTCATTTTATAATAGCTAAAGGAGCTACAGTTATTCCAACATGTGCACTATAGCCTAACATCTTCTCAGGCTTAATCATTTATTATCTATCTGGTTCTTGCATACCTGGTTGACATAACCAACAAAGGGTATATGGCGTACTGGATCGATGGAACATTAAACAGAATGGGAAAATGTAAATCAGACATGAAACTTGAAAGGTAGAAGGTGCCTGGCTATAGAACCATCTTGTTATTTGGATGTAAAGATTCTGGGATCATTTCATTTTATGTTCTCGTTACATATTTGATTTTATGTTTGGAACATATATTTTTGTTGTTCTAAGATCTGCTACAAAATGCCTCAACGGTTCTTATTATGACCTCAGTAATTTCCGCTCTAAGGCTAAGTTCCCGAGTAGCGTTATTTTGTCCATGCATATTGATTTTAAGAAAATTTTTGCCGCTGATTTGACCATTGGATAATTTACTGCATATGTGGCAAAAATCTGCCATGTGTGGATGTAGCCTAAGCTATACAATTTAGAAGGAATACAGTATAAATGACTTTCTGCTGACTCCACCACAAATCGTTGCTGTATTACTCTACAGTACCAGATAATCGTACAACTACTACATATCTGTTGCATTCATACACTATAAACATGTAATTAAATATATTGTCCTCTTAATCAAAATAGGTCAAAGCCAATCTACCGAGTTAACATTTCCTGTTCTGCCATTGGTATCATACTAATATAGAAAAGGCAGGCCGTGTTGCCAACAACTCACTTCTCTGATTGGCAGCAGCGGTCACATGGTGTAACCACTTCAGCCAATCAGTGTCAGGTTATAACAGACATATATAGTGCTAACTGTAACCGCTGAGGTACGGCTTGTCAGCTCCCTGCAAGGTAGGGTGCTGTGGGTTTAGTGGTGAAAATGCTGCTGACAGGTTCCCATAATAAATGTGTTGTTTTAGTGAGCAGATTTATCAAAACTGTCTAGAAGAAAAACGGTTTGTTGCCCATAAAGCACCAACCACAGCACAGCTTTTATTTTTACCAGAGCAGTTTAATTAACCCCTTCACGCTGCAGCCACTTTTGACCTTCCTGACAGAGCCTTATTTTTAAAATCTGACATGTGTCCCTTTATGCGGTAATAACTTTGGAATGCTTTTACCTATCCTAGTGATTCTGAGATTGTTTTCTCGTGACACATTGTACTTTAAGTTAGTGATAAAATTTGGTTAATACATTTTTTAAATGTAAATGTATCTGCTTGTAAGACAGGCAGTTATACCACAAGAAATAATTACTAGTTAACACTTCCTATATGTCTACTTTAGATTGGCATCGTTTTTTGAACATCCTTTTATTTTTTTAGGACTTTGCAAGGATTAGAACTTTAGCAGAAATTTCTCACATTTGTCAGAAGGCTATTTTTACAGGGACCAGTTGAGTTGTCAAAGTAATTAAAGGGGTTTTCCAGGGACACATAATGTTTGACCTAATATTCTATGTAACTATTTAATAAAGTTCCTAATTTATAGTCTGTATTAAACCTAAAGACTTTCCTTCCTATTCACCCTACCTCTGCCCAGCCAGAAGTTCTGATTTTCATCTGTCTCTTTTTTTCTCTCGAGTTAGACTACACACAGCCCTGTGTCGATACCTCACTAACCTACGTAACAACACAGGGCTGTTCTTTACTAATTATTTCGCCCCCTCTATGTGTCTATTGGCCCTCCCACTAGTTCTCCCTTCCCCTTTAGTTTATCCCACCTGCTTTATCTGAGGTGCGGTCACAGAATGCACCGCACCTCAGATATCTAATGTGATCCCCATCAGCCCTTAATATATGTACCCCATATATTTGTAAATATATATATATACATACACACATCGGTGCTGCTATTGAAGTACAAGCAAAGAATGAACGGAGCGGACATTGAAGAGGCCGTGGACCAATAGGATGCCTCAAAACCTGGGACTTCTGACGTACACCCAGGTTTGAGGCATCATATTGGTCCACGGCCTCTTCAATGTCCGCTCTGTTTATTCTTTGCTTGTACTTCAATAGCAGCACGATTTTCTTTGCGTGCATGCTTTTCCTCAATTTTCACTGAGGAATAGCATACACGCAAAGAAAATGGTGCTGCTATTCAAGTACAAGCAAAGAATGAATGGAGCGGACATTGAGGAGGTTGTGGACCAATAGGATGATTCAAACCCAGGACTTCTGACGTACACCCGAGTTTGAGGCATCCTATTGGTCCACAGTATTCTCAATGCCCGCCTCTTTGATTACGCCTCAATGCCCGCCCAATTTGCCTTGTATTAAAAGAAATCCAAGTGACTCCATTTATGAAGCCACACCCCTTGAAGAATTAATGTAGGGGTGTAGTAAGCATTTTGACCCCACAGGTGTTTCATAGATTTTATTAGAATTAGGCAATGAAATAAAAAATTACTTTTTTCCAATAAGACGTCGTTTTAGCTCTAAATTTTTCATTTTCTCAATAAATAAAGGAGAAAAAGCACCCCAACATTTGTAAAGCAATTTCTCACGAGTACGGCAATACCCCATATGTGGTCATAAACTGCTGTTTGGGCACACAGTAGGGCTCAGAAGGGAAGGAGCGCCATTTGACTTTTGGAGTGCAGATTGTGCTGGATTGTTTTCTGGGTGCTATGTCGCATTTGCAAAGCCCCTGTGGAGCCAAAACAGTGGAAACCCCCCAGAAGTGACCCCATTTTGGAAACTTCACCCCTCAAGGTAGGGGATTAGTAAGCATGTTAACCCTGCAGGTGTTTTGCAGAAATTAGTGTGCACTTGATGTTGCAGAGTGGAAGTGGGAATTTTTCCATAGATATGTGGTGCCCAGCTTGTGCCACCATAACAAGACAGCTCCCTAGTTATTATGCTGTGTTTCCCGGTTTTAGAAACACCCTACATGTGGCCCTCATCTTTTGCCTGGACATTCGACCAGGCTCAAGAGTGAAAGACTACCATGCGAAATTGAGGCCTAATTCGGCGATTTACAGTATTGGTTCACAAGAAAACCCTGAGAAGTGACCCCATTGTGTAAACCACACCCCTCAAGGCATTTATTAAGGGGTGTAGTGAGCATTTTCACCCACAGGTTTTTTCCATAAATGAATGCGCTACGGATGGTTCAAAGTAAAAATGTCAATTTATCCCTAGATATGCCATATGAGTGGCAAATATGTCGTGCCCAGCTTGTGCCACTGTAGACACACACCCCAAATTTTTTTTAAATGGTTCTCCGGGGTATGGCGATGCCATATATATAGAAACAAACAGCTGTTTTGGCACACTGTAGGGCTTAGAAGGGAGGGAGCGCCATTTGGCTTTTGGAGCGTGGATTTTGCATGGTAGTAGTTTTGTTTGAGTATTACTGGTGTTTCCATTTATAATGTGGGGGCATATGTAAACTGGGCAGAGTACATCAGGGGCATAGTCAGGTGGTATAATAATGATGTAAAAAAAACTATTAAATAATCCATAGATGTGTGTTACGCTGTTAAGCAATCCTTTATGCGCAGGCCAGAGTCACACTGATAAATGGTGTCATTTCCTATAGTATATATAGGAATACATATATTCCTATATATTCTTTTAACTTTTTTTTTGCGAGACGAGCCATAGTTTTTAAAGGTCCAACTGTCTGATTTTTTTTCTAATACGTTGCACTACCTATGTTAACACATTTAAAACTTCATGAACAAACTTAAATATATCAACAAGGGACTGACAAAAGTGTAACATATGCATTAATAATTTCAACAGAACTAAAATGCTCCATGCCCTTTATGCCGTCTTCTAGTAAAAGACACAACATATATATATATATATATATACTACCCAAATCATGTGTGTGTCCCTGATTTAGGCTGTAAGCACTAACAATCACAAATGAAGTGGTAGATTTACTGCAGGAAAACAGAATTGCACAATTTCTGGACAACCCGGATTAACTAAAAACCTAGATGGTGTGTATCGCCTCATACGCGACCATGGAAGTAAACCGCAAGAAGTCAATTGTTTCTTAGGTGGCAGAGAAGCCTTTGGGCCCCCTCGGGTTTCAGGTTCTGGGTGTGACTACTACCACTACACTCCCTATAGCTAGTCTCCTGCATTCATCCTTACAATTTTTGTCAGCATAATGGAGATGGAAATCCTTTCTTTTGGGAATTTCTTCTTCTATTCCCCCTTCTGAGATCCAATTCAAGTTTTGGTGACAAAAATGGAATAGAGAATGGTTCCAAGTGTCCAAGATTACCGCCAAAGGACTCCAATTCTTATCTGTATAACCTAAAATACAGCTGACGTGTAACATAATCATTCTGTGGTTTATATGGTATTTTCATTTCCACAAATTTGTTGCATTTAACCTATTTTGTAATACTAAGAATTTAGCCTTTCCTTGAAATAACTGTTAATCACAGTAATGTAGTTAATAGATTAAAGAGGTTTAATAAAATCAATGTACTTTTATTCTGATTCTAGGATTTCATGCAGTGAGACAAAACTTTGATTTTTCATGTTTCTAGTTAAGAGATGTTTGCAAAAAAAAAAACCCAGAAAAACACAAAAATCCCTCCCAGTAGACCGGGAGAAAAAGCAATATAAGTCAGCAGGGGTCAGTCTCTGGCAGAGCTAGTGGGAGAAGTGTAACTCCTGCTGACCTCCTTCCCAGCTCATGGACCAATTAGCTGCAATTCTGCCTATTAGTTGTGGAAAATGCAGAACAATTATGGAGAAAACACAACAGCTTGCACGCAGAATACACAGCAGAGACTGAGCTGCCAATCATTCCGATAACCCCCCCCCCCCATGTTCCAAACACACAGCAGAGCAATGTTACAATCCCAGATGTCCTGTTTTTTCTTTGTCAATGCTGTTCAAATGAATTGCAAAAAAAAAAAAATTTTTTTTTTCAATTGATACAAATAGTTACAAAAAAAACTTACATCTCAGGACATGCTTGGTTTACCTTCCATTATTCCATAATGTCTATTATTATTTGTTACATGTTTTCAGAAATGACATGTAGACTACTACAACGTTAACATTTTCATTTTAACAAATCTGTAGACAAAGGCTATAAATATAACCTAGAAAGAAATCAACAATTCTATCAATGTACTTAAAAGTCTCTATGGACATATTTCCCAACCAGCTCATTTTATACAATAAGATGAGCAAACGTCTTCTAATTTATCTGTCACACCGCTATATGTGAAGAAAAAAATATTAGCTGTCAAGGGCATATGTACCAAAGAGGAAGATCATACAGCTGCTATGGGGCCCATGGAGAGAGGGGGCCCAGCCCTGGTTATCACATACATTTTGCTATTGGGTGGCAAAAGCCATACAGGACAATTGCATTATTGGCAAACAAGTCGGTGGGAAATGGCCTAAGTTTCAATAAAAGAGAGTGGCGAGGGAAACATACACCAGACCCTTCGGTCCGGTTTGACAAAACCCCTTACCATGTATGCCGCTGTTAGCTGCCCTCAAATTTCCATCCCATTTGGTTATATTTTATTTTTCTAGTAGATATCAGTACCTATAGCACAAAGCTGTTCTTTAGCATTTATCTGCTAAAAGACTGGAAATTCTATTCTAGTAATGACACATGGGGCCATACATCTCAATGGTCCAAATAATCATTGGAGATTTAGCTTCATACACATTAAATTTCTGCATTTTGTGTATATATGTTTAAACCCCTTAACAACCGCCGACTGTCTTTTGATGGCATGCGATGCAGGTTCAGAATCTACAGTGATGTCTTTTGGCATCGCTGTAGAAAAGGCTTATGGGCGCTACTAACAGCTCCTGTACTTAGACCAGCCTAGTGAATAAAAATGGGATCAGAGGAAAAGCCGACCGCAGCTATTTAACCCTTTGATCGGCGCGGTCCATGACTCCCCTTTTCAATTGTGTCACTGGAAACCCTCTGCAGTGGAATTAAAAAGGACCCCAGGGCTGTCAGTTTTAGAAGCCTGCTGTTAGGGAACACTTTGTATTGCCCTAACAGAAGCCTCTGTCTTAGTGACAAAGTGTTATATATTAGCATACAAGAGTATGCTAATAGATTATAAGTAAAAAATAAAGTTGCTAAAAAAATTATTCCTTCATGGGATTACAAAAAAATGTAACAAAAAAAATAATAATAAAAAAAATGTCCAAAAAAGATATTATTTTGCAGACAATATATTTATTTGCCCATACATTACATAAAAACAACAAAAAAAAAACTACACATATAAGGTATCTACACGACTGTAATAACCTGAAGAATTAATCTAAGGCTGGGTTCACACGACCACATTAACGTCCGTAATGGACGGACGTATTTCGGCCGGAAGTCCCGGACCGAACTCCGTGCAGGGAGCCGGGCTCCTAGTATCATAGTTATGTATGATGCTAAGAGTCCCTGCCTCTCCGTGGAACTACTGTCCCGTACTGAAAACATGATTACAGTACGGGACAGTTGTCCTGCAGCGAGGCAGGGACTCCTAGCGTCATACATAACTATGATGCTAGGAGCCCGGCTCCCTGCACTGTGTTCGGTCCAGGACTTGCGGCCAAAATACGTCCGTCCATTACGGACGTTAATGTGGTCGTGTGAACCCAGCCTAACAGCGTGAAATGTGAACAGGGCAAAAAATTAAACAAAACAAGAAAACTGAAATTTGTTTTTTTTCTTTATTCACGCTGCAAAAATAAATAACATAACCTACACAGTAAATTTTTTGTATCACCAAACTGCCCAGGAAAAAAATTAAAATTTCTCCCACATAAACAAGGCCTCACATAGCCACGTCAATGAAAAAATAAAGACGTTATGGATGCTGAAAAGCACAGAGGCAAAAACGAAAAAATGTAGCTGATCATTCAGGCCTTTTCAAGCCTGGTCATTAATGGGTTAAGGGGCATAAAAGAATGCGCCAAAATGTTTCCTTGCTTACTTACCCACACATTTTTTTTAGAATGGCGCACATGTACAGAGTCATTCATCTACACCAGTGACTGTTTTACAAACCGCATGCGCACATTTATCACATACATCAGGTGAATCCGTACTAATGAATAGTAAAAACAACGTGCACCCATATTGATACACGATTGTAAATTATTTATGTACATAAAAAGAAACAGAGCAAAGTAAAACCCATGTGTGCTCGCAGATCTGCTTAGAGAAAGAGGATATTTTACCACTGAAGTTGCTTGAGCTCCGGGCAGAAAAGGAATCAATAGATTTTAAAGGATCTTACAAAGTATTTGTATTTTGATGATTAATTTAATTTTTAAAAAAAAATAAATGCTAAAGTCTTAACATTGCAGTGAAGGCGGCACAAGAGTTAAGTTGGTATTACTTGCACTCTGTCTCCAGTACTTTGCCGATATCTGGTTACCATGGTAATGAAGCCACTTTGCCCGCTCAGAATAGTTAATCATGATTAGTGCAAATCTGGGGTCTCTGGCCCTTGTTGGCTTCAAACTGTTCAGTACAGAATCATTTCTGAAAGCAAGTAATCACTGAAGAGCTTAAGGTGATGTAATTACTCCGAAATTGGGAATGGGTCTTCCTACCATTGACTAGAGATGGGAAACAAACATCTTGTAAATGCTCCGCCCTACCAAGGGAGACAATTATCACCTCTCTCCCAGGAAATCTAACAAGAAAAGTTTCTGGAACAGGAGATAGTCTACCTCCTAACATAACACAGGGAAAACTTTGCAGATTGCATTAAGTTTCCTGTTATTGGATCGGTGTCCAATTTAACCATATGAGTGGGAGCTCCATTTTTAGCACAACCACCTATGAGGAGGGTACAAGAATAGCTGCACACATAGCTGTCACATCTAACCAAATTCACAAGCTGATATTACGTTTTCTTCCGTTACTACTTGAAGTAATATTAGGGTTCCTTGGACCCACCGGGGGAAATGATTTTGATGGCCCACCCTCCATTCATATAGAACATATGCACGGCCACTTTCAATTGCATCGTAAACTTTTTTGTTATCATTGTACACGCAGCACGTATCATCGAATGATAGAATGCAAAGTCTGCTCCAAATGGGGTTGTCTTCTGCTGGACTGTTATAATTATATCAAAGCCTGGGTCCACCAGAGGATCATGTGGTCCAGTTCAACCGTGGTTACTAGTTTCTGTTGTCGTTTTTTAAGTCACACTCAGATATACAGGACCAAATGGAAAATAGACCTTCATTATAAATGTTTCCATTTACATGGCACTCTGGTATTGAGGCAGTTAAAAGAGAACATTCATAATGCTTGAATGCAATAAACTAGATCAATGCAACCATGCAGAATGCAGAAGGGCTTGAATCGGGTCTATCCGTAATGCAGAGCGTTCAATGTGTCTTATTACAGTCCCCTTTGAAAATCACAGCAATAATATAGGATTTACTCTGGGGTAACCTGAATAGCAGCCTCATTTGTAATAACCCACATGCACTGAACTCTAATGAACGTCGTACGTTGGGAATTCAGGGCTGCTCCACGGCTGGGGGGAAGGGAGGAGGAAAATCTCTATCAAACGGCATAGTCAGGCAGAAATCCACTTTATGCCCAAGCTCCCCAGATCCTCAGATGTTCTGCAGTCAGCACAAAACCTGGAGTTCCCTTTGAGTCAGTACAGTAATAATGGATGCAAGTAACACTCATGTGCTGTAAAAACTCCAGTCTCACAAGACACCCACTACACATACACTTCTATCCTAAAATATGATCCATAGACCGTCGATCCATCTGGGAATTGCATGTACGACCGCCAGTAATACAGACCTAGCATTGGGTTTTATTGAGTCTTTTCTTCCTCACAAATATTTTACTCAACCGGAGATCCGTCTCTAAATCCATTCTGAATAAGGAGTGCGATTGACCATTGTAATGTTGTTTTTTAGTCAAAGAGGTAAGGCACAATGATGACAGAAAGTCATGTCGCTGACATTTCTATTAAATCCCCCTCAACCACAAATGCATGATATATTTATGGCAGGAGCGATGAGTAGCTGCCTGACACCTTTGCCACTGCTTATCTCTGGGGGAAAAAACAGCTGATCATCCAAAAAGAATCCAACATTGTCAATCCTCTTTTTCGTGAAAATAAGCAGCCATTGACAACAGATCCCCAAATACAGAAGGACTTGCAGACAAAAGGTTAATGTCTATGGGCAGCTGTAGCAGACCTTGAAGGAGATGTGTTCAAAAATCAGCAGACAGAACAGTCAATTATTAATTCACCGCATCTTCATTCATAAAGGTCTAGAGCAGCGTACATCTGAAGCGCACTCAAGGGAAAAGATGGCACAACTGCATCAGAAAACAGAGTTTAACATGTGTGCCATATTGATTTTTAACACATTGTGCTATTCTCCCCCAAATACAGACAACTTCAAGGGGTGGGGGGCACAGTATCACAACATAAATAATATGGCAGATATTTGCACTCAAAATTATATGCAAATATTGTGGATATATGCAGGGGCGTAGCTAAAGGCTCATGGGCCCCGATGCAAGAATTCTCACTGGCCCCCCCCCCCGCAAACTTCTCATGGTCGACGGTCCGCCGCTTTCAGCTGCATCGCTGGGTCTCCTAAGTGACCCAACAATGCAGCACTAGCAGCCGGGGCATCACTAAGGCTGGGTTCACACACCCTATTTACGGACGTAATTCGGGCGTTTTAGCATTGAATTACATCTGAAAATGCGGTTTAAAAGCGTTGGCAAACATCTGCCCATTCGTTTGAATGGGTTTTACGATGTTCTGTGCCGACGGTCATTTTTTTTACGCGCCGCTGTCAAAAGGCGGCGCATAAAAAAGACGCCAGCGTCAAAGAAGTGCCTGTCACTTCTTCAGACGTAATTGGAGCCGTTTTCCATGGACTCCATAGAAAAACAGCTCCAATTACGTCCGTAATGGACGCAGCGAAAGACGCCTGCACATGCCTTTACGGCTGAAATTACGGTGCTGTTTTCTCCTGAAAACAGCACCGTAATTTCAGCCGTAACAGACGCTGCCGTGTGAACATACCCTAAGGGCTTAAAATGTCAGGGAAAATAGCCCCAATACATATGTGTCCGCCCAAAAAAAAGTGTGTATATGAGACAGCATAGCATATCTATAGCACTGCGACCCTATAAACTATGGATAGGATTAGATACAGTGGCTCAGCAGACAGTATCACACATGATAGGATTAGATACAGTGGCTCAGAAGGCAGTATCACACATGATAGGATTAGATACAGTGGCCCAGCAGACAGTATCACACGTGATAGGATTAGATAGTGGCTCAGCAGACAGTATCACACATGATAGGATTAGATACAGTGGCTCAGCAGACGGTACCACACATGATAGGATTAGATACAGTGGCTCAGTAGGCAGTATCACACATGATAGGATTAGATACAGTGGCTCAGCAGACAGTATCACACATCATCGGATTAGATACAGTGGCTCAGCAGACAGTATCACACATGATCAGATTAGATATAGGGCCCAGCAGACAGTATCACACAAGATACGATTAGATACAGGGCCCAGCAGACAGTATCACACATGATTGGATTAGATACACAGCTCAGCAGACAGTATCACACATGATAGGATTAGATACAGGGCTCAGCTCGCTGACATTGCGACTCCAGCGCTGAACCCAGGATAGGTAAGAATAATAATTTTGCTTCTTTATGTGTTACTGATTATTTTTGTGTGTTTGTGTTTTTTTTACAGGTTCGGTTGTTGGACTTCGGATTCGAGGACTTCAATGACAGCGTTTTTTTATTCTCAATAAAATGGTTAATGAGGGTTGTTTTTTTATTTCAATAAAATATTTTTTCTATGTGCTTGTATCTTTTTAAACTTTATTATCACCGCCTTAGTAATGGCCGCTGGCTGATTGACAACCTCCATTACTAAGGCGAGGCTTAATGTTAGCCGGTGCAGAGGCTACACTAACCCCCATTATTACCCCGGTACCCACCGTCACCAGGGATACTGGGAAGAGCCGGGTACGAACCAGTACCCGACCATCTGTAGTGACGGGCAGGCACCGGGGTGGCCGCAGGCTGGTAGTATTAGGCTGGGGAAGGCCAAAAACAGTGGCCCCTACCACCCTGGTAATGCTGCCTGCTGCTGTGTTGTATCTGGCTGGTTATGAAAATTGGGGGGGACCCCACATCGTTCTTTCCAATTATTTTTATTTTTTTTTACTGACGTGGGGTCCCCCCCATTTTTCATAACCAGCCAGATACAATAAAGCAGCAGCAGCCTAGCATTACCAGGGTGGGAAGGGCCACTGTTTTTGGCCTTTCCCCTCCTGATAATACCAGCCTGCGGCCACCCTAGTGGCCGACCATCACTACAGATGGTCAGGTACTGGATCGTACCCGGCTCTTCCCAGCACCCCTGGTGGCGGTGGGTACCGGGGTAATAAAGGGGGTTAGTGTTAGCCTCTGCATCGGCTAACACTAAGCCCCGCCTTAGCAATGGATACTGTCAATCAGTATAGTAACTTTTTATTGATGTGGTGCGGGGGGCCGTGGGCCCCCCTGGCTTCGGGGGCCCGGTCGCAATTGCGACCACTGCGACCCCTATAGCTACACCAGTGGATATATGCAAATGCACGGTCGTGTGAATGAGGCCTTAGCTAAATGTTATTTGGTTAAAGGTAATGTGTCGCTAGAAATTTATTTATTTTTTTAGTTAAACAGTTAATATATAAATGATTACACATTGTTCTAATTTTT
This sequence comes from Rhinoderma darwinii, assembly GCF_050947455.1. Taxonomy (NCBI): domain Eukaryota; kingdom Metazoa; phylum Chordata; class Amphibia; order Anura; family Rhinodermatidae; genus Rhinoderma; species Rhinoderma darwinii. The sequence continues at coordinate 70,217,791 of NC_134694.1, read as the reverse complement.
TTTATTTTTCACAAGTCAGGAAATATTATAAATTAGATTCTAATTTATAACATTTCCATGTGCTGGTCACTAGAGGGAGCAATTCCCAAAATTGCAGCATTGGCATGTGGTAAAGCAACCTCATTGCTTTATGCTGCAAAATTGGAGAAGACACACTCGCTCTAGTGTCCTCAAACAATCCCCCCTCCTTTATCCTGGCTAGTGCCAAGAGAAAGGAGGGGGTTGAATGTTCAAACCTCCTACACTGTGTGCCGCCATTTTTTGAGCGAATGCACAGTGTAGGTGTAACGGCAGGGGGTAGGGAGACGGACAAGTGAGCCCTAATCTACCCCCCACTCTGTCCCTGCCTACTTGCAACGACCCGCCCTAGGCGACGGGGTACAACTGGGTGGCGGTCCCTGCGCTCAGTAAGTGCACGACAAACACGACAAACATACAAGGAACACAAGCAAGGAAAAGGGGCCGTTGCCCACGGCAACACCGTGAGCAACCAGAGTGGTGAACGAGCCGAGTCAAGCCAGGAGTGTGCGAGGTACAAAACGAAAAGCAGACGAGTAGTCGGTAAGCCAGGGTCGGTATGGAGCAGGATCAAAAATAGCAGGAGCTGTAGCTGGGCCAGGAACCACAAGGAAGGAAACAAAAGCAATAACAAGCACCGAGGGACAGGAAGTGCAGGCTTAAATAGACCGAGGGCGGGAGCTAGCTGAGTCTGGCCAGGTTACGATAGGCTCTCCCACTCCTAAGCCTGCCAGCCTGAATGGTGGAAGCAGGAGTCAGTCTCAGGGATGTATTCTCAGGTGCTGACTGATTAGTTCTGGGAGTTAACCCCGCAGTGCCTGGCAGATCCTTTACAGTACCCCCCCTTTTATGAGGGGCCACCGGACCCTTTCTAAGTGGACCTGGCTTACTGGGGAAACGCAGGTGGAACCTCCTGACCAATACCCCAGCGTGAACATCCCGGGCGGGTACCCAAGTCCTCTCCTCGGGCCCGTATCCTCTCCAATGGACCAGGTACTGGAGGGAGCCTTGGACCATCTTGCTGTCCACAATCCTGGCCACCTCGAATTCCACCCCCTCCGGGGTGAGGATGGGAACAGGAGGTCTCCTCGAGGGAGCCAAGGACGGGGAGCAGCGTTTGAGGAGGGAGGCATGAAACACGTCGTGTATCCGAAAAGACGGGGGTAACTCCAGCCGGAAGGAGACAGGATTGAGGACCTCAATGACCTTATACGGCCCAATAAACCGGGGAGCAAACTTCTTGGACGGAACCTTGAGACGCAAGTTCCTAGACGACAACCACACCAGATCCCCGACCATAAACAGGGGGTTAGCAGAACGTTTTTTATCAGCCTGAGTTTTTTGTACGCTCTGGGACACCTCTAGGTTTTTCTGAACCTGGGCCCAGACTGTGCACAGTTCCCGATGAACGACCTCTACCTCAGGATTGTTGGAACTACCAGGTGAAACGGAGGAGAACCGTGGATTAAACCCAAAATTACAAAAAAAGGAGAGACCCCAGACGAGTTACTGACCCGGTTATTAAGGGAAAATTCGGCGAGGGGAATGAAAGAGACCCAATCAAATTGACAGTCAGAGACAAAACACCTTAAGTATTGTTCTAGAGACTGATTAGTCCTCTCCGTTTGGCCATTGGTTTCAGGATGGAAGGCAGAGGAGAAGGACAGATCAATCCCCAACTTCATACAGAAGGCTCTCCAAAACAATGAAACAAATTGTACCCCTCTGTCCGAAACAATATTGACAGGGACCCCATGGAGACGCAGGATGTGTTTGACAAACAAGGTAGCTAACGTTTTGGCGTTGGGTAGTTTCTTGAGGGGCACAAAGTGGCACATCTTACTGAAGCGGTCCACCACCACCCACACCACCGACTTGCCTTGGGATGGAGGCAAATCGGTGATAAAATCCATGGAGATATGTGTCCAAGGTCTCTGGGGAATGGGCAACGAACGCAGTAAGCCCGCTGGTCGGGACCTGGGAGTCTTGGACCTAGCACAAACCTCACAAGCGGCGATGTAGGCCTTAACGTCTTTAGGCAACCCAGGCCACCAATAATTTCTGGTAATGAGGTGTTTGGTACCCAGGATGCCTGGATGGCCAGATAGTGCGGAGTCATGATTTTCCCTAAGTACCCTTAGCCGGAATTGCAGGGGAACAAACAGCTTGTTCTCAGGAAGGTTCCCGGGAGCTGCACCTTGATCAGCAGCAATTTCAGAGACTAAATCAGAATCGATCGAGGAAATGATTATACCTGGAGGCAAAATACAAGCAGGATCTTCCTCCGAAGGAGGGCTGGCCATGAAGCTACGCGACAGTGCATCAGCCTTAATATTTTTAGACCCAGCCCTATAGGTAACCAAAAAATTGAATCTGGTAAAAAATAACGCCCATCGAGCTTGTCTCGGGTTTAGCCTCCGGGCAGATTCTAGGAACACCAGATTCTTGTGGTCGGTAAGGACCGTTACCTGGTGCCTAGCCCCCTCCAGGAAGTGGTGCCACTCTTCAAATGCCCATTTAATGGCTAAGAGTTCGCGGTTGCCAATATCATAGTTACTTTCAGTTGGCGAAAACTTCCTGGAGAAGTAGGCACAGGGGCGGAGATGGGTGAGGGACCTGGTACCCTGGGACAACACAGCCCCCACTCCCACCTCAGATGCGTCAACTTCCACGATAAATGGCTCCATTTGGTTGGGCTGAACCAGCACCGGGGCCGAGACAAAGCACTTCTTAAGGACCTCAAAAGCCTGGACAGCCTCAGGAGGCCAGTGGAGGAGATCAGCACCTTTGCGAGTGAGGTCCGTAAGGGGCTTAGCGATGACCGAGAAGTTAGCAATAAATCTCCTGTAATAATTAGCAAACCCCAAAAAACACTGTAACGCCTTCAGGGAGGCAGGTTGGACCCATTCCGCCACAGCCTGAACCTTGGCGGGGTCCATGCGGAATTCATGAGGAGTGAGGATTTGACCCAAAAATGGAATCTCCTGTACCCCAAACACACATTTTTCGGTTTTGGCAAACAGTTTATTTTCCCGAAGGACCTGGAGCACCTTCCTGACATGCTCCACGTGGGAGGACCAGTCCTTGGAAAACACCAGTATGTCATCAAGGTACACTACCAGAAAAATCCCCAGGTAATTTCTCAAAATCTCATTTATGAAATTCTGGAAGACCGCAGGGGCATTACACAACCCAAAGGGCATGACGAGGTATTCGAAATGGCCTTCGGGCGTGTTAAACGCAGTCTTCCACTCATCCCCCTCTTTGATGCGAATAAGGTTATACGCCCCCCGTAGATCCAATTTAGAAAACCATTGGGCCCCCTGAACCTGATTAAAGAGATCAGGAATCAAAGGAAGGGGATACTGGTTCCTTACCGTGACCTTATTCAGGCTACGGTAGTCAATGCATGGCCTAAGACCACCATCCTTCTTCCCCACGAAGAAGAAGCCAGCACCTACCGGAGAAGAAGAGGGACGAATGTGACCCTTGGCCAGGGATTCCTGGATATACACTCTCATAGCTTCACGTTCGGGACAAGAAAGATTAAATATCCTACCCTTAGGAAGCTTAGCTCCTGGTACCAATTCGATAGCGCAATCATATTCTCTATGAGGAGGTAACACTTCGGAGGCCTCCTTAGAGAAAACATCAGCGAAGTCCTGAACAAACTCGGGTAGCATATTCGCCTCCTTAGGGGGAGAAATAGAATTAACAGAAAAACATGACGTACAACATTCATTACCCCATTTGGTTAGCTCCCCAGTATTCCAGTCAAACGTAGGATTATGCAACTGCAACCAGGGAAGACCTAGCACCAAATCGTACGATAATCCCTGCATCAACAGTACAGAGCATTGCTCCAAATGCATGGAGCCAACAAGGAGTTCAAAAACAGGGGTATGCTGTGTAAAATAACCATTAGCAAGAGGAGTGGCGTCGATACCCACTACCGGGACAGGTTTAGGCAAATCAATAAGAGGCATAGCAAGGGACATAGCAAATTCCACAGACATGATATTAGTAGAGGACCCTGAATCCACGAAAGCACTGCCGGTAGCAGACCTACCACCAAAAGAGACCTGAAAGGGAAGCAAGATCTTAGTACGTTTCATATTTACGGGAAATACCCGTGCGCCCAAGTGACCTCCCCGATGATCACTTAGACGCGGAAGTTCTCTGGCTGCAACCTTACGCTTAGGACAGTTGTTCACTTGATGCTTGTCGTCCCCACAGTAGAAGCAGAGACCATTCTTCCTGCGGAATTCTCTACGTTGTTGGGGGGACACGGAGGCCCCGAGTTGCATAGGTATCTCTGAATCTTTCGGGGAGGAACGAAGCAACGGAGCTTCGGGAGGCATCATGGGGGAGTCGGAGGAGAAAACACATAAACGTTCACGTTGTCGTTCCCTGAGACGTCGGTCAAGTCGTATCGCTAAAGCCATAACCTGGTCTAGGGAGTCAGAAGAGGGATAGCTAACTAGCAGGTCTTTCAGGGCATTCGACAGACCCAACCTAAACTGGCACCTTAAGGCAGGGTCATTCCACCGAGAAGCTACGCACCACTTCCGAAAGTCAGAGCAATACTCCTCAACAGGTCTCTTACCCTGACTTAAGGTCACCAGCTGACTCTCGGCAAAGGCAGTCCTGTCAGTCTCGTCATAAATAAGTCCGAGAGCAGAAAAGAAACAATCAACGGAGGAAAGTTCAGGGGCGTCAGGAGCCAAGGAGAAGGCCCACTCTTGGGGCCCTTCCTGGAGCCGGGACATAATTATACCCACCCGATGGCTCTCAGAACCTGAGGAATGAGGCTTTAAACGAAAGTAAAGCCTACAACTCTCCCGAAAGGAGAGAAAAGTCCTCCGGTCCCCTGAGAACCGGTCGGGCAACTTGAGGTGGGGTTCAAGAGGTGCGGGGAACTACCAGGGTAGCATCAGGCTGGTTGACCCTCTGAGCCAGGGCCTGGACCTGTAGGGAGAGACCCTGCATTTGCTGAGCCAGGGTCTCACGGGGATCCATAGTGGTGTCAGGGACCAGGGGTAGACTAGGTATGGGCTTGTTATTATGTAACGGCAGGGGGTAGGGAGACGGACAAGTGAGCCCTAATCTACCCGCCACTCTGTCCCTGCCTACTTGCAACGACCCGCCCTAGGCGACGGGGTACAACTGGGCGGCGGTCCCTGCGCTCAGTAAGTGCACGACAAACACGACAAACATACAAGGAACACAAGCAAGGAAAAGGGGCCGTTGCCCACGGCAACACCGTGAGCAACCAGAGTGGTGAACGAGCCGAGTCAAGCCAGGAGTGTGCGAGGTACAAAACGAAAAGCAGAAGAGTAGTCGGTAAGCCAGGGTCGGTATGGAGCAGGATCAAAAATAGCAGGAGCTGTAGCTGGGCCAGGAACCACAAGGAAGGAAACAAAAGCAATAACAAGCACCGAGGGACAGGAAGTGCAGGCTTAAATAGACCGAGGGCGGGAGCTAGCTGAGTCTGGCCAGGTTACGATAGGCTCTCCCACTCCTAAGCCTGCCAGCCTGAATGGTGGAAGCAGGAGTCAGTCTCAGGGATGTATTCTCAGGTGCTGACTGATTAGTTCTGGGAGTTAACCCCGCAGTGCCTGGCAGATCCTTTACAGTAGGAGGATTAGATACAGTGGTAATCACACAGTATAACACGAATATACACACACATCACATACACAAACATAACTTACCTGCTCCTGCCGCCGCCGTCGCTGTCGCCACCTCCGCTCCTAGTCCTTGCTTCTGAACATATGGACGGAAGCCGCGACCGGAAGTAGTCGTCTTACTGTCCGGCCTCGGCTTCCGGTCCACATGAAAATGGCGCCGGATGTCGCTATGCCGAAAACATTCCTTTTGGTCTGTGTGGGAGCGGAGCATGCGCCGTTCCCACACAGACGGCGTAGCTATAGTGAATGGAACGGCTCCCGTTCGCATTCCCTATGGGGAAGTATGTGCCGTATTCCATCTCTATATGTGTCGTTAATCAACACATACAGAGATGAAATAAAAAATGGCAGCCCCCATAGACAAGTAAAAGAAAGAAAAAAGAAAAAAGTACAACACAAAAACACAAATAAATAAAATTTATTTTAATGACATACTAAAAGCAATAACATATAAAAATAAATACATTTCGCGACACCTTCCCTTTAAGTAGACATGTGCATATACTAGTATATATAGTGTACATTTTTTTCCTGTGTGTGCACTAAAAAAAACTTAAAGGGTTTAATGACATGCTTGAAAATTAGCCTGAAGCCTTAACAATAACACTTGTCCCTGTAGCAATTCTCCTGGAAAAAGTAATTTTGTGTCTGCTCCAGGATTCCATTATACAGTATTAGTCAATGGTGCAATTATCTGATTAATGTCGACATTATCTACACTCCTGACAGATCCTCTAATATATAAATAATATTTGAAGCTACTTCGCCTTAGATTTCCTCTTTAATGACACAATAACAGTGTATTTGTAAGACGTTAATGTTGTGCAATTGAAAGCACAATAAGTGATGTGCAGGTTGGGAGAAAACAATGAATGTGAGGATGAGAAAAGGGGGTGTTAAGGAGGGTCGCACTTGTTTTTTTTTTGCACAAAAATAGCCTCTTACACAAGAGACTGCAGAGCTGTGATCAAATCATTGTAACTACTATACATATGCACAGAAATCAGAAGTCAGTGGGGTGGAAGGTACAGTATATATATTTGCGAGATATGAAAAATTCTATGAACTGTTAAAGGGGTTTTCCAAGATCCCCAAAAAAAGAAATCATAGCAAATACAGGTTTTCATACTGTACCCAACATCAACGGTTAATTACCGATACCGGCATTTGTTTTCATTGCTGGCCTGCAATTTCTGGGCGTGTTTGTTTACTCAGCTTCATGCTGAGCCTACAGTTCCCATGATGCTTAGCACGCTGTATGCGCGTGTAGAAGGCTCTTCTCTCTGTTCCCCAAGCCAGTTCTCAAAAAGAATAAAGCTGGTGATGGTAGGTTACTTGTGACATGCCGTATTCTTAGCTAGGACTATCAGTTCCTAGCCCATGTTATTGGTATACAGGATGTCACTAGAAACGGAAGAAAAGGTGACATCACAGATCACGTGACGTGCAACCGAATCGCAGAACGGGGCCCTTTTGAAAATGTAAGTATATTAAAAAGTAAATGTTAGGATAAGTGAGAGCACAGAAAAATTATTCGGAAAACCTTTTTAAATCTGTGAAGGTGATAGTTCCGCTTTCCCACAAACAGATACTTTTAGTTTTTAAAGACATTACAATGTATTTACAAGCTCTCCTGATGCACATGGCAAGGATTTCAGAATTCACCACCACCACCACCCTTGGTCTCTAAAGTTCGGCCGCCCACATCACATACCCATCGTTCAGTCCTGTTTATATATAATTACTTGAGGAAAATACTATTTAAATGTTCACAATAATAAGAAAATAAACAGATTTAATAAAAAATTTTAGCGACTTAATAGATGTTCAGGACACTCATCATAAGTGAGAGAGAAGAGTGGTTACAAATAAAAACCTCTCTTGCTCTGAAGGGCCTGGTGCATCCACGACTTACATGGACATTTCATTGATTTCAATCGGCACTGTGTAATGCTTGATTTCCCCTGTGGTGGCGCTGCATGGGAATTTAACACTTGTGCCGGGTTACCCTACTGATTACAATTTAGCAATGGTGGTCCCAACAGTAGGACATCCTATGATCAAATTATCATCAGGTAAACTTTGTAACAAATAAGGGATTGTCTAAAGCAAACAACCCCTGTAAAGGATATTTATCTGGATTTTCATATCTGATTAACCCTTTCCTGCAAACTCCTCTGTTTAACACAGAATCTCTGCTGCCACTGGAAAGGGACATTCTATCTCAGACCAATAAAAAGGAAATCCATTTTGCAGTAAAGCTTATCTGAGAGGGAATTGATTTGTCTCAGCCTGGAGATTATTGATTTCCTGCTCACTGTTTTCAGAGTAAAGTCAAGAAATAACAGAAATATGTGCATCTAAAGCAGTGGTGGGGACAAATTGACATTTTTTTAAGAGGGACACACCATGCATCTGCAGCAACGCAGCGAGACATAAAATCCCTGCAGGGATAAACATCCACCTTCAACTGTATTCAGGAGCACATCACCCGAGATGTGAAGACCAGCACGATCAAGATAATGAAAGATGATTGTATAGTCCTACGAAAAGCCGCTGAATGAGTACATGTACCTGGAGCCACAATCTGTGTATATGTACTGTGTATATGTCCAGGCCTTTTCACATGAAAAATACTTTAAATGCAGGCTGTTGAATATTGACTGAATGGGAAATACATTTCTTACCCAAGTGGTGGGACAAGACAATGATGCTAAAAACTGCTCGTTCCTCTAGGCATGAGCGTATGGTCAAAGCCAAGCCATATATCTTCTATACCAAGTATTTTATGTTCTGAAATCCACGAACACAGAATAATTGTGAATTCCTAGTGCTAGTGGTGTTCATACAGTCCAAATACAACAAAATATATTACATCAGAAACAAGTCTCAGGACCCCAGCTCTAGTAACTCCTCCATCAGATAACTGTCACGTAGCATGACCAAGGCCACAGGTTAGCTTTCTGGATGTCTGATGTGTATTGTACCCTGGGAAACTACAGGGAACATCTCTGAATCACCCAGTACTGGTAAAGGACCTCGCCAGGATATCTCCTCCAGCACCACTCTTTTCTTCTCATTTGTTATCGTAAGTAAAGTAGAGTATGTTATTTACATTGCAACTTGTGCATAGGAATATAGCCCTACTGGTCATGTTATTCTAGATGTCAGTGTATGGTACAATTCACATTGGGTTTTTGTATACGGTTGGCAGAATAATTCTGGAAGAAATAAGTTATACGGGCATATATTGTATAATATACATACACTTCTATGGGGCAGACGTATGCTAAAAAAATGTCCTTATGGCATATGTCAGGCAGGTTTCAGTCTGGATACCTTTTTGTGACTGTATTGAGAAGCATGGGCTGTATAAAGTGATAAAACAATAGGGCACCACCGAAAAAAAACGTATTTCTTAAAGTATACAATTTTTTTTAATAGAAGTCAACGGCATGAGGTATTCAAACACAAGTTTATACACTACCGTTCAACAGTTTAGGTCACTTAGAAATTTCCTTATTTTTGAAAGAAAAGCACAGTTTTTTTCAATGAAGATAACATTAAATTAATCAGAAATACACGCTATACATTGTTAATGTGCTAAATGACTATTCTAGCTGCAAACGTCTGGTTTTTAATGCAATAACTACATAGGTGTATAGAGGCCCATTTCCAGCAACCATCACTACAGTGTTCTAATGGTACATTGTGTTTGCTAACTGTTAGAAGGCTAATAGATGATTATAAAACACTTGAAAACCCTTGTGCAATTATGTTAGCACCGCTGTAAACAGTTTTGCTGTTTAGAGGAGCTATAAAAATGACCTTCCTTTGAGCTAGTTGAGAATCTGGAGCATTACATTTGTGGGTTCGATTAAACTCTCAAAATGGCTAGAAAAAGAGAGCTTTCATGTAAAACTCGACAGTCTATTCTTGTTCTTAGAAATGAAGGCTATTCCATGCGAGAAATTGCCAAGAAACTGAAGATTTCCTACAACGGTGTGTACTACTCCCTTCAGAAGACAGCACACAGAGGCTCTAACCAGAGTAGAAAGAGAAGTGGGAGGCCCCGCTGCACAACTGAGCAACAAGACAAGTACATTAGAGTCTCTAGTTTGAGAAATAGACGCCTCACAGGTCCTCAACTGGCAGCTTCATTAAATAGCACCCGCAAAACGCCAGTGTCAACGTCTACAGTGAAGAGGCGACTCCGGGATGCTGGCCTTCAGGGCAGAGTGGCAAAGAAAAAGCCATATCTGAGACTGGCTAATAAAAGGAAAAGATCAATATGGGCAAAAGAACACAGACATTGGACAGGGGAAGATTGGAAAAAAGTGTTATGGACAGACGAATCGAAGTTTGAGGTGTTTGCATCACACAGAAGAACATTTGTGAGACGCAGAACAACTGAAAAGATGCTGGAAGAGTGCCTGACGCCATCTGTCAAGCATGGTGGAGGTAATGTGATGGTCTGGGGTTGCTTTGGTGCTGGTAAAGTGGGAGATTTGTACAAGGTAAAAGGGATTTTGAATAAGGAAGGCTATCACTCCATTTTGCAACGCCATGCCATACCCTGTGGACAGCGCTTGATTGGAGCCAATTTCATCCTACAACAGGACAATGACCCAAAGCACACCTCCAAATTATGCAAGAACTATTTAGGGAAGAAGCAGGCAGCTGGTATTCTATCTGTAATGGAGTGGCCAGCGCAGTCACCAGATCTCAACCCCATAGAGCTGTTGTGGGAGCAGCTTGACCGTATGGTACGCAAGAAGTGCCCATCAAGCCAATCCAACTTGTGGGAGGGGCTTCTGGAAGCATGGGGTGAAATTTCTCCCGATTACCTCAGCAAATTAACAGCTAGAATGCCAAAGGCCTGCAATGCTGTAATTGCTGCAAATGGAGCATTCTTTGACGAAAGCAAAGTTTGAAGGAGAAAATTATTATTTCAAATAAAAATCATTATTTCTAACCTTGTCAATGTCTTGACTATATTTTCTAGTCATTTTGCAACTCATTTGATAAATATAAGTGTGAGATTTCATGGAAAACACAAAATTGTCTGGGTGACCCCAAACTTTTCTTGTGTGCTATATATATATATATATATATATATATATATATATATACACACACACACACACACACAGATTTATTCTATGTAAGCTAACTATTATTGGTCATGACACAAAAAGAATCAGCTGCAACTAAAATGAAAAATAAAAAAAAATGCAAATAAGTCAAATATATCTAATATGAACAGAAGACAGACAACTAGAAGCCTATGAGTTAATAATGTAGCCCAGGATTTATTGCTCAAGAGCAACTGTCTGGGCCTTGGTCTCGCCGGTGTGATAATCAGTGGTCCTGATGCTGTAGATCTGCACTGCAGTAATTCTACATGTGACCAAACACAAGCAAAACCGTGCAGCCGGCTCCACAACGCTAAGTGAGCTCCTAAGTTATTAACAGGTTCATTTCCAGTGTGCTGCACATATGCCCCTCAACCCTGTAAGTAGATCCAGCATGACAAGCACTGGCATGAACATAACACATCAGCACATTACAGGTGCAGAGAAGAATTGGGCATCTGAGATAATAAACTATTATCTAATGCTTATCATATAATAATGCACCGAGTGTTTAAAACATGATCCATTATTCCTGTGTCTGAATTTAATAATGCACCAAATATAAGTGTTGCTCAACACCCCCAATGATGCATAAATAGCGCTTAATCTGGGGGGAGTAAAGTGTGGAGTCATTGCTGAAATATAGGTTCACTGTTTTGCTTGTACAACGCCGGACATGTAGGGCTTGGTTTTTCAGATGTAGTCATCCAAAATTGTCATCTGGCACAATACATTGTGATGTTCTGATGATATATTATTAACTAAAATATACTTATAACAATGCACAAACCATTCAGACTCAAAGAGTTAAATTCACACATGAACAAATTCCGGTCTGCTACATCTATATCTCCTAAAGGATTATTTCTATACTTGCAGGGATTTTGATACAATATATGATGCAGTTTTTCACATCTTTTTTTTACTTCTTTAGGTCAAAAACACTGTGGCCAAATGTAACTTTAAAATCTATAGTAAAATGTTGAAAACTGTACAGTTTGTGGCATTTTGGTGTGCGTTTTTGGAATCAGTGGCTTTTTGATTTTTAAATGCAGATTGCTCTGATGTTTCTTCAGCAGCTTTTTTCCCCATTTATTTCTCTATATGACTTGAAAATAGTCATACAAATTGCATGTTTAAGATTTTTCAAAACAAAAAAGTCACCAAAAACGCATGCAAAAATTCCATAAAAAACACATTACATTAAAAAAAAGCTAAAATGTATAAGAATTTATTTTCATGCGGTTCAACCAGACAAAAATCCTGTGTAAAAAAGGCTAAAGGAGATAGTGAATTTCAGATTCTTTAGCCCCACTTTTCAAATGAATGAGAGTCATAGATCGTGTGACAGGGGGGCAGAATGGAGGAGGATCATTATTTGGGCTGAGCAAAGATTACCTATATACAACAGCAAGCCACCCGCATGGATCCCGGACCCCTCTAGCATTGGAGGATAAGTGAATGCTATGAATTTCCTCTCTGGCTGTGACTGGCTCTCCCATAAGGAGATAATTACCGCCACAGACCCTGTACCACTAGGCTCATCTCTATAGCGCTCACATTTCCTGGCCTGCTTGCCGCCCTGGGAGAGGAAAAAAACGTATAGGCTCCATGCCCCTTAATCCCACCCTGTAAGATTTGTACTCTTTACTGGCTTACCCAGACCCTGACTTTGAACCACGCTCCATGATTAAGTGAGATTTGGGTCTTTCATTCTCCCCTGGACAGATTGGCAGAATATTTGAGGTCCACAAAGTTTCCTACAAAGTCCTAAACATTCGGCTAAACCAATTCCCTGCTTTATATCCCTTGTACCTCTCAGATCTTCCTATAGAAACGTGTCGCAAGTTACTTTTAAAACACCTAATCCACGCTGCCAGATCATTTATTCTAGCCATATGGAAATCTACGTCCTCTCCATCCTTGATCCACTGGGTTCACAAAGCCTATGACATCATGAGGACCGAGGAGATCACTGAGTCACTTCATGATAAACATTCTTACTTCATCACCACATGAAAACCTTGGTTCTCTTCCAAAGTTTGACTTCCTACCATTCCCTACTGGTTCAGACCTGAAACTCCTTTACCAAGTCGGCTTTTACTTCCTCCTTTTTTTTAAATTTCTTTTTGTCCTCCGCCTTTGTATTGTTAGTGTTTCATATGTGTCTTTGTGTGACTATGTCACTTTGGCAGATGTTTCTAAGTCCGTGGTGTCCCTCTCAATATTTTACTGTATGTAATCCCCTCATATTGCCTGCAGTGTGGACCCCCTCTACTACGATCCCAGGGAGTTTTCTTTTAAAGCGGTCTTCTAATTCCTATACATGTAATGGCGATTTGTACATTTTCTCAAAGATACAAAAAAAAATGTCAGCAGTAAGCTAGGGAAGGGACACTGGAAATACAATAATGAATGCTAACAATACCTTCAAGGCAGCTAGCATGTTATACAGAGCGCAACATGTGTGACCTTCCATTGGAAACACTTAACAATGCACGTTAATGTTACCCTATGGATACCGCCATTCCTCCTGCTGTGTTCTAAATAAAAGCACAAATTCATGCAAGACATTCTGTCTCTCTGTATCAGCGCACAGCTCCTCTGCCATCTGCATGAATAGCTGTGCAATAACCTCTGCCAGCGCAAAATGTTACATTTGGCTTATAGGTTCCACATGAACCTGTGACATCTCAGGTGCTGCATCGGCCAATAAAAAGCATCGGCTGTCAGTAATGCCAAGTCTATGCCATTTACATGATTCATTTACCTAGCAGATGGAAGAGGTATAGACAACCTATGGATGCCTAGCTGCTTATGAACCACAATGCACAGCACAGTGTACCAGTCAGAAGTAATATTATATATTATAATATGCATAGGTCAATATTTAAAGCAAATATGAATATACACTAGCTATTTCTACTGTGGGCTCATTCTATATACCTGAATATTCTTACATCTCCATCACACAGGCACATTTGACCGTATTTATCAGTGTTAAAGGAGTTTTCGGGCTTTTGTTTTTTTTATCTTGCCTTTTTATTCATGAAGAACAAGAGGACTTTCCCAATATTTGTTATAAAAGAATTAACCCTCCCTTCCTATGACACCCACTGACCTGGGGTCCATACATGTCCACTCCCCGCCCTAACTGTCAGTGCAATGTACATTGCACAGAAAGGGTGTCCCTACTGCAGCCATGTCACTTACTTATCGCTAGTAAACTGACAATTTTCTCACTGAATTGTCAATGATGCATATATGACAATATATATATATATATATATATATATATATATATATACACATGAATTGAGCGAAATGGATGGAGCTGTAGGTTCTTTTCTGCCGTCAAATTCTATGTTTGTAAACAGAAAATGTACAGACTAAGGCCCCCTCCCCCATAAAATTAAAAAACAGGACATGTTCTATTTTTTGCTGAGCCTTTCTATGGCCTGGACACCTTCCCGTAAATATACGGGAAGGTGTCCGTGGGCAATAGAAATTAATTACTGTCCGTAATTGAAGATCAAAATTACGGCCATGTGCATGGGGCCTCACAGAGTGACATTACATATGGTTTTCTGAGCGCAATAATAATTGGACAGTAATCTCACAATGTGTGATATTAGGGAGAGGAATCCGGTAAATTCCATTCATCCTACAGCGAGAAATAATTATTCTTGTTTGCACTGCACCTGTGAAAGATACATTTGTTCATGTAGGAAAGAGACAAGCTCCAAGTTACCTCTTTGAGATTCCTTGAAAGACACAACAAAAGGGAATGGATGCCGTCTCACATGGAGTCTTCTAAAGTTTTGATTGTTTTCCTTCCACAGCATAAAAAATAAAAGTCACCATTTAATTCAAATAAATATACATCAACATAGAGGCTAAGGCCTCATACACTCGACCATAAGGGTTTTTAACGGTCTGCAAATACGGATCCGACGGCTACGGATACACATAAGTGGCCATCCGCAATTGCGGATGCGCCAATAGACGTCTATGGACAAGTCCGTTCCGCAAATGTGGACAAGTATAGGACATGTTCTATCATTTGCGGATCATTTCTACAGGCCGGAGACACATCCGTAAATATACAGAAAGGTGTCCGTGGCCAATACAAAACAATGGGTCCGCAATTTCATGCGTAATTACGGATGAAAATTACGGTCGTGTGCATGGGGCCTAATGTTTGATTTTGACCACGACACAATCTGCATAGGGTTGTATGTTCTCCTCATGTTCAACTCTCAACTCCCTTCCCATAAAACGCTAACTTGTGTCTTCACCGTTAGGGTATGTTCACACGGCTTAGCGAAATACGTCTGAAAATATGGAGCTGTTTTCAGGCGTAAACAGCTCCTGATTTTCAGATGTTTCTGTAACTACTCGCGTTTTTCGCGGCGTATTTTACGGACATAATCGGAGCTGTTTTTCAATGGAGTCAATGAAAAAAGGCTCCAAAAACGTCCCAAGAAGTGACATGCACTTCTTTTTCGCCGTCGTCATTTTACGCGCCGTCATTTAACAGCGACGCGTAAAATAACACCTCGTGGGAACAGAACATCGTAAAACCCATTGAAAGCAATTGGCAGATGGAGCGGAAAATGGAGCCGTTTTTTCAGGTGTAATTCGAGGCGTAAAACGGCCGAATTACGTCTGAAAACAGTGCGTGTGAACATACCCTTAGGTCTAAATAATATAGTACAACACCACCACTCTTGGAGTTACCATATGAAGCAGAATGCAGGCTCCCCTCTTAGTTAAGGGGGTTTTACACTGGACGATTTACACGCAGACGAGCGTTCATATAACGCTCGTTACCTATAATTGCCTTGTGCAGATCAGCAGATGAATGAGCAAACACTTGATCATCTGCTGGTCGTATCGTTTTAAAAAAGTTAAATATTATCGTTGTCGGCAGCACATCACTCTGTGTAAACAGGGAGATGCACTGGCGTAATAATAATGTATGGGGATGAGCAATCGGAGTAACAACCGCTCATCCTCATCCATAGCTCCGTGTGACAGGAGCAAACGAGCGCCAATCAACGATGTCTCGTTGATCGGCGCTCGCTACACCGGCCGATTATCGGCCGGTGTAAAAGGGTCCTGAATTTCATGTGCCTCGGTAAATGTTTGCTAATTATCTGCTAATTTATTTGTTCACTTGTGATACAGTTGCTTGTGGTTCCTAATCCTTCTATTTTCTAGCTCGCCACGTACCGACCAGGTGAGCTAGTATTGAGATTGTGCTTATATGCAAACCAATATAGGAAGGGCAAAGCGGCAAAGTTAAAGGATTATTCCGGTGCCAGCAAAAAAGAGTTATCCTTTATATAAGCTGCTTGCAGTCATGTGATGATCACAGATACTCGGATCATGAAAAGACATACCGTATTTTCCGGACTATAAGGCGCACATAAAATGTTGAGAATTTCTCAGAAATAGAAAGTGCGCCTTATAATCCGGTGCGCCTTATATATGAACCCGACAGTAAAGAGAGGGGTTCATACAGGATCCTTTACCTCTATCGTGGGCGGCAGGGGTCGGCGGCGGCATACCACAGCACACACCATGCTCCTCCCCCCCGTGCGCCTATGAATTTATTCTTCACTTGGGTTTTTACAGTATCCATAAATGGATTGAGCATTACGGCCACCGTAATCAGGAGCCACACTGAGTGATACTTACAGCTCTGTAGGATCCTTGCAATATATCTTTGCTTTAGCGTTAACTATACCCACTACCCCAAAAAATGCCTCCTGTTAAGAGACATGCTTATGATGCAGGTTTCAAGCTTAAAGCTATAAGTTATGCAGTAGAGCATGGAAATAGGGCAGCTGCAAGAGAATTCAACATTAATGAATCCATGGTGCGTAAGTGGAGAAAACAAGAAGATGACCTCCGCCAAGTAAAGAAGACCAAACTGAGTTTCCGAGGAAACAAAGCAAGGTGGCCACAGTTGGAGGACAAAATAGAACAGTGGGTTATGGAACAGAGAAACGCATGTAGAAGCGTCTCCACTGTCTCTATTAGACTCAAAGCCACTGCTTTAGCACGTGACATGGAGATCAAGGACTTTCGAGGAGGTCCTTCATGGTGCTTTCGTTTCATGCAAAGGCGTCATCTCTCCATTCGCACCAGAACTACTGTGTGCCAGCAATTACCAAAGGATTATGAAGAGAAGCTGGCCATTTTCCGCACCTACTGCATAACCAAGATAAATGAAAAGAATATCCAGCCAGAACACATTATTAACATGGATGAGGTTCCCCTCACTTTCGATATCCCCGTAAACCGTACTGTTGAGAAAACAGGGACCAGTACGATATCTATACGTACCACAGGAAATGAGAAGTCATCTTTCACTGTAGTTCTCGCTTGTCAGGCTAATGGCCAGAAACTACCACCCATGGTAATTTTCAAGAGGAAGACTTTGCCTAAAGAAAATTTTCCTGCTGGTGTCATCATTAAGGCTAACCCAAAGGGCTGGATGGATGAGGAGAAGATGAGTGAGTGGCTGAGGGAGGTCTACGTCAAGAGACCGGGTGGCTTTTTTCACAAATCCCCATCCCTATTGGTCTGTGACTCGATGCGCGCCCACTTGACCGATACTGTCAAAGCCCAAGTGAAGAAAACTAATTCGGAGCTTGCTGTCATCCCTGGTGGATTAACCAAAGAGCTCCAGCCGCTAGATATCAGCATCAACAGGTCATTTAAAGTTAAATTGCGAGCTGCATGGGAGCATTGGATGACAGAAGGTGACCACACATTCACCAAAACAGGGAGGCAACGCCGTGCGAGTTATGCCACTATGTGCCAGTGGATCGTGGATGCCTGGAAGAATGTATCAGTCTCCAGTGTCATCCGAGCTTTCAGGAAGGCTGGAATCACCACTGAAGAGCCTAGCAGCAGCAACGAAACCGACTCGGATAATGAAGAGGAGGACCCCATGCTTGATGCCGAAATCGCCCAACTGTTCAACTCCGACACTGAAGATGACGGATTTGATGGATTTCTGGTGGAGGAATGAACTGAAAAAGTACGGTAAGGGTATGTGCACACACACTAATTACGTCCGTAATTGACGGACGTATTTCGGCCGCAAGTCCCGGACCGAACACAGTGCAAGGAGCCGGGCTCCTAGCATCATACTTATGTACGACGCTAGGAGTCCCTGCCTTGCTGCAGGACAACTGTCCCGTAGTATAATCATGTTTACAGTACGGGACAGTTGTCCTGCAGCGAGGCAGGGACTCCTAGCGTCGTACATAAGTATGATGCTAGGAGCCCGGCTCCTTGCACTGTTCGGTCCGGGACTTGCGGCCGAAATACGTCCGTCAATTACGGACGTAATTAGTGTGTGTGCACATACCCTTAACGTTTTGATTTGCAATTACAGCTGAACCAGTTGCAAGTTATTGTTAAAAAGTGTAATAAATTTTGACTTGCAGTCTGAGCAATGGTTTATTTAACGGTAATGTGCTGCGCCTTATAATCCAGTGCGCCTTATATATGAAACATGATTGCTTACAAGGCGCTCATAGAAAGTGCGCCTTATAATCCGGTGCGCCTTATAGTCCGGAAAATACGGTAGCTCTGATTACTCTACTGTAACGAGCCATGCACCTGTGTCTATAACAGAACCAGTACAGATTTTTAGCCACTGAAAGTAAACAATGAATAGTCCTACTGAATAACAACAAGCAGAGATCTTGAAAACTGTGAGGAATTCATCTAGAAAGTTTGTTGGAAAATTGTATCGTTTTTCAAAAATAAAACTAACGTTTATTCGCTGAAACCGCACATTCCAAGTAATCTCATCTACACGTTACAGAATTTTTCCGCACATAAATTTATCTTGCGTTTCTGTCTCAGAATTGTATGACAAATTTATATAAAAAGGCACCAAAATACACAGCATAAAAACTGAACCTTTTTCTGCATCTAAATATAAAAATTGCACAAAAAAACGCATAAGAAAACGCAACATTAAAAGGGGTTGTCCAGTCCAAAAAAATGTATGGCCTATCCTCAGGATAGGCCATCAATATGTGATCGGTCGGGGTTCGACTTCAAGCACCCTCACCGATCAGCTGTTTTGCTGGGGCCGTATGAGTGACGCTTCCCTTACATTTCCTTTACTACTCACACTGTGAATCACCGACACACTTGTAGATGCGGTTCACAGTATATTTTATCTGCTGAATTACCTGCATTTATTGGTGGTTTTGATGCAGATTTTTCTGCACCAAATTACGCAACGTGTGCATGTAGCCTTGAAATACTCTTTGAAGAATTAATACCACTATGCTCTGAACTTACGCAACACCCAAATTGCCTCTACAATCAGGGGCGGATTAGAATGAGGGCAATCTGGGTAAGTGCCCGGGGCCCGAGGCTGGAAGGGGGCCCAGTTCGCCCCGGTTCTCCCGTACCGGCTGTTAAATTTACAGCCGGTTCAGAGAACCGGAGTGAAGCGGGACCTCTCACCCAATTATATCCGAATCCTTAGGACGCGGATACAATTGCTTACTGTAGCGCTAGTGAGACAGGGAACTATCCGCTCCCTTCCTCCCCTTCAGCGCTTTACTAATGACATGGTCGGCGCGATGAAGTCATCACGCCGACTGCGCCATTACGCTGGATGACGCCCCCTGGTCTCTGACCAGTCCATTGTCGCTGGAGGAAGAAGCGGTAATGGGGACAGGTGAGAATGTTTTTTCTTAGTTCTGGGCAGCGTTGGGGGTAAAAGATGCAGGGGGCATTATGTACAGAGAACATTGTAAGTGGCGCTATCTACAGGGGACGTTATCTACAGAGGACATTGTAAGTGACACAATCTACAGGGGACGTTATCTACATAGGGCATTGTAAGTGGCGCTATCTACAGGGGGTATTATCTACAGAGGACATTGTAACTGGCACAATCTACAGGGGACGTTATCTACATAGGGCATTGTAGCTGGCACAATCTACAGGGGTCATTATCTACATAGGGCATTGTAGCAGGAACAATCTACAGGGGTCATTATCTACATAGGGCATTGTAACTGGCACAATCTACAGGGGTCATTATGTACTTAGGGAATTGTAACTGGCACAATCTACAGGGGCCATTATCTACATAGGGCATTGTAACTGGCACAATCTACAGGGGCCATTATCTACATAGGGCATTGTAACTGGCACAATCTACAGGGGTCATTATCTACATAGGGCATTGTAACTGGCGCTATCTACAGGGGTCATTATGTACTTAGGGAATTGTAACTGCCACAATCTACAGGGGTCATTATCTACTTAGGGCATTGTAACTGGCACAATCTACATGGGACGTTATCTACAGAGGGCGTTGTAACTGGCACAATCTACAGGGGACGTTATCTACAGAGGGCATTGTAACTGGCGCTATCTACAGGGGCATTGTTAGTGTGTGTGGTGTTTTACTTTACAGTGTTTGACACATTTTAATTCAGGTGCACAGTGTATAATACTATTATATTCAGGAGCACACTGTATAGTACTATTATATTCAGGAGTACAGTGTATAGTACTATTATATTCAGGAGTACAGTGTATAGTACTATTATATTCAAGAGTACAGTGTATAGTACTATTATATTCAGGGGTACAGTGTTTAGTACTATTATATTCAGGAGTACAGTGTATAGTACTATTATATTCAAGAGTACAGTGTATAGTACTATTATATTCAGGGGTACAGTGTTTAGTACTATTATATTCAGGGGTACAGTGTATAGTACTATTATATTCAGGAGTACAATGTATAGTACTATTATATTCAGGGGCACAGTGTATAGTACTATTATATTCAGGAGCACAGTGTATAGTACTATTATATTCAGGGGCACAGTGTATAGTACTATTATATTCAGGAGCACAGCGTATAGTACTATTATATTCAGGGGCACAGTGTATAGTACTATTATATTCAGGAGCACAGTGTATAGTACTATTATATTCAGGGGCACAGTGTATAGTACTATTATTTTCAGGAGCACAGTGTATAGTACTATTATATTCAGGACTACAGTGTATAGTACTATTATATTCAAGAGTACAGTGTATAGTACTATTATATTCAGGAGCACAGTGTATAGTACTATTATATTCAGGGGTACAGTGTATAGTACTATTATATACAGGAGTACAGTGTATAGTGCTATTATATTCAGGAACACCAGTGTATAGTACTATTATATTCAGGGGCAAAGTTTATGATACTATTATATTTAGAAGAATAGAGTGTGGCATCATGAGAAATTTAATCTTCATTTATAGGAGCGGAAATGTTGAAAAAGTGAGGAGCTGGAGAAATCTGAGCTGCAAACTGCAGAAATGGGCCGTGCCCGGAAGAAGTCTGGACCGGATGGAGAAAAAAAAGAGAAAAAGAACGAAAAAGAATCTCAGACATCACCTGTGAGTCACTCAATATAAATGTTTATTCTCCATGTGACTGATCAGTACTGTAGTCACTGTATGATCTGCAGCGAGATGACGGATGGTAGCATTCTTTTTTGTTAAATAGCAACTCCCAGCATAACCTAACCATTGTTCAGGCTATACTGGGAGCTGTTGTTTTATGTCGTACAAATTTATACAGCAGGGGTTAAACTGAATTTGCAAATGATCTCTGTACTGAACTGTATTTGTTCTGGTGCTGTATATATGTACTGAGCTCGGTCCTGTTGCTGCATATATGTTCTGAGCTTGGTTCTGGGTCTGTATATTTGTACTGAGCTTGGTTCTGAGGCTGTATATATGTACTGAGCTTGGTTCTGGTGTGGTGTATATATGTACTGAGCTTGGTTCTGGTATGGTATATATGTACTGAGCTTGGTTGTGGGGCTGTATATATGTACTGAGCTTGGTTCTGGGGATGTATTTATGTACTGAGCTTGGTTCTGGGTCTGAGAAGGTAAATATATACAGTAAAAACTAAACCCAAAAAACCATGAAGGAATCTCAGTTTTTTCCAATTCACCCATTATATGGTACTTTACATGGTGCCAATAAAAACTACAACTCCTCCCGCAAAAAAATAATCCTTCACACACCACTTCACTGACGCAAAAATAAAAAGTTATAAAGCTCCTGACCACTTTAGTGTCTCCAAATATTCTGCTTTCTCTCTTCGGTATGGCTGATTCTGCTTTTACAGCAAATTCAAAACTGTGCTAGATCTGCGGCCGCCTAAACAGAAATCTGCAAATATATACGGTGCAGCGTCTTCAGAGTTCTGTCTTCAGAGTTGGGGGGCAGACTTGAAAAAGTGCCCGGGGCCCATGGTACCCTTAATCCGCCCCTGTCTACAATGTAAATCCACATAAAGGATAATGCAAGTAGTGGAATATCCTGTTGGTCACATTTCCTTTACTGACAAAACATCAACTTGTAATTCAACACCATAACTATAACTTCAATTGCTGTATATACATTTCCTTGTGACAATTATACAAGTAAAGTCTTGCAGAGTGTTCCCATGTAGACTTTCCTAACAAAAGTGGTGGAACATTGGAAAGTTGAAGGTTGCTAAAAGCATTCTCCTCCACAATAATCACTTTCCAATTGATTGTGGGATTAGTTGGGACAAAGTATTTAAAGTTAGGGCTCAACATCAACTAACAGACATAAATAAAATGTTGACATGAGCCATTTTTCTTCAATTACTGAGTTTCCTGTTACGGGTGTTTCGGTCATTAACAAACAATAGATGCAAATATATTGTCACAAAACTGTTACTGGGCCAGAAGGGTGTGGTGTGAAGCCCCCTTGTCATTAAGGGATTTGACTTGGGGCTACTCCAGGCAGTGGAAGTCTAAGGGCACCCCTGGTCTTCACCCTTTCACCCTGTACATGGTGCATGGGAACTCCAGGTAGCTACCCCCAGAGTAATCTCCATTGGTGACGGCAGATATAACAGGTGTAGCTTGGGGTGGTGAGCAAAAGGTCAGGGAAGGCTGCAGAGGTTTGTCACGGGTAATGTAGCAAATGGTCAGGGCAGACGGCAGAGGTTTGTCACGGGTAACGTAACAAATGGTCATGGTAGGTGGCAGAGGTTCGTTACGGGTAACGCAGAAAATTGTGAGGGCAGACGGCAGAGGTTCGTTATAGGTAACGTAGCAAATGTTCAGGGCAGGCAGCAGGCACGGATGGTCAAGAAACAAGCAGAGGTCAATAGACTGGAATCCAAGAACGAGATAGCAGAGATACACTTGGCAGATGAAGTTTAATGCTGATAAATGTAAAGTTATGCATCTGGGTACGAACAACCTACATGCATCATATGTCCTAGGGGGAGCTACACTGGCGGATTCACTTGTTGAGAAGGATCTGGGTGTACTTGTAAATCATAAACTCAATAACAGCATGCAGTGTCAATCAGCTGCTTCAAAGGCCAGCAGGATATTGTCGTGTATTAAAAGAGGGCATGGACTCACGGGACAGGGATGTAATATTGCCACTTTACAAAGCATTAGTGAGGCCTCATCTAGAATATGCAGTTCAGTTCTGGGCTCCAGTTCATAGAAAGGATGCCCTGGAGTTGGAAAAAATACAAAGAAGAGCAACGAAGCTAATTAGGGGCATGGAGAATTTAAGTTATGAGGAAAGATTGAAAGAATTAAACCTATTTAGCCTTGAAAAAAGACGACTAAGGGGGGACATGATTAACTTATGTAAATATATTAATGGCACATACAAAAAATATGGTGAAATCCTGTTCCTTGTAAAACCCCCTCAAAAAACAAGGGGGCACTCCCTCCGTCTGGAGAAAAAAAGGTTCAAGCTGCAGAGGCGACAAGCCTTCTTTACCGTGAGAACTGTGAATCTATGGAATAGCCTACCGCAGAAGCTGGTCACAGCAGGGACAGTAGATGGCTTTAAAAAAGGGTTAGATAATTTCCTAGAATAAAAAAATATTAGCTCCTATGTGTAGAAATTTTTCCTTCCCTTTTCCCGTCCCTTGGTTGAACTTGATGGACATGTGTCTTTTTTCAGCCGTACTAACTATGTAACTAGGGACACTAAGGAACACTAGTTAACCAAATTGCTCTGGCAAAGAATGAAGGAGAGGGCGGACCTTAAATAGCCAGGGAAAGCTGGGTAAGAATTTTTGGTGTGCGCTGGCCCTTTAAGAAAGCTAGAGCCTGTGCGCGTGTGCACTAAGACCCAGACGCAAAGCCAGAGCAGCGGCAGTGACATATGGAGTCATTTGGTGTTTTTCATTTTAATATTCAAAACTATATATATATGAGTTTAGATTTTGTACTCTCTCTCTCCATACACAGACCTCCGTTATCCTGCAGTTGTTCTTTTTGTATATGTTTATATTAGCAATCACGTTACAATGATGGATTATAGTCACTGATTGTCTGGATAATTCTCTACTTTCTTCCATGCTGCGCCGCTGAATTCTTCTGCACATCAGTCTAAATGTCATCTAAATTTGAGTCTGCAATGGTTTTTAACTATAGTTTAAGTTTTCTGCTAAATGTCCCTACCAAATGTTCAACCACAATCATAAACACTTGACCATAAAAAGCACCAGAGAAGTGTAATGAGATTTTATCTTCTAAAGAACCTATGCTTTTACTTATAGTTGTCTAAAATCCATTTCTCACACAAGATCTCAGAGTATTTATCTGCAGAAAACACACTTAAAGCCTAATCACAGGATTGACAAAAGCCTCTGTTATCTAAATAGGCAACGAAAACAACAGTCAGATGGTAATGATTTATTCTGACAATACATTGTATTACTCCCAATGCTAGCAAAACTTAACTGCGTTCATTCCAAAACTGCAGGTAGCACAATGACGCCCTCGCATGTCAAAGACCCTAATGCTTGTCAAATAGTTGGTTGCCCTGGTGGTCAAGCTCTTATGTCACTGGGTTGTGTATGTTGTTCTTGCAACATTCTCTACTTGAGAATGGAAGACATATAATCACTATAATACCTCTAACATTTCTACAAAGTACTAGGTGTTTGATCCAAAACACTTATATGCTGAAATAAAAGACACTTGGGCGGCCAGAACTTCCACTGGGTACTTTGGTGATACGACAGGGGTATTCGAATTACCAAGTCCCTTTTCCCCTTCGGTCAAATCTTTCCACCGAGACTGAGCTGTGAGCAAATGGGGAATAATAAAGGAAGGAGGAAAATAGCCAGAGATGTTTTCACCAGAACACAGTAAGATAAAAGAAAAAAAAAGGTAATAGGTCGGCCAAACAAAGGAAATAAATCAATTACAAGTTGAGCCTAGACTACAGGTATGAAGAACAGGTCAAAATGAAGAAATCCCAGCTGCAAGGCCTCATACTCCAGTCTCACTGCAATCCTGATTCACACAGGGTAGACCTGACCTCTAAAGATTAATATAAGCATATTTATAGGTTTTATACATGTGGCCAATTATAATCAAAATGTAATTTTACAACAATAATGGGATAAAATAAACAAAATTTACCAATACCCTAATTTTTCTCTTTCCTTTACTGCATGGAGCAAGCCAATGCCTTTCATCTAGAGATATATTCAATTATATTTATAAGACGGAAAAATATTCAACCAAGCAGCACCAATCATTTTAAATATTTAAACAAAGAAGAAGTAGTAATACATATTAAAATGAATACAATATGTTCTCGTGTACGCGGATATTTGGCTGTCCCTCTGAACCTGGTGCCTGCAGTGACTGCCACAGTTTGACTTATTATTAGCCTATACACGAGAGCGTATCCCAGAACATATCAATGAAAAAACTGTTGTAAATAGCGGTTTGTGAGCGACAATTTTCACCTTATATATATATTTTACACATTAGTATGAAGCAAAAAACATAAACGGGAAATCATACGTTCTTAATGAAAATTCTTTGTCTATCAACTCAATGGACAGAGTTTATGGAAAGGCTGTGCGTTTATATTCTGCAGCTTTGTCTCAATATCCATGAGATTAATACGATAGCATTGTATAGTATGTATAATACAGTACCAATATAAAGTTGGAAGGGTATAGATAACAGTGGACCCGTGAAAGACATTTTACTCATGCCACAATTGTGAGACAGTTTGACCTACATATTAAAGTACAATAAGCCTGTAAAACAAATATAATTTACAGCAGCTCTTTCGTGCAGATTTTGTATGTATTGTCGGGCCAATATTTTCTGCCAAAAATAAGTGTTATGCCGCCTTCTACAGTGACAGGGAAAGATAAGCAGGGTGCAGAAAACCTCATAAATAATCATGTTCTAGCAAACACTGCTTACTACTTCCAGCTCCAGAATAATAGAAAATTACAACAAGCCATATTTAGGAAGAAGGAAAATGGAAGAAGTCTGACACTTGGGCCCACAACATTTTTGCAGGATGAAGTAGAACCTTTCTTACTATAGTTCTTAATCATCTATCAGATCTTGTAAGCTTCTGTTGGATATTAAATGTGTATTTTACTTCTACTATAACCACTTGGAGTGAGAGATCCTCTAGAAGAGGGGTGCATTACCTGCGGCCTGCAATGCCATTATGTGGGGCCCACAGACATCAGGACACAGACCTGCTTGTCTGTGCCCAGATAGATGAGAATACATCAAAAATCCTTCTGATATAGAGTGCGGAGTGGCATCATTAGACAGCAGCTCCATTCTCTCTTCCCTTCGTTGATCATAGGTATCAGTGCAAGACTTGGAAGATATATGTGAGTGCCCTTTGGTGGCTGCTCACATGTATCTTCCATGTCAGGGAGAAAAAGAGTGGCAAAGAGCGGTGACACGCAGCACAGGAGCAGGGACAGGTAAGTACTTATGGTGCACTGCGTGGTTGGCACTAATGGTGGACTATTTGTGGCTGGCATTAATGGTATTCTCTCTTTGGTGCTATTTGAATCCCTGTGTCATGCACCGCTCCATGAGGACGTGCACTAGGCATAACAGGGTGTCAGTTTTACCCAGAGTGATTCTTTAAAGGGGTACACTTATGGCATATCCAACAGATATGTTGAGAGAAGAACACGCATGCAAGCTACCTTCTCTATTGTAGTATGGGAGTTGTGAAACGCTCAGCTGTTTCCGTGATTCTCCCGATAGGTTGTAAGTACCAATAGTGGAACCACCCATTTATGTCATATACTATCTATATTCTACAAATGTCTCAGGTATTGCAGCTCTAGGGAGTGGCATAATTTGCTATTGTGGCCCTCTGAACAGAAAAGGTTGTGTATCCATGTTCTAGAATATAAATATAATGTATACTGTAATTAGTCATCGGAAAAATTTGGTAGTGATCATTGTTAAATCACTTATTGGACCTCAAATTGTTAAAGGAAGATATACCAGCTTTGACTTTGGCTGGATGCACAGATAGTACAAAATCCACGGAAGAATTAGACAGCACCATTATGAAGGAAAAACTTCTCAAAATGCTTCTTTTTTTTGGGGGAACAGCAGTGGACTACTGGTTATGACTCATTATTATCATATCTATTATTGGACCAACTGGTGAATTTTCAAATTACAAGACCCAGGGAGCCACAATACATAGGAATGCCCTGTGATGCGATTTTTACCAATACCATACATGGTTAATTTATTGTATATATATATATATATATATATATATATATATATATATATATACATGCAGATAAGTTATGTGAAATCATAAATAATTAAAAAAATAATCCATTATAGGAGTAATTTTTTTTTAATACAAATTAATTAAAGACAACGGGGCAGATTTACTAATACTGTAAGTTTTAGATAGTATAAACTTAGACAAGGCAGACAGAAAATGAGAGCAATTTATCACAATTGTGGATGCTGTATGATAAACTTAGCACATCTAGCAAGACATGCTAGACACTTCTCTTTTTCTTATATCATCTTTTTTCTGGCTTAGTTTACACCATTATTTTGCGCCAAAATTTTGGGGCAATTTAGACTCAGTGTTGCATTTTAAACCACACCCCTTTTGACTGGATCACACACATTTCCTGCTAAGCCAAGCCTCCTGCCAATTATGTTGAAAAAAGTGTCTAAAACAGTTATTAAATTTGGCGCACAGAATGTGTGCCAGAATTCTGGTTCAATTTGAATAGTAAATATGCTTCATTATTTTGACATTCAAAACATTTTATTATAGAAAGATTACAAAACAAAAAATAATACAAACGTATTTGGTATCACCATAACCTTAACAACCTGTTCTATAAATCTATACCATTCTTTAAGGTGATTAGTGAATGGCGTAAAAAAAAAAGTAAAAACAAAATAAAATCCTTTTTTTATTTGCATTTCCATCAAAATATAAATTAATCACTGACACATATGTGTCCAGCAATGGTACCAAAAGAAAGAACAACTAGTCTCGCAAAAAAAAAAAAAAAAAAAAACACTCTACAACTATGTAAACCTAAAATTCAATTATGAGTGCTAGAAAGCCAAGAGGCAAAAACCAAAAAGTTTTCTTTGGTCCTTAAAGCCAAAACAAGTCCGGTCTTCAAGGTGTTAAAGTGCAAAATATAACCAGATGGTTGACTTTTACTAAAGTTTCCCAGAAGGAGAAATGGGCATAAGTGTAAGCCACTCAGAGGCCACATCTATTCTCTCACTGGAAACTGAAGTGTCTAAACAGAAAGCCCAGGGTGGATGCCTGAGACCCCATCCGCACGACCGTAGTTTTCATCCGTAATTACATATCAGGTAAATACGGATGAAATTGCGGACCTATTCCTTTCTATAGGCCACGAACACCTTTCCGTATATGTACAGTGTGTGTCCGGTGCATAGAAATGATCTGCAAAATATAGGACATGTCCTATTCCGGTCCTCAACTGCAACACAGACTTGTCCAAAGAAGTCTGTGGGGGCTTCCGTAATTACGGACGGCTACGAATGTGCATCAGTATTTGTGGATCCATATTTGCCGACAGTAAAAACCCTTATGGTTATGCAAATGAGACCTGAAAAAATTTGTACTTACATTATACAAATTCTAAATGAGGAGATGACATGCTGTATGTATTAAAGAATGAGATTGCATTGTAGTTACATACAACTAGGAGATTAGACTGTGAGGGAGAGCAGGCGAAAGAGGGTCAGACCAAAACAAAGAACTAAGACAAGATCTAGGAGCAAAACCACAAGAAAGCTTGGAAAGGAAAGCCGGATCCGCACAGGCCAAAGAAGCCTAAAACCTATATAATCGTATGTTTATCTGAAGCTGACAAATGGGTTAGGGGTTGTCCATTCAAAGTAAATAGCAGAGGTCCAAAGGGTTCTGTTCTTCAGCTATATAGATAGAATTGCACAGTACTCGTCTCCTGCATCAGGTTATCATGTACAACTAGTAGACATCCGTTTTCTTAACAGGACTGTTTCACCATTTATAGAAGGAGCAATATAACATTTGATATAGCCTTATCTGACACTGTACAAGCTTATATGCAGTGGTCAACTGGTGAACCCCTCATAAGTCTGTTATCCTTAGAATTTAGGCGATCATTCACGTTAGAGAAACAATTGGAAAACTGAATTCATTGTAAACTAAAAAAATTAACAAGTTTACCGTTACAGAACATTATATTCAGAACATAATGCTATGTGGCAGGAATAGTTATTTTTGACCCTACAATCGAACTTAACAACTATATATACAAGTATACGATTTATGTCCTAGTTTGACCCACGTATTATACTGAATGTGAATCACCATGCTGATATTATACAGCAGTAGAATACTGAGGCTCACATCACGTACAGATCAAACAATTCCCTCAATTATTGTCATGTAACAAAATCTACCAACTTTTCTAAAAAATATTAACATGAAATAGATGCATTGTTCTCTTCTCTTGAACTAAATAGCTGGTGCACCTGGATTTCTCACGTTATAACCTGAATGGGTTAAACACATTTTAATTGGCCTTTTATATTTCAGTTTAATTGTGACAGTTTGGTTATATTGATTGATATCGCCCTGCATTTGGAAGCCGGCACAAAGCCTATTTTTCAATTGAAAGTTTTAGCAAATAATTACAGATAACAAGAAGCTGTTCTCCGCACAATTACTGCAAGGCTCTGTTTTAATTTGCAGTCGCAAAGAAGAGAAAATACATGATCAGGAAAGTGCCACCAAAAATGCAAGAACAACATTATTGGACCTAAATATTTCTTGCCATCCAGGCCTATGAGTATTTAGCATCAATTAAAAAAAAAAAAAAAGATAAAATCATTAACAATAACAGATATGGCTTTTGTCAAATTCAGAGAACATGGTGATATGGAGGTCAGGACTAGAGCTGGACCTCAACTTAATTATTTTGGTGTCTTCGCTTAATAAACGGAACAACAAGCGTTTATACATATAAACACTTGTTCTCAATCATTGTCCTTTGTAAACAGGGCAATGATCAGACGATGAACGAGCACATCAGCTGATCTGCTTGTTTATGTGGCCAATAAAATGATCGCTATTCGGCAGCAGATCTCCCTGTGTACATGATGGAAATGTATGGGGATAAATGATCGTACTACTGATCTCTTTTCTCCATACATAACCAAGCATTGCTCCTTGTGAAGGAAGGAAACGACCGCCGATCGACGAGATGTCTCGTTGATCGCTGCTCATTTTCACGGCCCATATTAGGCCGTTTAAAAGGACCTTTAGTTAGTTTTGTCTCAACTACTGTCTTTCACATGTAACACTTTGATGAAAAAAAAAATACATTTGCATTTCTGGCAGAATATTTTAAATATGTTGCATATGTAATAGATTTTAATGGTTTCATCCTTTTCAATTATACATACACTGTTCATAGCAGGAGGTGGTGGTTAAATAATAATTTAGGCAGACTATACTTAATATGCAAACATAACTGACGTTCTATGACCAAATGGCAGGTCTATTATGGACTCATAGAAGACACAACTGGTGCTCTATGATCACACAGAAGATCTGATATGAAAACATAGAGGACATTACTGGTTCTCTATGAATACAGGGCAGATCCATTGTGGACTCTTTTGCTTTATCCTGTGTAAACAGGGAGATGCGCTGCCGACATGATAATAACGTATGGGGACGAGCGATTGGAGTAACGACAGCTCGTCCTCATACATAGCTCCGTGTGGCAGGTGCAAACGAGCGCCGATCGACGATGTCTCGTTGATCGGCGCACGTTGCATCGGCCTAATATCGGCAGGTGTAAAAGGCCCTTAACTGATGATTCTCACACTTGCAATTCACTTACTATAGGGGGCAATAAATAAGATTAGTAAAGTTAACAGACAGCACACTGCGGGGGCTAAGAGACATTCAAACATTTAATATTTTTATTATTTTAAATTGCATTACTGCTATACTTACTATACTTATAAATGTGGGGTTCATAGTGCCAACCTCCCACTTTGGAAGAGTGCTGTTAGTGAGGTTAAGAAAGTTGAGATTAGAAAATATCAGATTGCCATATGTCTAATTTTTTCACAGTCCTGACCTAGTTACTCTAATGAAGGCTCTTCTTCAAAGTTATTTTATTCGATCTGAATTAATTTAATGAAATCTAGGGTTAAAATCTACAATACTAATTCCACATGGCACTGGTAAGGGCATGGCCACACGTAGCGGAATTGCTCTGGAATTCCACTGCGGACACTCCGCAGCGGACCCGTTTCTCCATTGCCTTCCACAGCTTTGTGGTTGGGTTTGTTTGCACGGACAATTCTGCTGCGGTGCGGAATTTGGTGTCCGCAGCATACAATGGTTGTTGCGGAGGTGTGGCGGACTGTTTGCGGACTCATTGCAGAATTTCTCCATTGACTTCAATGGAGATTCTAAGTTCCGCAATGAAGTCCGCAGATGTAATGTAGATGTTATGTGTGCTGCGGAGCGTATTGTTTTTTTAACTTGACATTTCTTCATTCTGGCTGGACCTATGTATTTCTAGGTCTACAGCCAGACTGAGGAAGTCAATGGGGCTCCCGTAATTACGGGTGACTACGTGTGTGCACCCATAATTACGGGTGACTACGTGTGTGCACCCATAATTACGGGTGACTACGTGTGTGCACCCGTAATTACGGGAGCGTTGCTAGGCGACGTCAGTAAATAGTCACTGTCCAGGGTGCTGAAAGAGTTAAGCGATCGGCAGTAACTGTTTCAGCACCCTGGACAGTGACTACCGATCCCAATATACAGCAACCTGTAAAAAAAATAGAAGTTCATACTTACCGAGAACTCCCTGCTTCTTCCTCCAGTCCGGTTTCCTAGGATGACGTTTCAGTCTAAGTGACGGCTGCAGCCAATCGCAGGCTGCAGCGGTCACATGGACTGCCGCGTCATCCAGGGAGGTCGGGCTGGATGCCGAAAGAGGGACGCGTCACCAAGACAACGGCCGGTAAGTATGAAATTAATTTACTTTCACTAGGGAAAGTGCTGTCCCTTCTCTCTATCCTGCACTGATAGAGAGAAGGGAATGTACTTTCACCTAAATACACAGCGGCTAGTCCGCATCAATTTATTGCCCATTTTTGGCAGATCCGCAACAGAATCTGCAACGCAGATTCTGTGCGGCATTGATGTGGACAGTTGCGGAAGAATTCCGGCACGTGTGGCCATGCCCTAACGGTAAGTTAAATGAGGCTCATTTAGTTTAGTGTATGTTCACACGCAGTGGTTTCAGACGTAATTGGGGCTGTTTATGCCTCGAATTACGCCTGAAAAAACTGCACCATTATCCTCCAAACATCTGCCCATTGTTTGCAATGGTATTTACGGTGTTCTGTTCCCACAAGGCGTGATTTTACGCGTCGTTTTCAAAATACGGAGCATAAAAAGACGCCACGTCAAAAGAAGTGCAGGTTATTTCTTGGGACGTTTTTGGAGCCATTTTTCATTGACTCCATTGAAAAACAGCTCCAATAACGGCCGGAAAATACGCCGCGAAAAACGTGAGTTGCTACAAAAACGTCTGAAAATCAGGAGCTGTTTTCGCTTGAAAACAGCTCCGTATTTTCAGACGTTTTTTGAGTTTGCGTGTGAACATACCCTAACAGTGTCTTCTGTTGCATACAGTACTTTTTATAGTAGTCTGTACCACAGCTATGGTACGGCCCAGTGTAATATGAAATAAAGCTTTGTCCTGTAAATCCTAGGACATTGTACGGTGCAAATTTTAGAGATGAGATATCAATTTAATTTTTTAAGCTTCATGTTTATTTGTGTTTCATTTGTATTTTTATCCAGATTTTCTTTTGTACTAAAAATGCAAACAATAATAATCTGTTATAAAAAGGTTAAAGGAATGTAAAATATGTATCCACTTTACGGATCCTTTTATTTGCTGGCTCCTTTGACTTGCCATTGCATGACATCCAATGAAACATGCTATATATTGAGACATGCAAACACCATATGGAGATACGGCCACAAGAAGACACAGATGTGTGAATTGTCCCATTGACTAACATCGACTCTGTATTACGGTATATAAAAGTTCCAAGCAAATGAAAACTACAAAAACTATTGTCTTCATGTGCCATAGGTCTGCAGTGTAGTTCTAGCCATCTGACATGCAAACAATCCTCAAGCTTATCTTTTGAAAAAAAAAATACATAGAATTGCATGCTGTGAATCCGAATTTCACTTTTACAGAAAAAGGAAGTGAATGGATTTCTGAAGAGGATAAACTGGCAGCAAAGGGAAAAGGGGGGGGGGGACACATAAAGAAAAAAACAACTACAATTACACTTTTCAGCCATGAGAAGTAAATCAGATGGTGCTAAAATCCCTGCAGAATACACAGATTAATTAAAGTCTGCTCTTTCCAAATCTGTTATTCAGCTAAACACAGCTGCTGGAAAAATGAAGCCTTTCCTATAATTTTCATGTGCCATGATAGAGCTATAACACAGTAGAGTACAGACACATACAGGGTGTATGATGGACAAGGTAGAAGCGCATACTGGAGAATATCACGGCCAGTTGTAGTCTGCAATCAGCATTATAACACAGACAGCGAGCACTGGGCAGACATCCTGCTGAGCAGCCATACAATAACGGCTTCTGCATTGCTACCGTATGCATGGATTAACTGCTAATGCTACTGCTCAATGATCATCTCTCTCCCCTATGTACCCAATGCCTTTTTAATATATCCACATGTGTTCTAATTAATATATACTTCCTTCAAAACCTGTTCTATAGGCTGACATTTGGTTTGATTAGACATTAAGTGGACATTTAATGTACAACGGGATTGTGAAGGGTGAGTGCTTCCATTCATTCTATGTCTCACCATGTGGGCATTGTGAGACATAGTGCAACACTCTGTGCTAGATGATACGCCTAAGAGCGTACCTGGATGCGGGTGCCTGGCTAGTGTAGTCAGAACTTGGATAACATCTTGAGGATGGTAAAGCAGAGTAGTACAGCGTAGCAGGAACAGACATCTGTGGCATCATGCAGACTTGTCGAAGAAGGAGTTGTGCTCCAGTGCAGGAGAGATTTGTCAGCAGGCAGGGACAATGAATAACTGAAACCATCATTGAGTTTGCGCACACTAACCAGGTGTATGGAGTCTAAGCAATCCCAATTCTTCAACATTAACCTCTGCAAGGAGGTATGGACTTTGCTGGTAAGATTCCCAGGTCGCAGTCCGCAGAATAGTCCCCAATAGGCAGTCAGGCTGCAGATGGCGGGTGTGAACCGTGTCATGGACATATAGATCTGGGTTGGTAACAGTTGTCAGTTCCAGTAATCCGTATAAGGAGGCAAGGTCAGGGTCAGGCCAGAGGTTGGTACACGAATAAGTTAGAACATGCGGAGTCAAGAGAAAAAGCGGGGTCAAATGCGGGAAGTCACAGCTAACAACAGGGGAAAAGGCAGGAAACTCAGCAATACTGCAGCGGTTCCCCTTTAAGGCTCAGGAATGGTGACATCACACGCATTGCCAGGTCCTGATCATGCAGCTGGAGCCATACACCACCAGAAGAGAGCCGTGGCATCCCCTCGTCATGGTGATGCAATGGCTCCGGACAGGCTGACATACTACCTGTTGAGCAGGGAGAACACTGCAGCGGTTCGTGTCAACTTGCGACTGACACATAGAATGTGTACATGCTGTAATATAGGCCATAGTACCATAGTGCATGTGAAATTTTTTATAGAATAGACTGGTACAATAATATTATTTTTGTTTGCAACAAAACTTCTGATATGATTAGATGGAAACTCCCTAATATAATGGAGTTTTCCACTGTGATGATTAACAAAAAGGATTATGCAGGATTTGGAAAAAATGGCTGCCAAACATGGCTTTCTTCCAGAAACAGCGCCACACCTGTCCATATGTTGTCTCTTTTATTGCAGCTCAGCTCCATTGAAGTGAATAGGGTTGTGCTATAATACCATATAATGCTTTTGGAAGAGAGCAGCCATGTTTTTCTAATCCTCCATAAACCCTTTAAAGCGTACCTGTTGTTTAAGGTAACTTTTCAGAATAAGCTGTCATATGTGTGTAAATGAGGGTTAACACTATTTCTGGCCATTATATGATTAGCATCCTGCATGTATTAGCAGTTTTTCCCTCTGCAAGCTCTGTCTCTAATTCCCAGCTTTCCCTGAGCTAGTGGGTGAAGCCTAAGTTCTATACACTGCACACAGAAAAGAGGAGAATCCTGCTCTCCTATCTCTATCTATCATACCTATAGAAGCTGCAACAACATGGAGGACTGTATACAGCATGTTTAAGCAGTGTAGCTGTAAATCCAGAACTGGTGTGAGATATAACACTTATTAGAAGCAGCTGCAGCATTTCTTTCTGTGTCTCTGTCTCTCTCCCTCTACTCCTGCTCTCACCACTGCCTGCCCTCTCCAGAAACTTCTGTGGGCAGCTGTCACCTCATCCCTCAGTGAGCTAATAGTCAGTCTTGTCTTGAGGAGACAGATATCACAGTTCAAGAATACACAGGCAATAGCAGGCTAAATGGTAATATAGACAGTATATTGGGAAGACTATATGGAGTATTTTCTCAGAAGTACCAGGTTTGATGAATGTGTCAATAGATTCAGTGGCTCTTTAAGAACCAAAAATAACAGGTATCATTTAGTTATGCTAACAGCAAACTTTCTTCATTTCAGAGTGAGTACATTTTATGTCTCACCCACAGTAGGTCCAGCGGAGGTGGTTAGAAAAGCAAAGTTATAAATTACTATTTAACCAAGTCACTGAAGACTCAGTCACATTCTTATTACCTTGTTACTGCGCTCATTGAAAATCTTGGTTTATAGCGATTCTTTAGTTGGTGAGTCTTAGAAATTTAGTTTCATTAAAAAAGTTAACTCCATCATTTACCAGCAAAGTCTCTTACAATCCTTGGATCAGGATTACGTCAGGGCTAGAAGCTAAATGTTTGCTATGGACAACATCTTCAGTTTTGCCTTTTACCACTTTTAATACATTTTCCTCATTATTTGTGTCTATATAGCAGCATATATGGATGTATATATTTAAATAAAAAATGACCGTCCCAATTGTACTGCCTAATTTAATCACTTTGTCAAGTTGTATAGCTTGATTCACACTATTCCTATGGTGCACTGTTGTCGTATATATCCCGGGAAAATCTCCTGACTTTAATAGGCAAATAGCATATGTTTTGCCAGTATAAGTAAGAAACACACAGAACAGACTGTATTGGAAAGCGCAGTCAAGGCTACGGTTCAATACATCTGTATACAAAAATAAATGTATACTGTGCAGTATAGTTTTTTTTTAATAGCAGTCAATGACAGAGGCATACAACTGCATAGTTGCATACGTTTGGCCAGATGTTGGGCAGCACCATTTCAAACAGTCCCACCAAATGCATTGCTTCTAGGGAAGAATATCTCCATAATACGGGGCTGTAAGTAGATACCATATATAGCGCCGCCCACATACACTCCAAATCAAGGTAATGTGAACCTCCATCTTAGAGGCACCCTAAACATGCAATTACCTAATAAAAAGGTTATTATTGTCATTACTCCGTTTACAATGCAATAAGGACACAACTGATTTCAGTAGCAACCATCAGAATGTAAATCAGAGGGTATGTTCGCAAAAATTTTCTGGCACACGGCGATGCGCCTAATTTATTAATAGACGTGCAACTCTTAATAAATTAGGTACATTTTACTCCAACTTTCTTTATATCAGGGTATGTTCCCACAACCTATTTTCAGCTGTTTTTTGGGCCGTAAACCCCCCCCCCCCCGAAAGATGGCTGAAAAAATGGAAGCTGAACGCCTCCAAACATCTGCCCATTGATTTCAATTGGAAAAACAGCGTTTTGTTCCGATGGAGCATTTTTTCACGCCGCCGAAAAAAGAAACGCCCCGTAAAGAGAAGTGCATGTCACTTCTTGAGCCGTTTTTCTTTGTGTCAATAGAAAAACAGCTCCGAAAACGGCCACACAAAACACGTTGGATGCTTAAAAAACAGCCATTTTTCGTTTTGCGTGTGAACGTACCCTTATTGTTAAGATATTGGTGGACAGCCAATGGGCCAAGATAATGCAATAATAGTAAATAGAGGACTTAGAACACTTGGGCACACCATGGTCAACATATCCAAAAACTTAAAACAACAATACTGTACTATGTAGAGTGGCTTTCTATAAAACAGTGCCCTTATTCGGATGATAATGTGATGTTACTAGGGCAAACGTGTTCATTTTATGAAAAATTAACAATGACATATTTTGGAATATGTAAAAAAAATCTGTAAACTGATGACATTAGAGGGATGGTTCAAGAGCAATAAGGGTCTCTTCCAACCATTTTTGGACTGATGAAAAGTATAGAAAGCTGCACTTTGTACGTCATAGAAATCTGCATCCACATTTCCGTACGCTGGTCCTGATTATTATCCTATGTGTATAGTTAAATGTCTTCTCCTTTTAGGCAACATGTGAACATATCCTATGTGCTATTCTTTTCTGTGAGTTAATTATCATATGGTCCCCTCCCTCAATTAAACCACAAGACATAATTACCATATGCATAATGCATAGCTTCCAACTGTTCCTGTTTAACCCTCTGACTCCTTCATCTTTTTCACCATCTTTTATACCACTCAGACTATGCCCCCTCCCAAAGTATAGAAAGCGGTTGTTAGTTAGAAAAGTAATTGGCGTTTGTGTTATTTAGAGTATGAGTTCATTGAGAATATTTGTCTGTATCGTTTCAGTATCTCGGTATGGTATGAGTTGTCTTTGCTCTATAAAATGGAGATTTGTTATAATTCTTTATGTACACAGTGTTTAGTACTGAACAAATAATTTGTGTCTTCTATCAAAATTAAATTTACATGCATGTATTGAACATACTAATATAGATTTTTTTTTTTAAATATCTGCAAATTCATGTTTGATGTAAATAACATGCATAATTTTAAAACAAATGAAACCTTTTAATGTGAAATCTATAAATAAGGCCCCATGCACACGACTGTGCCCGCAATCACGGCCCGCGATTGCGGGCACGGCCGGCCGCTGACTGCCACCCGTATTTTCGGGCCGTGCTCCCATACAAAGTATGGGAGCACGGCCCGCAAAATGCAAAAGAACGGACATGTTCCATAATTTTCGGAACATTTCTACGGCACGGACACCCACCCCTAGCGCTACGGAAAGGTGTCCGTGTTCAATGAAAGTGAATGGGTCCAGTTTTGTGGACCGCAATTGCGGTCCGCAAAAAAAGAGGTTTTTTACGGTCATGTGCATGGGGCCTAAAAGTACAAGAATGGGAAGAGGCATCCGGATCTACTCAATTTCTTGCAGAAATGTATAGTAAAGAGTATTCTCAGCTTGTAGAAAAGCATAGTCACCCACTGTTTAGGGTTGGTCCAAAAATAATTCTAAAAGTTAGGTGCCATGCACACGGAGAAGCAAGTTTGTAGGAATCTTTGTGGCCCTGTACTGTGGAGCCGTAAGCACTTACTGCGTTGCCATATGGTGATTAGGAGAGAATATCTCCACGATACTTCATCCAAAGGAGCATGCTAAAAATGTTTTTTTTCTGTCCAACTCCATATAAAATCCTCTACATGCCTCCATATAAAATCAGAGGCATATGAAAGTACAGTAGGGCTGCATCCACATTTACGGGTGCCTGAATATGGCTCCGTCCAATTCAGGGGTTGAACAGAGCCGTTGCATGATTGTGTGCTTGAGCCCTAATGGTAATGGAAAACTGTGAACCTTGTGTAAATATAATTATATATAACCAACTTGAGATAGAGATGTACTTGGTAATACCTTAGCCTAAGCACTGTGT